>NC_048595.1:418675732-419010093 GCF_003668045.3 Cricetulus griseus
ATATGACACAGTTGTCAGAATCCACTGTGGTGTAGTTGTGTGTCCCTACATGACACAGCTGTCAGAATCCACTGTGGTGTAGTTGTGTGTCTCTATATGACATAGTTGTCAGAATCCACTGTGGTGTAGTTGTGTGTCTCTATATGACACAGTTGTCAGAATCCACTGTGGTGTAGTTTTGTGGCTCTATGTGCTGGGTAGTTTTTTGTGCTGCCCTGTGTGCTGGGTAGTTTTTTTGTTAACATGACACAAGCTAGAGTTAGCTGAAAGGAGGGAACAATAATATGGAAGTGCAAGCCAAATAAACCTTTCCCTCCCTGACTTGCTTTTTTGTCATGGTGTTTCATCACAGCAGTAGAAACCTTACATATTTTGGGACACTGTTGTTAATTACATACAAATTTATAAGAATGGTCTTCCTCCTGATTATCATGGATCATCCTTGTTATCAAAGCTCTGTGCTTCACATTCTAGCTTGTCTACTATCCGGAACTGCTAAGGGGCCCTTCTTCTATTTCTGGGCTTGATTTCTATCTCATACGTCTCTAGACACACTTTCTCCCAGGATTTCTCCCCCTAAATTCATGTGGTTTCCTTCCCATTGAGTCCCTCAAGGCAGTGCACTGCTCAGAGTTTAAGTCCTGAGCTGGAAGCTTTAGGAAATACCCACTGCCTTTCTTCCCCTCTGCCTGCTCCTACAGAGAAATGAGCTCACAATCTCCAAGGGAGAATCACTTCTGCTGTTGTAGGAGAAATGAAATGACTTACTATCTTAACCATTCTTAAGAATACAGTGGTGTTATGCATGTTTGAACCACATGTAACTGATGTACAAAATTATCATCTACAATAGCAGAGATTACTTGGTTTCATGATTAAATTTTTTGCATCATATTTTCATGTCCATTTTTAATGGAATAGTTTCTGTTTATCTCTTTTATCAACTTAGGCCTATGCATTTTTAATTCTTTTTTAAGATTTATTTTTACTTTATGAGCATGGGTGTTTTGCTTCCATGTATGTCTGTACACCACCTGGTGCCCTCAGAGGCCAGAAGAGGACATTGGATCCCCTGGAACTTCAGTTACAGATGGTTGTTGGCCACCATTTGAGTTCTGGGAATTCAACCCTTGACCCCTGGAAGAGCAACAAGTGTTCTTTACTGCTGAGCCATGTCTCCAGTTCCTATTTTCAGTTATTTACAAAACAGTTCCCCATAACAGATTTTGTTTACAGTGAAATCATGTTCCAAATGGAGAAGTAGGGTCCCTACGTCTTCTCATGTTAAGTATCTTAGCACGGTTTGGGGATTTGGCTTTTGCAGAAGACTGATGTGGAGAGGGAAGTGTTTCTGTCTCTTACTCATTTACCGTCTTTCTCATTCCTTACATCCTCACTACCTCAGACCTCCTAAACAACCAGAAACCCCTGCCTGAGAAGAAACATGGTAGTATTTTGGTATCTACTTTCACCTGATGTTATAGACATCACAGACCCTCCCTTACATCACCATGTTCCTCTGACTCTGCTTCCTGCCATGCTTCTAATGAGTCCCTGGCTTAAGCAATGGGCTAGCCAGCTCTTCCAATCTCCTATCACCAGGAACCCCAACTCTCACCCTCACCCTCAAGGCTCTCCATAGTATGGAAAACACTGTTAGGATTTGATAACCTGAGGCAGCCAAAGCATGGACACAGCAATGAGAAGCCAGCACGTACACCGATGAACCCTGTGGCAATTTTGTTTTGTCTCCATGATGCTGTAGCATTCACATTTATGCTTTTGAACTCAATTACATCACTCTCATTTCTCCCCTTTTTTTCAAATATTTTTGTGTATTGGTGATTTGCCTGCATGTCTATCACTATGTGAGTTACAGACAGTTGTGAGCTGCCATATGGTTGCTGGGAATTGAACCCAGGTTCTCTGGAAGAGCAGCTAGTGCTCTTAACCACTGATCATCTCTCCAGTCCTGATTTATCCTTTTCTATATGACACTTATTATGGTCTTGTATCTGGAATGAATGTAGGACCTGAGGATGAGGAGTGTGCTAGCTGGTCTTATGTCAGCTCAACACACAAATTACAGTTATCTGAAAAGAGAGACTTATGCCTCCATAATATCCAGCTACAAGACAATTCTTAATTAGTTATAGATGGGGAGGACCCACCCCATTGTGAGTGAGGTCATCCCTGGACTGGTGGTCCTGGGTTCTATAAGAAATCAGGCTGAGCAAGCCATGTAGAACAAGCCAGTAATCAGCATTCCTCCATGGCCTCTGCATCAGCTCCTGCCTCCAGGTTCCTGCCCTGTTTGAGTTCCTGTCCAGACTTCCTTTGATGATGAACAGTGATGGGGAAGTGTAAGGTAAATAAACCTTTCCTCCCCAACTTGCTTTTGATCATGGTGTTTCATCACAGCAACAGAAGCCCTGACTAAGACAAGGAGGGAAGAGCTTTTTGGGAGAAAGAAGGTAGGACATAAAGGTTTGGAACTTGAGCCGGAGATGTAGCTCAGTGATACAGCTCTTGCCTAGTATGTGCAAAGCTATGAGTTTAATCCCCACAATCACAAATGCACACACACACACACACACACACACACACACACACACACACACACGTGAAGGCAAGGATGTAATTATATTACTAGACCCAAGATAAATGAAAAACGGGTGTTTATTGGGGAACAATTACACAGAAAAATACAAAGAACCGCTGGAGTGTTTCCCTGCTCTTCCTACTGGGTCCACTGATCCACCAGAAAGAGTCCACAAAGGAAAGCCAAGCCTCAAACTCCTCTCTTTCCACTCCTGTCCACCTGAAACCACACCCAAAGTGGTGTGGCTACCCTTACAGGTAAGTTTGGGACTCATTTGGCTAAATGTTACGTTACTTTTGGTTCAGCACACTTGTAACCATAAAAAACTCTCTGATGTTTGATAGCCTTTTCTGCTTTGAAAATTTCATGATTTTGCTGTTTAACTTTCTACTTGGAATATATTCTATTATTTATTGAAGTACTTCTTTCTAAACAGTTAAAATTTTCAGTACCATTTATTGAAAGGGCTGTCATATCTCATCATTTACTAAAGGTTTGTATGTGGTAGTATTCACTTATGAGCTATGCCCTCTGTTCTATAATTCCCTCTCTAGTCATCACATGACAGCATAGTGCTTTAATTATCACAGCTCTTACATTTCTTACTACTAGGGAGAACTTATCCTGATGTATTCTCTTCTCAAAATTTATTTGTCTAGCTTTCCTAAATAAACCATTTTTTAATGCTGGAATTGTTTTGTATTCGTATTAAACTCATGTATTGATTTGAGGAAAACTGTTAAGAATGTAGCATATGTTGATTTAAAAATTTTAAATCTCTCATTAAACATGTTCCCCTCTTTAGGTCACCTTTTTTATTAAGGTAAAGTTTCTATACTTTTTTACTCATTTGTATTGTTTTCTTTGTAGTCAATAGGACAATTTCATATGTCCTGTTAGTGATTCTTGCATTGGTTGGAATTTTCGTGTACTCTGTTTTTGTATCTGTCTCTCTGTCTGTCTGTCTGTCTGTCTGTCTCTGTCTCTGTCTCTGTCTCTGTCTCTGTCTCTCTCTCTCTCTCTCTCTCTGTGTGTGTGTGTGTGTGTGTGTGTGTGTGTACGTGTATGTGTATAGGTGAGTGGGTGGGTGGGTTTAGAAGTAAAAATACATCTTTTTGGTTCTGAAGAAATTTGTTTTCCTTTTCAAAAAATATGTTCATATTTTATCTAGTGAACTACTGAGTAATTTTTAGTTTCGTTTCTGATTATAGTAGCAATTGCTGGCATTACAGGTATGTGCCACCAAATCTTGTTTTATGCTTTTCAATTATAGAAAAATTATGGAAACTCGAGAAGGGAAATCCTAATGTGGAGAATAGGGAGTGAAAGCCTTATGTATAGGCTTCCTTGAAGATGTTCATGAGAATTTTAACAGTAGGGCAAACGTCCTTTCCAAAAAAAGTATGGCAATAAAAATATTTTATAAGGTTCACAGAGCACAGCTGGGGCCGTAGAGGAAGAACTGGTGTGAGCAAAGCTGGGAACAAACTGGTTTGCTGTTCTTCTTTAGAGAATGAAAATATAAGTTTCCTATTTGTTCTTAAAAATCTCAACTCCCGAAATACACGGAATTCCTGTAAGGTTTTGTGGCATTTCAGCACAGAGAAGGACAATGTTGTATTTGAGAGCCACTATTTGTTCATTTCCTGTACAATGAGCCTGAATGGAAAATGGGAGGAAAGGCCTTGTATTTAAGTTCCTTCCTGCTTTTTCCCCACAGGGACGGGGATAGTTAGGAATTTGTCCTCCACGAGTAGATACAAGCAAAAATCCATATCCATACTGAAATGCAAGACTACAAGCACAAAGGTGTTTTCTACTGTGGTAGGGAAAGTTTGTCATCTACCAAAGATCCTTTTAAAGTCATCTAAAACCTGAGAAGCTTGGTTTGGGGCCTTTTCCCAGTAATTTAAAAGGACTATTTTCTTTTTAATTTTTAATCTTAGGCTTCATTTTTCTTGGTGTAAGGCCTAATCACTCACCAGCAGTGAATCAGAGAGGATGCTTGAAATAGTTCTTAAGACATTATCTCTGCCCAGGCCTTGTTACCCAAGGATGGTCAAGCCTGCTTCTTATGCATCTAACTATTTCACCAAAACCAGAAAAATGTTCCCATATTAAAATGGTTTTTCAGATTACATAAGAATGCTTAAATTCACCTGTCAGAAATGTGAGACAGCAGGCAGAATTTTTATAACATCTATTGATGGGAACTTCAGGTTTGTGGTAAAAATTATGAGGCCTAATGTGACCCAGAAGTTTCCCAATCCCTTTTCCCTAACCAGGGAGATCTACTCAATGAATGCTAATCACCAATAAGAGAAATGCTGTAGTAATGATGCCTATCAAAACAGTAATTTAAAAGTAAAACCATCCACAGAATGTAGTCAGGGACAGGCATGCCCTATGTTCCTTCTATATGGGAGTCAAAAACCATCTGTTTGGGGGGGACATGTTTGTCATTAACTAGACTGAATGGCACATTAGATGGCAGTGCCCATCTTATGGTGTAAGATGCAGTAACAGAATCTATGTCCCTGATTTCCCCTTCCTAAAACCCTAAAAGTTAATAAAGACAGACTGTTCAGTAAACAATGTGCTTAACCTAAAGAAGGCCACAGCTTTTAAGGAATTCACAATGAGGTTTGAAGTTTCTTCTCCATCTGTCCCGCTTTCTTCAGGCTGTAGTGGCTGGAAGGCTATGGTGGCTGGTGATTTTGTACTGCCAGGGTACTTTGCTATGCTGCTGGTGTCCCTGAAGAGCCTTTGTTGACCATACACATGGGTGTCATCAAAAAGAGCATGAGGGGTTGAACCAGGAAGAGCCCAAGGCAAAAATGACACTCTAATCATCACTGACTCTGGCTTGGAAGGAAGAAAGGTCCCCTGCTGTTGGGGTGTTTTAATATGCTTGGGCTGCTACAGCAGAATACTATTGGCTGAGTGATTTATGGGCAATAGAACCTTATTCCTCATGACTCTGAAGGTAGGAGTTCAATATTAGATTGCTAGCAGACTTGGTGTCTGATGAGGGCTCACTTCCTGCTTCATAAGCAGTTTCTTCTCTCCACACAGGTCAGATGAGGTGAAATCTCATTCAAGAGGGCTTCATCCTGGAAACTTTATCACACTCCAAAGCCCCATCTTCTAAACCTACCACATCAGGGAGCAGGAATCGTCAGAAGTAAATGAATCCAGCTTAGTCAAGAGAGATATTCCTCCTGTGGCTCTAGACTTTTTCATCTTTCCAGTCTTGCCATATCTCTCCCTTCTGTGCTACAGCCCTGGATTATGAGTAACCTAAGTCAGGTGTGAGGATGTAGCTTGGAAGGGAGATGGAGTTGAGCGAGGGAGTACCAGGAAAGACAGCAAGAAATGAGGGGGCAATCTAATGCAGGAGAAACTTCCTCAAATATACGAAGGCAAACCTAATGAAGTCTCCTAACAACGAGGGAGACAAAGTCCCAACTGGCCATCTCTTGTCACCAACTGAAGCTTCCAGTACCAGGACTAAGTTACATGCAATTGAGTTGTTGGCCAAAGGGGTTCCACGGGAATCTCCAAACAACCCAGACTGTAGGCAAGACAATAGGTTGCTCTCTGCAAATGGACAGTAAGGCCCAAATACTGAAGACAACATCTACACAACTCAAGGGCTATGGAGAGGGTGAGCTGGTGCCTACATAGAACCTTCACCCCCACATCTAGTGTTTTTGGTATGGGAAGGTACTCTGCAGGCTACCAAAATAGAAACACAAACACCAACCCAGCCACAAACCCTTTGATCTACAATCTGTGCTGTGAGCAAAATCCGTGGGGGCAATGGTGGCATAAAGCTTGTGTGAGTAACCAACCAATGGCTGATTTGACTTCATGAGATGAAACCCGTACTCAACACTGTTTGGGCAACTGAGGTCCAGAGACTAGATAGCCTAGAAACCTAGGGTAAAACCAAATACTACTGGTCTAAAACAAAAATAACAATAAAATAACTCCTAATGATATTCTGCTATATTCATAGGTCTGTGTTTTATTCAACCATCATCAGAGAAGCTTCCTCCCGCAGCAAATGGGAACAGATGCAGAGACCTACAGTCTCAAATCCCTCCCCTCAAAGCTCAGGGGATCCCACAGAAAAGGGAGCAGAAAGAATGTAAGAGCTGGAGGTGATGGAGGGTACCACAAAAATGACCTCAAAATCAAATGAGCAAAACTCATATGACTCACAGACTGAAGCATCAAGCACAGAACCTGCTCCAGTCTGCACCAGATCCTCTGTGTATATATTAGAGCTTCCAGTTTAGTATATTTATGGGACTCCCAAGTGTGTGAACAAGTGGGTGTCTGATTTTTGTGTCTTCTCTTGGGGCTCTTTTTCTTTTGTTGGTTTGCCTTGTCCAACTTCAATGTGATGGTTTTTGCTTTATTATATTTTATTTTGTCATGTTTTGTTGTAATCACTTAGAAACCTGTTCTTTTCTAATGAAAGACAGAAAGGAAGTAGCTCAGATAGAAGGGGAGTTGGAGAGAGAACTGGGAAGAAAAGAGTGAGTGGAAACTGTTATCAGGATATATTGTATGAGAGAAGAATCTATTTTTAATAAAAGGGGGAAGAGCCTACAAAATCAAAAAAAGAAAGAAAAAGAAAAGAAAGGAAGAAGGAAGAAAATTAACACAAGTTATGACTCTCAATTTGCTTATGACCTGACAACGCATTCATTTAACATAGATGCAGTATCTAACATAAGGCAGGGTATTTGGCAAAAAAAAAAAAAAAAAAAAGGTGTATCCACTATACATGATAGGATTTAGGAGGCTCTCTCCAGAACAATGCCTGGGAAGGCGTTACCAAAGAATCTATACTCATGAAAGGAGGGAAATTGGACTAAAATAAAGGGTGGTGGTACTAGAAGGATAAGGGGCTCAGAGAACTCAAACTGGAAAAGGACCTACTAGCTAGGTTGGGGACTACCTAGGAGGTAGTCGTGGGGGGGGGGCTGAATGATGCTGGCCCTCTGCCCTATGTTCCAGCCCACAAACTCTGATGTATTATTCTACACAGCAAAGGGACTGATGTGGTAACAAATCTTGAGATGGAGGAAATGGTCCTGTATTATCTGGTCCTCGATCTAGCTGTCTTGTAAGAGTCTCGTAGAAGCAGAGATTGGAGTTCTGTAGCCACAAGCCAAGGAGTGTCTGAAGTGATTAGAGGCTGAGAGAAACAAGATAGGGTTCTCCCTACAGCCGAAAATGATGGCTCAAAATACACAGATTTGGTTCAGTCTTCTGCCTTCCCTCAGAGACAGGAAAGGATGGATTACTGTTCTTGTGAGCTACTGAGTTTGTGGAAATCTGTGATCGCATCCCTAGGAAGCTCACCCATCTGCTAGCCATCTCCTGTGCCCCTGCTTTCCTGCTCTACCTCCTTATAGATAATTTTCTCCTGTCTCCCACATTCCCTCATTAGCCCACCTGAACTCAGCATCCAACACTAGCACATCCAATGTGTGTGTGACCTTCTTATACGGTTGTCACAGGATGCCCAATTAAACTCAAATTTCAGATAAACTACAAGTAATACATGCATAATCTGGCATATGTATACTAAAAAGTGATATGAAATTTGGATTTAAATGAGCATCATGTTTTATTGGTTTTTTACCTCCCCAAATCTAGTGATAATCATCTAGCGATGACAGAGCCTCAGAGTGGTAACTTATAGAGAAGAAAATAAATCTGTCTTCACAGTTCTGAAGCCTGGGATGGTCAACATTAAGGTGCTAATATCTGGTTAGGGCCTTCTTGCTATGTTATAGCATGACAGAAGGCATCTAATGGCATGTGGGGGGTGGGGAGGGGTGCTCAAGTCTCTTCCTCTTCTTGTAAGCCCATGTCAGCCTAGGGGCCCCAACCTCATGAACCCATCTAAATAAACTGCTTCCCAAAAGCCCTAACTCTAAATTCCACTAATGTATGAGTCTATGGCTCTCATTCCCCACACACCACACCATAGTATCTGATCATTTCATTTCTGGCCTTTCTTAGTCTGGGATCCCTGCCTGACTATTTTCCACCAAGATGACCTCATCCCTGCCTGCTACTTCCTAGTTCTCATGCCTCTAAAGCAACCCTAGTCAGACCCTCCTTATCAGCACTGTGGCAATGTCTGCCACGGTGGCCTTTAATGACTTAATCTGTATAACATTTACAAAGTTGCAGAACAAAAGCACAAGCAACATTTTATCTTAAAATGAAAAACGGAATTAGAAATTCCAATTTAGGGAATTAGCTGTCTGCTGAGTACTAATCACGTTTTTAATTTACTGTGTAACCATGATCATAAACCAAAGTGCCATGGTTAAAGGGCAGGTTTCTAGTCAAATAAATCACAAATTCAAGACAGCCAGTGAAAACATACCATGCTCTTTTCTGTTTTTATAGTCCTAGAAAGCAATACATGATAAGGGCTAACATGCAATAAAGCTGTTATCTGAGTGTGAGAAAAATCCCATATATTAGTAGTTACATTATTGCTACATCTGCCTGATGAATTCAGATGTCTTTGAAAAGACTGACCATATTCCCATAAGAGGTGAGGTACAAAGTAATGTTTACTTTTCCAAAGATTTGTCACAGAGTTCTTCCCATTCCTTTGTGAATCATGCTGGCCCATCTGTTATAACTTAGAGAATTACGACCTACGGTCAACACAAGCCACAGTGATATATGTGCGGCTGGCTCGTGCAGAAGTCAATACAGATTTTCTTCAGAACAAAAGCGGGAAGAGTTGTGGTGAAGAGGTAGCGAGACGTGTGAGAAATTCCGCAGTGGTAAAGCTGAGGCATAGAGGAAAACCTGGAACAACTAGATGCAGATTCTGGTTGCAAAAGGGCAAACTGAGTCACGAAGGCTTCACATCAGGGTTCTGTGAGCTACCTGAGATTCACTCAGTGGACAAGCTGTGGGCTCTGGAACACAGAGGTACCTTAAGCACTGTCAGTAAAATGGTGGGTGAACACACTTAGCAAAATCTTGGTAATATTCTACACACAAAAATATAACTTAGTGGGGCTTAGCAGTCAGGACTGTATACTGCTCTCACAGAAGACCTGAGTTCAGTTCCCAGCATCCACATCAGCTGCCTCACAACCACTGTCACTCCAGCTCCAGACAGCAGACAGCACTGGCTTTCTCAGAACCCTGAACTCATGTGTGCATACCACCTGCTGCACACACATATACTTAACACGAAAGTTATATTTATGTTATATATTAAAGGTCATTTCTATCACAAGTCTTTTCAAGATGTTGTGTCATTGAAGATCGTTCATTAAGTGATATTGATAAAAACCAAAACCTACCAATCAACGACCCTGCACTGTATCTGTCTACCCATATAAAAATTTCATCACCAGTATGGCAAGGCGGGTACAAACCAAAAGAATTCAGGAGCAAGAATGGCTCCTGACCTGGAGGAAAGTCACATGGTTTCAGAGGCCCCATTAAGGGTTTCTTTCCCCTTGTTTTGGTTTCACAGTTTCAAGACTAGACCTGGGGTAATTCAGGAAATTAATTAATTAATTCACTTTACTGCTCTGGTGAGCAAACAGTTAAGCACATACTTTATAAATTGGGTTTCACTTTACTAAAATTGCACTTCAGAATTAATCAGGAGGACTTTGGGAAAGGTGCAGAAAACAAATCTAACTTTCTGGTTGTCATCTTAAGGCAGAGTTGCCTTTCTAGAGAATTCCAACAGTGGTCTGGGTGTCAGAGCAGCATCAGAAGCTGCCTGAGAGGACCTTGAGTGTGTGTGGTCCTGAATATCATCTCAGGATTCTTTGCCAACATCTACACACATAAAAGATTTCATTCTCAGATAATTCCTACCCAGTGAGGAATTTGAAGAAGTGAGGATCATGGTATCATACAGGAAGAGTCTTGAATTTATTAAAGGTAGAAAAATTTGTAAATCACTGATGCCTGTAGCTAGTGGCCATTGTGGCAGCCCTCCCTAGAGTCTACAATGTGCCTTTAATCCCTATAGCCAGGACTACTTTGACATCAGCTTGTACATACATGTTTCTGATTTCGAGTTTTACATTGTGTTCTGGTCTTAGGTATTTCCTTTGGAGGGCTACCAATGCTGTTGTTTAGAAGACACTGAAAAGCTAGCAAGAAAGCTCAGCGGGTAAAAGCATTGCTGTCCAAGCCTGGCAACCTGAGTCTGATTGCCAGGACAGGCGATGCAGGAGAGAAGCAACTTTTAGAAATCGTTTCCTGACCTTCATGTGCACACTGTGCAATGTGTGCTTACACTTACACCACACACACACACACACACACACACACAGAGAGAGAGAGAGAGAGAGAGAGAGAGAGAGAGAGGGAGGGAGGGAGGAGGGGGAGGGAGGGAGGGAGAGACAGACAGACAGACAGACAGACAGAGACAGAGACAGAGACAGAGACAGAGGGAGGGAGAGGGAGAGGGAGAGAGGAAGAGAGAGATTTAAGTAACTCCTCAAAGAATTGAAATCCAACTGAGATAACTCTTCCCATTCCAAAATCCCAAAGTTCCACAGGACCCTTCCCATGGAACATAATATTTTTAGATAAAATGCATTAATACTTTAAAAATAGTCAGCCCTCCAAAGGAAATACCTAAGACCAGAACACAATGTAAAACTCGAAATCAGAAACATGTATGTACAAGCTGATGTCAAAGTAGTCCTGGCTATAGGGATTAAAGGCCATCAGCCATGGTCCCTTTGAAAAGAGGCATTAGATATATCAACCAAAGTCCAGCAGGAGCTTATGTTCTGGGTACTTTTAAAGATATCTCCTTTGAGAAATGGAAACCCACGTTAAGGTAAAGATTAGAATTTATGTTCCTCACATGATGCAAAACCCCAAGCCCAGAAATGAATATAAAAATGGGTCCTGGATGTGGAGATGGTTAACTTTACCAATCAACTTGATTTGGTCTCAGAGATGACTGGATCAGTAAAGCATTCTGGGTGTGTTTGAGAACTTCCCACAGAGATCAGCATGCAAAACAACAATTGGAGGAGGAGGACCTGCCCTGAGTGTCAGCTGCATTATCCAATGAGCTGAGATCTCAGATGGAACAAGAGAAGCAAAAATAAACCAACCAACATGTAAAAGTTCAATTTCTCCGCTGTCACTACCTGACACCATGTCTTCAGTCTTTCTCCCTGGGCTCACACCTGCAACTCTCCAGGGATCTTAAAAGCCCTCAGCCTTAGCCTGGAGCGTTATCATTGGTCCTTCTTGTTCTGAAGTTTCCAGATTCTTGTAATGAGCAGCTACTGGTTTTTCTGGCTTTATAGCCTGCAGACAGCCATTTAGACTTCAATCGTGTAGTCCAATCCCTTTGAAATGGCATGTACATTATGCTGTTTAAATTCCTCTTGAGAACTCTGACTGATAAATAATTGGTAGAACCTATGACAGCCATGGAAGAAATTAACACAAAATACTTTGGGGGACACCTTTACCACTCAAGGCATATGGACTATCTAAAATGCAATGCACCTGCTAAAAAAAAAATACAGAGAAAATGATCCACTGAAGGAGAGTAAAGAGACAGGAGAATTAGCACCCAAGAGTCTTGAGATAATTGAAAAATAAGAAACAGTGAAATAAAATCAAAAGACAGCAAAATAAGTGACCAGGAAAAGAAGTAATAGCTAATAAGGAGAGGAAAGATGTGTTGGGCTACAACAGTACTCATGGCACTACGAAGCCACTGCTTCATAATGGATCAGACCGGAACTACAGAAGGAAGGTGAGTTTGAGCACTTGTTGATCGCTTAAGCTCCAGAGTGAATTACTTGCAAGGATTTCAGAAACTCACTTGTGTGAATCTCACTGAATTAGATAGCAAGCCACTTGATTGGAGCTAGAGTGATGCCTCAGTGAGTAGGAGCACGTGCTGCTGTTCCAAAGGACCTGGATTTGATTCCTGGCACCTACATGGTGGCTCGAAATCATCTGTAACTTCAGCTCCAAGAGATTCAATGCTTTCTTCTGCCACCACCACCCCGCCTCACACACGTTACACAAACAAAAGCAGGGACAAAAATCCATGTACAATTATGTGTCAGGGTTAACACTGGCTTCTCATTTGTCTTGTGCATATAGATAAATCACATTGCTTGTCTGTTTGGGTTCTTCAAAATCAGATAAAATAACTTAATGTACTAAAATTTAGGAACAAAGAAAGGGATATAAATAAAGCAGGGAAGAATGAGAAATCTGTAGTCTCTCCTATTAAATTATTGGTTTTAGTTCTCATTCTGGTGCAGAACTCTACCTACAGGGTCACTGTTGGAATTTGATCTTTGCTGCTAAAACCAACATGGTGACCAAAAGCAATGTGAGGAGGAAAGGGTTTATTTGGATTATATTTCCTGGTTTCAACCCATCACTGGGGGCATAAAGGCAGGCACTCAAGCAGAAGCAGCACTAGGACCTGTGTAGAAATGCTCTTCCTGGCTTGCTCACTCTGTCTCATTCTCAGCCAGCTTTTTTCTACAACCCAGGACCACCTGCCCAGGAGTCACACTACCCACAGTGAGCTGGGCCCTCTCACATCAACCCACAGTCAAGAAAATTCCCCACAGACAAAGTCACAAGCCAATCTGATGGAGGCAATAGCTGCCCTCAGCTGAAACTCCCTTGGATAACTCTGAGCTGTTGCAAGTGTATGTTTGTACCCTGAATAATTCTAGTGGGTGCCATTCACATAGAGTCCTGATTGTGAACTAAGCATTTCAATTCCACAACGCAAAAGACAGCAATGACTTCAGAAAACACAAACGACAATAGCTTATTGTATGAAGGAAGTCCTTTCTAAAGAAACAAAAGTGGTAATCTCATGGACAGTTCAGGAAAAATGAAACACTGCCTTGCAGGGGAAACATTCATATACAACACCAGGCCAGGCTGGTGCCATCTCCAAAGTTGTAATAGTTTATTGTCAACAGTAAAGCAATGAACATGGTCAAAAAGGAACCTGAGAAAACCAGAAATCACTCCAACTTAAAACCAAAGTAATTCCCTAAATATATCAATAGCGAGGAAGAGGAAACTCAAAGGGAAAACAGGAAAAACCACAAGCTGGCTTTCACTTTGCATGTAGTTTTTCTTGAGCTTTCAGTTTGCCTGTCACTTGAGCTTTCAAACTATTGGCCTAAACAAACCAGCAGAGAATACAAGAAACCACAAAGGTAGCTCCTGACCTCTTGTCTTCCAGCCTGGGAAAGCCTGGGAAAGCCAGATTTGCTGCAACCAAGAATGATGCTTGCTGCCCAGGACTGGTTTCTTAATGATAGCTGCTTCTCCTGTCTTCCTTATCTTTCTTTCTGAGGCCAGTACCATGGAAGCTGTCAGAGGTGCTGGGAGAGCATTCCCAATTCTAGACCTACTGCATGGCAGATGGTGTATGTGGGTGCTTCATTTTCACTGGATTTACCAGCATGTGTTCTTGTCCCATGGAGTCTTTCTGCACCTTTGGATGCCACAGAAACTTCCTGAACAATAACTCAGATGTAAAGAGTATAGGTTTGGGAATCTATGCAAATGCAGGTGTTGAGGCATACTGATTTAATTTGTGCTATAGGGCACTTCTATGTTAAACCAGTAAGTTTTTCCCTTCTCTGAAAAAATGATGTGAACAATAAGTGAAGATCATCTGATATGCCCAAGTTTACAGATACCGACTAGCCCTTACAGCTGTGTGACCTTGTGCAGACCACTTCAATCCTGGTTCTTGGTTTCTTTATCCCTAAAATGAGACTGATGAGAATATTGTTTTGTGGAGGAATTATGAGAAGTGAAGGAATTTACAGGCAAAGAACTTCACACATATAGTTCTCAGCAAAAAACCTTAACATCATAATGGCTAATCATGAATTACTTATTTTACCTCTCATAAATCTGTTAGGAAGCCTACACAAGGCAGTTATAAAAGTATTCAAAAGTTATTGCCTATGCTCTGAGATGTCCAGCAGAACTTGATGGTAAGAACCCGTTGCTGAAGGCACTACACACTTTAGTCATGAGATATGGGGAAGTCAAGTTGATACTGACCAGCAAGCCTTCTCCTGACTAGGCTAGTTTTCATAGTACTGGAAGATGCTATGTAAGCTCCTGTGGAGAGGAGGCAATAATCAAAAGTCTTACCCAACTCTGAGGCCTGTGAGCTGTAACAAGGATCACCATGGCAGGATATGCCCATGTGCAATAGTGACATGAATGCTATGTGTGTGATGGTTTGAAAGAAAATGGCCCACAAAGGGAGTGGCACTATTAGGAGGTGTGGCCTTATTGAAGGAAGTGTGTTACTGTGGGGTTGGGCTTTGAGGTCTCTTTTGATCGTGCTTCCCTGAGGGCAACCATCAGTTGACTTCCTCCTGCCTTCTGGTCAAAGCACTCTCAGCTTCAGAACCACATCTGCCTACATGCCTCCCTGCTCCCTGTCATGATGATAATGGACTGAACCTCTGAAACTGTAAATGAGCTACTCCAATTAAATGGTTTTTTTTCTAAGAGTTGCCATGGTCATGGTGTCTCTTCAGAACAATGAAAACCCTAAGACATGGTGGTAACCAACAACTTTCTGATTGAACTTCAGGCCCACTCCACAGGAGGAAATACATGCTTGGTGCTGTAAATCTTGCCAAATCTTGTCTCTGGTTGGAGAGATCATGGCACCAAGTTGAACTCACTGCTATTATGTTGCTAAGTAGACATAGCATCAAACTGGCCTCTAAATTCTTCTCTCTGCCCCCCACAGATTGGTGCTGCTGTCAGATTTTATCAGATGAGTCCCTTAGCACAGTGGATGGAGATTAATGCAGAAACTCACAACTGGTCAAATTACAGCTAAGCGTCAGTAAGATGTTCAGCCATAAATGGGACATCCCTATCACCATCATCCACCAAGGCTCAGAGGACAGAAAGGTTATAGGAACCAGAGGTTTGAAAGGATCAGAGTGAAACAGTATCTTCAAAACACAACAGGACCACTGAACTCACAAGCAACACCGTGTGCCTGCACAAGACCGGTATCAACATTCTAACCCACAGCAGGGAGGGGCACATGAGCCCCCACCTCTAGCTAAGGAGCTACTGACAGCCAATAGCTTCTAGGAAAGGGAGAGAGGGTTTTCTTCAAGGGTGTGGCCCTCGATAAGTGAATCACACTCCAGTGGGAGGCCCCACACCCGTGAATATCTGGGCAACACAAACTGGACTTGGAGAGTAATTTAAAGGAGGGGGTGGAGACACAAAGTTGGAAGGATTGGGGAGGAAGGGGATGGATGTTGGAGAAGTTGGGAGAGGAGTGGGTCTTGGAGCTGTTAGGGAGAGGAGTTGTAGATGAATATGATGAAAATATATGCTTGTTCGAGGCCAGCCTGGTCTCCAGAGCGAGGGCCAGGATAGGCTCCAAAGCTACACAGAGAAACCCTGTCTCGAAAAAACAAAAAACAAAAAACAAAAAAAATAAAAAGAAAGAAAGAAAGAAAGAAAAGAAAAAGAAATTCTCAAATAGTAAAAAAACATGTAAAAAAATACTTAGGTACTCATAGATAATTAGTGATTGCTTTTACTACGACTGTCAGTGATTACTAAGCTGGGTAGGGGCTGGGCGTGTAGCACCATGGCAGAGCATGTGCTTTGCATGTAAGAGGCTCTGGGTTTGATCCACAGCCCTACCCCCCCAAAAAGAAAAAGTAAACCAAGCTGTGCCAGATTGTTCTACAGTAGATGACAGAGTTCTGCATTTCTCATAACAATGACTTAGTTTTAATAATTATATAGTATCAACAGTTGGGATTTTCACATATGGCTGACAAAAACCTGACCTGAAAAGGGTTATAATAATACAGTTTAAAAAAATACAAAACTGATTTGCCTTTAAAAAATGTCTTACTCTACAGCTTCTCATCTCTTTGAAATACAGAGTATCTGAGTTTTCACTGTTTTGCCATGTGAGACAGTTAAAGATGCTTGTATTTCCTTCACAGTGGGTTGGGTCAGGTCCCTGGTTTACAACTAACCTGAATGCTGTTGACTTGCGTATATTTAGCATCACTGGGAATTTAGTGACCGAGGCAAGTGTGTCACAATCCTCCAGGCTCCAAATGACACTGTTACTACAGACAAGTGTTGCTAAGACATTATATAAATGTTTTCATTTCCATGCTGGATATGTGGGATGTCAGTGTTTGGTTAGCAATGGCAGAGGTTAAACTACAGGCCTACAGCCATCCTTAATAAGATGCACAGGGATGGCTCAAGACAAACAGCATGAGAATGTGTTAAGACATGCAGCAAGCTGTGTGTAACTTGTATGTACCTTCTAGCTGTCTGATTTTGAGGTGACTCCATGGAGTTAAAAAAAAAAAATCCCTTACTTTCTTTACTGCATCCCCCAGGACATATCTGAATATTATGCCCAATCTGGCAGATAATGGTTTACATTTTCAAGCTTGTTTTGCTTTTACTCAAATTTTCTAGTCTAGAAAATTCCCTACTAAAAGTGTAGAATTTTAGAGACTGCTTGATCTGGGAAGTACATCCATGGCTCGGTGTCCTTCAGGACAGCATTTTCTTTTTCTAAGAAGTGACATGATGAGGCCCTCAGTGCTGAATGGCCAGACTTCATCACCTTGCCTCTGTTTCATGTTTTCATTGGGCCTTTTGGAGGTCAGGAGAGCCATTGGCCATTTCCATACCAATAAAAACCCAGGGCAGGTGAAGAGAAAGCCAAAACAGGGCTATAAAATTTATGGTCTATTTAAAATGTATTTAACAACAGTTCCAATGCACATTCAGCCCAGTGTAAGCATGTCTCTTAGTAAGGCTACTAAGAGAACTTATTACAGGATATAGTTAAGAAACAAAACTGACGTATGGTCCCTAGCAGATGAGGCCTAATAATGATACACAGAGTTCAAGATGACAGCTACTGTCTTTATTAAAAAAACAATTAAAAAAATAAAAAAAAAACTGTCTGTGATCCTCTGTAAGACTGGTCGGTGTGTTCAGAGTCCTCTGTGACCGTGAAACCCAGGCCTGTGACCCTGGTTGGTTTTATTGACTTGTCTCATTGCTGTGACAAACTGAAGGTAGCAGGTTTTATTGTGAATTACAGCTCCCAGGTATATAATTCATCATGGTGGGAAAGTACGCCTGCAGGAGCAGGAGGCTGCTGGTCACATGTCCAAAGTTGGGACATGGAGGGTGATTAATGCTGTGCTCAGCTTGCTTTTGCCTTTTGTATGCAGTCTTGGGCCCCAGCTCCTGGAATGGTACCACCCACAAGATGAGTCTTCCACCTCAGCTAACCTATCTAAGTAATCTCTCAAGTCTCCCTTAGAGGTCTGTCTCTTCAATTAACAGGATTCTAGATCCTGTTAAGTTGATAACCATCACCAGGGCTCTTAAATTAGGGCATTTGCTCCAGTGTATATACAGGTTCTGGGACCAAGGCTGTGGATCAGCCCAAGAAGCCAGGGCTGAACTGGTACTCTCTTTATCTTTCCAAGCCACATACCTTGAGTTTGATCAATTGTTTTCACAGAATAAAGTTGAAATCAGGGTAGAGTTCTTGAGGGGCTTAGGGAAGACAAAGGATTTAGCAGGAGGGAACATAAATTGGTACCTATACAGCTAAAGGAAGTCACTGGTGAGGAACTGTTCCATAAGACATTGTTCCTTGAGGGGGGCAGGGGAAGCAGGTGAATCACTGTGAGTTCAAGGCCAGCTTGGCCTACAAAGTGAGTTCCAGGATAGCTAGGGTTGTTACACAGAGAAACCCTATCTCGAAAAAAACAACAAAAAAAAAAAAAGAAAGAAAGAAAAAGAAAGAAAGAAAGAAAGAGAAAAAGAAAGAAAAAGAAAAGCTGCTCAGCGGGTTAAAGTTTACTAAGCCCCTTAAACGGCATGCTACAAGAAAGAACCAACTCCCACTAGGTACCTTCTGATCCCCACAACTGTGCTTTAGCACACATGTCTGCCCACTCCCAAAAACCAAATATGAAAAATAATAGAAAAAAGAAAACAAAGAACCCTCCAATAGCTTAAGAGGGGGCTAGAGACTAACAAAAGAGAGGAACACTTTGGTCAAAGCTGGGTCTACACCTCATTAATGGAATTTCCAAGCCAGATGGAGCCCTTGTGATTTTGTTCTCCAACTTGACTGATGAGAGACTGTCCACTTCCCTGGTTGGGTGTGCAGATTTCAGGGGAGCCCTATCTCTCAGCATTTCCTAAGGCTAAGGCAGGAGGTGGGTGTGGGGAAGAGTGAGCAGCAATGAGCAATGGAAACTTAGCACTTAGCAGTTCTTCCAGCAAACTAGAAAGGCCTGAGGACTGGGAGCCTGGGGCAAGCTTGGCCCATTGAGAAGGATATAAAGGAAGGAGATGGGGGAGGGGAGATTGTCCATCCAGTGGACTTAAAATGAGGTAAAGAGAATCTCCATGCGTGATCTCTGTAGAGAACGCTCAGAAGGGCCTGAGGCTGCTTAAAATGACAGCTTGTTGGTTTCTTTGACTGGGGAGAAAGCCCAGAAGGAAGATGGTGGTATAGAGAATTTAGAACCCTAGTTCTAAATTCCAGAAGCCCTTTCCTCCATGACTCTCATTAGCACTAGTAGATATTTTAATTGATTAACAAGTTTACAAACTTTTGATACATTAGTCTGTGTTCCAACAAAACTAACTCACCAGGGCCATGCCATTGGCTCTCTAGCAACTTCTCCTGTTTCCCAAATATATATTCTGAAGTCCTTTTTGAAAACTGGGAGACTGAGGCTCCTACCAGAATGTGCTGCCTCATCCAATCTCACCTCTTTACATCCTCCCAGGCATCGGGTCCTTGCTCTACCCTAAGGCAAAGTACCAGCTCTGCTTTGCTCTCGGTGGTGTGTTCCCTCGATTTATTCATGCCTTGTCATTCTGTTTGATCAACGACAAACTCAGATGCTTGAACAATTCTGGAGGCTGCAGGCCCAAGAGCAAGGTGTGGGTAGGATTCATTTCTGTTTTGGGCTGTGGAGGAAAGGTCAGTGCCAAGTCCCTGCCCTTGGCTTCTAGATGGCATCTTTTTGGTGTCTTTCCATGGGCTTCTTGATGTGTGCTAGTAGGTAAACTTCCTCTTCTCATAGCACACCACTCCTTTACTGGATCAGGGCTTGACTCACTAATCTTATTTCAAACATTATATCCATAAAGACCTTATTTCCAAGCTGGGCAGACTGCCTTACACCGGTAACGCTGGTACTGAGGCAGGAGGATGGTTAAGTTCCAAGCCAACCAGGATGACACAGAGAAACCCTGTCTCAAAACAAAACAACCCCCCCACACACAAAAAAAACATAAAAATCAGAAAACAAAACAAACAAAATACTTTATCCCCAAATATAATCATATTCTGAGGTACCAGGGGGTCAGGACTTCAACATATATATTTTGAAGGCAAAGGACACAATGTAGTCACATAGTTTAAGAGAGAAGACTCCCTGGCATTCCTTAGGAAACATTGTCCTATTAACTGACATGCATTTGCTCATTTATTTAGTACTTTTTAAGGTTTCTCTCTACTTAAATATCAACCCCAGAAGGCCAAATTCTCTATTTTGCTAACTGAAGTATCTCACAGTTCTGAGCTTATCGCCTGGAGACCAGCAGGTCCTTGATGAATATTCATGGTTGGATGAAAGCATATTGTGAAATCATTACAAATCACTCACACACACACACACACACACACACACACACACACACACACACACCAGAGGAAATTTCTTTATATTGTTAAGAACACAAGACAGGGAAACAATATAAGTAGCACAGTTTCACTATTAAACCACTGAACATTTGACTAAAGCTTAGAGAAGTATGTCATAAAATGCTAGTAGCAGGGGGCTCTTATTGTTATCTTTAGGTGACTTTTTAACTTCTTTACAGCTGATAGATGTATATATGTATATATAATATATATTTATATATATGTATATATATATATTTTTTGTTTTACTTCTGTAAGAAACTAAATATAGTAAATACTATTGGTATCTAATAGAAGATATCTTGTCATCACTTTTAATTGACTATCATACATTTTCCTTTTCGTTTTCAGTGGAGAATGGTGAAGAGACAGCATGTGGATGATTTCTTGAAGCCCTGTGGCACGGTCAAGCTTTGTAGTGTTGGATGTGTTTGTCATACTTGTCCTGAGTCCTGATTCTTCCTCAGCAATGGGTGATGACGAGATCCTCAGGACAATGGGAAGTGCTGTTCTCTGGCCTAGACAGAACTTGGGTGTATGGATCAATGGTTTGGAAATATCAGCACGATGGTCAGAACACATCCTAGGGTATTCTTATCCCTTGCATTTCTTTCATGAGTAGACCAGACAATGCCCAGCATCTCTCACACAGTTTTGGCAGAAGCCTGGCAGGTGCCTGGAAGAGTGGAAGGAAATGATAGGAGAACATTGGCCAGAGCATCCAAACTTAAGCAGTACCTTAAAAACTTAGTAACTTGGATAACAGTTTAAGTCAATTTTATTTTTTACAGTGTCACATCTAGTTGCTAGTAAAAAGCAGCGGTGATAATATCATTTAGGAAGCTGTCTTCTGTAATGGCTTCTTTCTCTGTGGGAGTCCTCATTTGCTCAAACCATAGGTTGCTTTATTGAAAAAACTACCAGAGAAATGTAAGGTTCTTAATGTCTAAGTCTGAAGGTTTTTTTTCCTCTATTACTGTTTTCAGTTTAATTCAATGTGAAGGAGACATTACAAAATAGAATTAACTGATCACAAATATTTCTGAAGGCACCTGTAAACCTATGTTCTTTCTACCTACTGAAAACCCAAAGGCTGCTGGACTTGGTGGCACATACATGTAATCCTAGCACTAGGAAGGCTGAGCAGAGAGTTTGGCTACACACTAAGACCATCTCTCAAAACAAACAAACAACCCTGAAGGCCACAGGGTCAAGGTTTCTGTGGATACTGCATTAAGATCGTTCCAGTAACTTTAGCTTATCAATTATAAAGTAGTAAATAGATAAAAGCAACAGTCCAAGGACTGGCTTTGAGGGCTTTTCCCCATAAAGGAATGAGGCTGGCCAGAGCTCCCCTTCTTCTTCTCTAATTTTAGACTGACATCTTTACTGAAAACATGAAATATACTGCCATTATACAACTATGTCATAAGAAATCTGGCTGCTCTTGAGAAAACCATGATATGTCTAGTCAGTCTCAGATGTCCCACACTTTGTAAACCAGGTACCTCACTTGCAACAAAAAAGCCATCACAGACATTACAGCCTCAGAGTTAAGGCATGGAGAAGAATGGAGAATCTAAGCTGTGGTGATCCAACAAAATAAAGAATGCCTGACCTGAAGATTAGAGTGCAAAGCTAGCCATATTAACTAGCCTTAGAGGCCAGACAGTGGTGGCACACACCTTTAATCCCAGCAGCCACACTGGTTAGCCACAGAGGCCAGGCAGTGGTGGGACACATCTTTAATCCTAGCACTCAGGAGACAGAGGCAGATGGATCTCTGTGAGTTCAAGGCCACCCTGGGCTACATAAGAGTGAATTGGTCTAAAGGAGAAACAATGCTCACATCTTTGAGCCCAGCACTTGGGATGACATGCCTTTAATGCCTGCACTAGAGAGGAATATAAGGTGGGAGGAGATGGGAGCAGTGAAGTCTGAGGTTTGGTGGAGACAGAGGCAGTCACATCTAATCTGAGGATTCATGGAGACAGGATCGCCCTTTCAGCCCAAGGTAGATGTAAGAGCTAGTGGATTTGCTTCTCTGATCTTAAGCTTTAACCCCAATATCTGGCTCTGGGTTTTAATTTTTCCATGCTACATCTCGTGCTACACTAGCTCCATTTGGAATTGATATGCTGGTAAGCCAACTTGGTCATTTCCATTGCTAAATTGGTCCACTCCAGCTGTATCCTCTGTTTCCTAAGCAGTGATGGATGTATGTCTTGATTCATTTCCTGACCACAAGTTATGAAATTATTATAAAATGGTGGTTGTTTTAAAGAGGTGCTACAGAGAAGAAGCAAGAAACGGGGCATGAAAGAGAATACTGGGAAAAAAAATAAATGGTTTTAAATAGTTTTCAACTTCTGATGTTGGTACATCTACTCAGCTTTTTCATTCATTTATGCACTCACTCAAAAATGTATTAAGCTAGGTATAATACTTAGTGCTAAGGATATGTAAAATGAACAAAAAACTTATGTTCTTAGAATTTGGTTGCCACAGGGCTGTCAGACATGAAAGCAATTACCATACCATGTGAAAGCATATTGCTCTACAGTTTGACTTTATAGAATAACTCCTTACAAGCAAGAGACAGAACCTGTCTTAAGGGAATGAAAGAAACACTGTAGAACAAACTCTGCTCCAGATAAACCCCAGAGAACCACTATAGGTTGACCAGACAGCAAGCTGAGCCACTATTCTGGATTCTTGATTTTGGTTGCAAAGAATAGGACAGAAATGGATTGGATAGTTGAGTTTTTATTATGCCTATGGTTTCAGTCTTTCTCTCCTCCTCCCACACAGAGCATTTATTGAATAATCAGGATATTTTCTCATGGGAGTAATCTATTCCATAGTGGGAAATACTTTGGAAGACACAGGCCAGAGAATTTTGTCCTTCACCTAAGCACACAGCAGATGACATGTTACTAAATTTGGGGTCATAGTCTGTACCTCAAGAAGTCAAGTTTGACCACTCATCCTTGGAAAGCCAATTAAAACAGGCAGGCTCTAAAAATAATAAAATAATAAAATAATAAAATAATAATAATAATAATAATAATAATAATAATAATAATAATAAAACAGGCAGGCTCATTCCACAGACGAGTCTAAGCCAGCTTAGGTTGTTGGGGTTTGGTGATTTCTTTTCTTTAAAAAAAAATGCTTTCCATAGTAAGTACCTGGCAAGATAAGTTCCCGGACCCCTGCATCCATCCAGATAGCTGTGCAAATGTCTTCTGATAGCATGATCCTAGAGGTACTTCAGGGAAGGCTTAGTGCCATGATGATAAAAATTATTTTGACAACAGGGCAATAGAGCCATTATAAGAAAAAGGCCCTGCCCTAAGTCTCAGCTGGGTTTCTAAGAAGACAAACTTGGCTAAAAAGATCTCTTCAAACTGTTCAGTGCTGTCAAGTTTAATAAAACTCCTCTTCCCCCTCCAGCATTGTCTTTCTAATGTCAGTTTATTTGAAGAGGCTGCTGTCAAAAAGGCTTCTGGAGGAACCTGGAGGGAACATGTCAAATCATTGCTACAAAATGTGTCTAATGTTAAGAGAAACTTGTTTCACTTAACCAAAGATTCCCTTTAATAGAGAAGTTCTGAGGCTGTAGAGATGGCTCAGCAGTTAAGAATAATACTGTTCTAGTAGAAGACCCAAGTTCAGTTCCCAACGCCTATATCAAGCAAATTACAACTACCTGTAATTCCAGTTCCAGGGATCTGACACCCTCTTCTGGCTTTTCTTGACACTGGTACTTGTGTGTATATACACCTCACAAACACACACAAACAAATAATTAAAAAAAATAAAAGTAGGGCTGGAGAGATGGCTCAGCAGTTAAGAGCACTGGCTGCTCTTCCAGAAGATCCATGTTAAATTATCAACATCGAAGAGGCAGCTCACAAGTATCTGTAACTCCAGTCCCAGGGGATCTGATTCCTTTCGTGGCCCTCAAGAGCACTGTACTCTACAGACATGATGACTATGCACATAAAAAAATGAAAATATAAATACAAAGGCAGGGTTGACATATCTTAAAGTCCTAAGATAACACATGAGAGAAATAAACAGTGAAGCAGATAAATGGGGGGGGGGGAATATTGACAGGAAATAACTGTTCCAACAACAATTGGAATAGTTGTATCTGCCTTGTTCCAAAATAGATTTCTAACTGAGTTTATTCTCTGGTTAAGTATAGAGGGTGAACTCTCCCATCAAACTCCCTGGGCACAGATCACATATTATGAAAGACCTAGGAGCAAGGAGGAGAGTTACTATCTGATTTAGAAAACCCTGAACACTACTCTTCTGTCCCTACATATCTAAGAAGAGCTACCGATAGGCTGAGAAATATTTTAGATGTCTGTAGCATCTAACAAAGTGAAACCAGAATGTTGCAGGATATTTGATAGCACTGTGAACACCTGAGACTGTGTTAATAAAATCAACCTTGGATCATGGAGTAGAGCTAGTGACTAGTGGACAGGAATTAGCCATAGGGAGTACAGAGGAGCCAGGAATATGGATAGAGAGACACACAGGAAGGAGTAAGGCTGCACTTGAAAATTTGCAGTATTTTTTGGTTGGGGACGAGTAGAGAGTTGTTCTCTTGCTGGTCTCTGGCCAAAAAGGTTGCTTCTCAGTCCCTCTGAGCTAGCAGGTTTTCACCTGACTCCTCAGTCTTTATTGGTAAATAGAACAATACTTAGTTAAAAACTACATTTGGCAGTGGCGGCAGCAGCAGGGCCAGTGCCAGCAGGACCGGAAGTCCTGCCAGGCTGTGGCCTAAGGGGCATGGCACTGACAGCGAGGTAGGAGGGCCACAGAAGGTAGTTAAAATCTCAGTAGATTCAGGTGCAGCCACTGTTCCAGAGGTAAAACACCACCAGAGGCACACAGGTCATATGAGATGGAGAAAAGCAGAGACCTAGGAAAGCAAAAGGAAATGCTCTGTCTCTCTTCAAATGCAAGCATTTCCTAGAGCTGTCCACATCAAATGCCCTGATACTAGGAACTCTGTCACAGAGGACATTTGGGGCCAGATGTCACCTATCAAATGCACATCTGTCCCCATGGGATAAACTGACACCCTTTTTTAGAGCACTGTATCAAATAAATTAGCATTCTCAACCCATGTACTGTGAAAGGAAGAAGACGGGAGGATGGTTGAGGAATGCAGAGACCGTTTATTGAGATGTGCCTACCAGTACCGTCAAATTACTGAAGAACCCAATTATGAGATGTGAATTTAAATACAAGAGAAGTCAAGTTGTTCTACATCATGTCAGGTGTGATAATTCTTTAACATTTTTGCTTACAGACTTTGAGACTATGATGGCAACTGTAGATTGTTTTACAGTTTTAGAAAAAATATATATATACATATATATATATATATATGTATATATATATATATATATATATATATATACACACACACACACACACACACACACACACACACACACACACCCCTATCACTTGCTCAGGGAATCCTACTCTGTGAGTAGTTTGTCATAGTTTTCATTGCTGTGACAAAATACTAGTCAGGAACACCTTAAAAGGAAGAAAGATTAAACCAATGATAAATAAACACTATGCTACATGGAAGTTGTGGAAAAATCTCCTGTCTTCTTCCTCTCTTTATGTTATGTGGAATAAAGATGCAACAGCTAGAGACTGTCTCCTCAATTGAACAGGTAATCAGTGAAGATGAACCAATGAATTTACTATAGACTCATATAAACAAAACCTCAGTTTCTCTTACAGACTCAAACTTCTGCTTAATGATTACCACAGAATTACTATTTTGTTCATTTATATATCACTCTCCCAGAAAGATGGGGGATTTTTAAAAACTTGATGTTTTTCTACTATTCCTTGAAAGTTAAATATTTTCAAAGCAATGGCTCACAGTATTTTTGCTTGTGTTTTTAATTATTTAATTTTCAAGGCCCTACAAATCTATTTGTGTATGTCTATTGTTATGTGCAGGCACTATCTTGTAACTTGATCTTAGACATCACCTCAAGTCAACAGAAAACATCTAAAATGGTATGCAGTGCTATTTCTAGTATTCTGGACAATATTATCACCATATAACTGTTACTAGGCCCTAAGGATTTAACTAGACATTGGTTATAGAAACAAAGCTTCATTGAATACTCTCATTCCACTGTGGTTTGCCGTGCTTTAATGTATTGTTCAGGTTTTTTTTTTCCATCAATACTTAACTAAATGCTTTAAACAGAATTAAATTAAAAATTAATCCCCTCTGTTCCCTTGCCCTTTGAAATAGCCTCTTCTTCCTGTTTAAAGGCTAATACCCCCTTGGGTCCTTTTTGTGGTCTTATATGTGACTACGGGGTTTGTGAATGCCCATACTTTTTACAAATACATGTATTTCCTTAATTTCTGTTTACTCTTCCTCAAAAGTTGTTATTTCTTTTAACTGCTTGGGAAGAGTAAATAATGCCACCTTCCACTTTTGTGATATACCTGGTTAGAGTTGAGCTCCATAGATTTTGCTCAAATATCTCTTCAATTTACCCATATTTGAGGGAAGCAGCATTAGTTCTCTGTAGCTGTGGCTTCTGTCTCCATGAGTTCAATTAGCAGTGAACTGGAAATATTTTAAGTACCTCACATCTCTACCAAGCACATACTTTTTTCTTGTTATTCATCTATAAATATTACCATATTGCACTTATCTATATGGCACTGGTGTTGTATTAGGTGTTATAGGTAACTCCGGTGATTTGAAATACATGGGAGAATGTACACGGGTAAGTTATATGTAAATACTGTGCTATGTCATGCAAGGACTTCAGCTTCCTCTAATTGTGGCATGCGGAGGATCCTGAAGGCAATTCTTGGCCAATATTGAGGGGCAATTTGGTGTCTTAGTTAGGGCTACGATTGCTGTGCTGAAACACCATGACTAAAAACAACTTGGGGAGGAAAGGCTTTATTTGGCTTACTCTTCCACATCACTGTTGATCACTGAAGGAAGTCAGGACAGGAGCTCAGAGGTCATGGAGGAGTGCTGCTTACTGGCTTGATCATTCTGGCTTGCTCAGCCTGCTTTCCTATAGAAGGGACTATCAACCCAGGGATGGCACCACCCACAATGGGCTGTGTCCTCCCCCAGCACTAATTAAGAAAATGCCTTGCAGGCCCGCCCACAGCCTGATCTTATGGGGGCATTTTCTTAATTTGAGGTTCCCTTTAGCTTGTATTAAGTTAACATAAAACTAGCCCATACAAAAGGTATTTGGTTTTCATTAAGTATAACATGATTTCTGGGAGCTGTAGACTTCTACACACATTTTCCTGTTTCCACAGTTATTAGGAAAACAGGAGTCACAGAGTGAACTTTCCTCAAACTTCTCCCCCAGAAATGCCTCCGTATCACATAGGTCTTTTCTCCCCCTTGCTTCTGCTTCCCAAAGCTCACCCAGCCCAGTTCTGCATTGCAGACATCTCTTCCTTCCTGGGGACACTGTTGTACTAATTTTTCATTTTCTTCTAAGTTAGAAAATTTGTTGTTCTTATAGGCTCTTATTCTTCAATATTAAAGGTATTCATTTTTCATTTTCTTTCATCTTAAAGAGAGAGTTTTTTTGGTGTGTGTGTGTGTGTGTGTGTCTGTGTGTGTGTGTGTGTGTGTTTGAGACACCTTTCCTTTCTGTAGCCTTGGCTATCTTGAAACTAGCTCTGTAGACTAGGCTGGCCTTAAACTCATAGTTCTGGGATTAGAGTGGTGTGCCACCCCTGACCAGTGAGAAAATTTCTTTAGTCATATCCCACTGCCTTCTTTTCCACTATCATCCCTCCCTCATCTCCTTCAGATACAGTCTCACTATATATAACCCAGGCTAGCCTTGAGCTCATGATCCTCTCTTAGCCTTGCCTCATTCTCTGTTGTGCTTTCGATGTGAAATGTTCTTTGTAAGCTCCTGCCTGTGTTTGAACACTTGATCTCCCACTGGTGGTACTATGTGGGAAAGAGGCAGAACCTTTGGTATTCCTTTAGCTAGCAGAGTGGGTTGTTGGGGGAAGGCCTCAAGAGTGATATCCCCTTGGGTTTCCTGAGAAGCTCTACCTCCTGATGCATGAGAACATGAGAAGTGGCAAGCTGGGAGCTCCTGCCACCATGTCTTCTCTACCTTGATAGATGGTACTCTCTAAAGTGTGAGTCAAAATAAATCTTAAGTTGCTTCTGCCAGGTGTTTTGTGACAGTGACAAGAAAAGCAACTGATACACTTTCTTATCTATTTCTTTCCCTACTTCTCACCGTCTAACTTGCTCATACACCCTCCCCGCCCCCCACCCCAGCCACCCAGCTGCCATAGCCAATGGCAGCATTCCGCTTTGTCCTTTAAGGTATTACAGGATGAGTACTGTTCACCGAGATCTACACAATCAGCTACAGCTCATCTTTGCAGCCTTCCCTTTAATGCCAGCTAAATCTCATATTCTCCAAGTTTCCTTCCTACCCTCTCATGAGACCTCCCTTTTATTATACATCCTAAGGTAACCACTTCTGCACTCAGACTTCAATTGCCTCCTATATTCTCTGATTTTAATACAACTTCCACTGTTGTTTCATTGAACAGTTTTATCTTACTTGTTTACTAAAACCATAGATTCCACGTTGCTCCACAGAAGTAACCAGTAAATGGAAGTAGCATTCTTAGAATGTAAACTCTAGGAAAATGTTCCCCAATTACTCTTGTTTTAGCACAAGTGCTAATTTTGAAAGAGTTTAAGTCGGGCTATCACAAGATGGAGTTAGTTTATAGAGATTCACATCCAACTTTCTGATTCGTTTCCATACAACACTTAACAGTGTCAAAAACTATTTTCATCTCTAGTCTTGTTCATCCTCCTTTGTCTAGGAGGGAGACATCAAAATCTACTGAGTCCTCTAAATCAGAACCTTAGACATCTTTTTTTTTTGCTCTCTACTTTTGTTCTCCCTCCATATCCAATAGCTAAGAACTTCCTATTTCACTTCATAAATGAGCATAAATTCTTTGTCTCCACTCAGTCACCACTATACTTTGTTGGAACTGTCTTTCCCTCCTGTGAGAATGAATATGCTCCCTTAACTGGGCCTTAACTCCCTTCCTTCTTATTGTCCAGAGTGATCTAGCCACAAAAACATAGTGACTTTTCAAGTTCATGTGAGAGTTCAACAACTATTTCCAGTATAAAATTTAAGTTCTCCATCCCACTGACTTTGGGGTCAGATAGACATGTTTGTACCCCAAGTTCAGTAGTGTGAACTCAGACAGCTGGATTCCCCAAATTTTTGCTTCTAGTTTGCCTGAATGCACTAGGAGCCAGGACTCCTGAATACACTCTTCAGAACAGAGAATGAACTTGAAGGTTCAATTAGAAAAGGTATTTAAAAACCCACATAAACTAAACACCACCAAGTACCAAGTCTCTGTCTCTTTCCCCAAGTGTGACTTCCTTCTACTGGTACTTTGAGATACAATAGTGTGTGTGTGTGTGTAGGGATCTAGATTACCCAGAATCCAGACTATTCTGGCTCCTGCCTGAGCAGTTATGTAACCCTGGGAAAGTTACTTAATCTCTCTATCTCGCGCTTTCCCACACCCCCAGTAAAATCTGGAAAATGTAACAACATTGGATTGCTTTAGACTTAGAATTAGGGAACTCCGTTGGCATGGTGACCAGTACATGGCGCTTGCTAAATATTAATTGTTCTCTACCATTTCCATCAATTAGGACTGTAGGTACTCCACCGTGTGCTTCTCAGTTTTGTAGGAGAAAACTTCTCTCTGCATTGATAGTTAAAGAGGGGAAATCTGGAAACGCCTGTCGGGAGATAGGAGAAAACAGGCGGAATGGGAGCTTCTGGCTTCCAGCTTGTCTGAGTTGGGAGGAACGAATTTGGTCCTTATTTTACGTACGAGGAAGTTGACGTGTCCTCGGGCCTCAGGCAAGGGGCAGTCACAACTCTTTATTGAAAGCAAGAGGAGATCCCCGGGGTTGCTATGGTTAAGTTGCAAGCAAAAAACGTAACACTGAGGAAACAGGAGCATTTAGCTGTATTCAACCGGCCGAGTCCGGTGCAATTTACTTGGGTAAGAAGGGGAAGCTGTCAGACATGGTGAAGCCCAGCTACTGACCGAACCAGCTCTCTACCAAGCCGGTCCTTCAGGAGCCCACCTAGAAGCGCGGCCTCGAGCAGCGAAAGGTCCCACTCCCTTCTCTGGACCCGGCTCCTAGCGGCCCACGATGAATGGAAACCCGAGTCCGCGCGGCGAGGCTTGAGGGACGGGGCGGGGCTTTGTGAGTCATGTGCCTGGGCCGTAGGCGGGCGCGTGGAGGGAAGTCCGGGTCTGATTGGCTGCCCGTCACCAGGTGACCGAGGGGCGCGTTCCGGTTGGCAGGAGCCGGCTAGCGGCCCTTCAGTCTGGAGGCGGCGACGGAAGGAGGAGGAGCTCCGGCCGCGCTCTCGGCCCGCAGTGGCTGCGTCTCCCAGCGCTTGTCGGGTCCCCACCCCTTTTAAATAAGCCGGGCTGGTCGCCGCCCTCGTAGACTAGTCCGCTGTGGGGAGGCGGCGGCGGCGAGCCGGCGGGGGTGCGGCCGAGGCCGGAGCCCTGCCCCGGGCCGGGCGGCGGGGCGGGCGGCGGCGCGCAGCGGGCGCGGCGGCGAGTGCGGGCGGGCGCAGCCCCGCTCAGCCCGGGGCTGCCAGCGCCGACCGCGCCATTGTTGGGGGAGGGGGCGGGAGCGGAGTCCCGGGCGAACGGAGGCGCAGGCGGCGGCGGCCGAGCGGAGCGGACGCGCCCCATGGGGAACACGCTGACCTGTTGCGTGTCCCCCAATGCCAGCCCCAAGCTGGGCCGGCGAGCGGGGCCGGCGGAGCCCGACTACGAGTCAGAGATCTACGAGGCTGCGGCCGGGGACGCGGTGGCGGTAGCGCCGGCGCCCGCTGCGGCCGTGGAGCCCGCCGAGTTGGATTTCGGAGCCGGCGAGGGCCACCACCTGCAGCACATCAGCGACCGAGAGATGCCCGAAGGTGAGGAGGAGGCAGCGTGCGCGTCCCGGCCGCGGCGCACCTCTGGCCTCCACCGTCTTCCAGGGTCTCGCTGGGAGGCGGCCGCCGCCTCGGGTTCCTTCCTGCCCGGAGTAGGCTGGCGCGGGCCTGGGCACCGGGAATGAAGGCTGTGGCTCGCGTCTCCACCCCTTATTCTTTCTCGGCTGCGTCTGGCCACCCGTACGCCCAGTTCTTGTTCCCTCTTTCCATTCTCCCATCCGGATCTGGGACTCTGCCGCCCGCACCGCCGCCTCTTTGTAATGCTGGGCACTGTCCAGTGGGATGTTATCGAGACTTCATGTGTTTGTATATAAGTGCCCCCTTTCTTTATAAAACTCTCAGGACCCTAATCTCAGAATAGCCATCCCATCTCCCTGTCCTTACTTAGCCAGATGGTACCTAAGGTAAGAACTTAAGTGTTTCCTCTTCCCCCGAACCAGTTAGGTAACTGATATTAGAGCAATCCAGACTCAGCCTATTTTGAGGATTTATTTACGTTCAAGTAGAGGTTGCCACAGAAATGTGTATGATAATAAATAGGATTTTAAAAGTACCTTCAATATATGCTGCCTTATTCCTTCCAATTGTAATTGGAACACAGAAATGAAGTAAATTGGGAAATGGGACTTCTGTAAAAGATGGCAGTGTTTCTTCCAGGGCTTCCTTAAAGTCCCATTTCCCCTCCCCCACAAGGAGTTTTGATAAATACATTGCCACTTTAAAAACTTCATTTACTCCTGAGAGATTGTTGGCCAGAGGTTTCAAAGGAGTCAAAAGCTAAAATTTAACATTAAATTAGTAATGTAAAGATTTGGGAGTTAGGATGAAGCCCCTTAAGGTACCTGTAGTGTTTATTTCCATGGCTCCTCTCCTCATCTCTCTAGAAAATTTTATTCAGTGCTGAGCATGTTGAAGTAAAAGTTCAGCACACTGAACCAATGGAGGGTGGGCTGGGTAGGACGGAGATGAGAAAGTGCTTGATGCTTTATAATTAGAATTCTCACTGTGAGTCTAGGGAGAAGTAATTCTGGGTAACAGAGTGGTTCTTGAAGGCTACAGACTTGTAAGACAAAGTATCATCAGATGTTTAAGCCTCATTGGCCTGTTTGTTTTGAATAATTGCTACAAATGATTCCCTTTCTTTAGAGGAACGTCTTATAACCGTCTCTTTAAACTTTAGCTAGACCATTGGTGTCTTCATGTTACAGTAATTTAAGGCCCATAATCGATAGACTTTTGTAACTTTTGTAATAAATAAAAAAGAATGCAAATGTGATTGTATCTTTAAACCAATGGACAGCTTACACACCAGTGTGTAAGTGTGTGTATTTATAAAAAACTGTTCTGTTTCAATGTTTTAAGGTAAGCCTCTAGGTTTACGAACCAGTTAGTATGTAGGTAGTGTTGGGTGAGAGGGATTACGACATAATTTCATGTATGCTCATTTGTGCCTTCCAAATACAAAGGAAGCCTGTATGCATTCTCACTTTTGCTGATGAGGATGCAAAGTTAAGAGATGACTGAAGCTGCTTCTGCACAGAACTGTTTTAAAAGACTAATGTGGAGGTGGTGGATGTGCTGGGTTGGACTCTTCAGAATGTATACTCTAATCTGTACAGTCGAGCTCTTGGTTCTTCGTCTTTTCCTGTCTTAGTTACTTTTCAAGTAACTGATGTAAAGGCACCATTTGCTTTAGATCTCATATATATATATATATATCTCCTGAGTATTCTTTTCACTGAAAATGAGTAAAGGGAGAAGTAAGCATGTAACCTAAGTTTACAGGTCATGTGAATGAGGCTGTTGTGGGAACCACGAGTTGAAGCTGAGAATGTTGACAGAATATTAAAAAGGCTGACTAGAGGTGTGTGAGCATAGAACTGTAGGACCGGGGATGCTAAGCCAGAAATGTTGAAAAGAAAAATGACTTTGTGAGCATAGAATTTGAGTTTATTAGAATAGTCCCATTAAAATTTCAGTGTTTCCTCTAAATTGCATCTTTAGGTCTTGAGGACTAGTTTAAGGGTATAATATTTATTGCCCAGAAGTACAGACTCCTAGGCTTGATCCTTAGTGCTGCCAAAACTTTGTAAAATTAAATTCTTTGGCATTCAGTAAAGTGATAAGAAATTTCAGCATTTGACTAAAAACACCGAATATATATAAACACATTGAAAGTTTGCTTTTAATATCCTTATTTCAGAAACATTTATATCAGTTTCCTTGGAAACTGAGAAATAGCTTTAAAAGTGGCCTTTTTTATAGAGAATTGAATTGTTTTGATTTCTTAGATAAAATCATGAATAAATGATGTTCTGCTTTATTCTCTTTTGAGACATTTTAGAGCATTCAGAGTCACTTCCAGAACTTCCAAAGTACATAGTTAGTATTCCCTAATCCATTGGCTCTAAGGGAACATCCATCACTAACACCCTTCTCCCTGTCCCTTGGAAGGGGGAGAGTAGGGAAAGAATTGGCAATGTGATATGGGAGAACCTATGAATCTTTCTCCTTTCTAGTAGCTAGTAACCATTTTTTTAATGTGTTGGTAAGAGCTATAGAAAACACATAAACCATTTTTATTAATATTTTGGTGTTGTATCTTCTTGAACCTCTCTTATGACTATTAATGTAACATGTCATTTTATAAAAATGAGATTGTGTGTGCTGCTTCCTGTCCCTGGAACAAAGTTTATATTCTCCAGAGGGTGCTCCAGGATGTCTTCCTAGCCAGTGCACACTGCTCTGTGGCATGCTTTTTCTTAACTGCTTAGTGTACCGCCGTATAGCTGTAGTATGTGGTTAAGACATCTTTCATAGTAAAACTATACATACACTCATAAAGATAAAAACAGACTTTGATGATTGGCGTGTTCTACCATAGATACTGGATAGAATTCAGATGGCATATTTAGTCTTACAATTTAGCGCCTTAAAGTGTGTTATTGGTGTTAAAGGCAGTTCTTATGCCAGTTGATGGTAACACTGGCTTTTTACAAGTCATTGAAATTGCTCTAGTGATTTAGATTCTGTGATTCTTAGGAAACTGTCTCATGTCTTTTGAATAGCTACTGCTCTAAGAGGTCTGTCAGTAATGCTGATCTCAGATGATAAATCAAGAAAAGGCACTGGATGAAGTCTAGAAATAAGAGAAAGCTGAAAGATGCCTGACTGGTTTGAGTACCCTGAAAGTATCTATTGAACCTTTGAATGGCTAAGCAGTATTCCAGATACAGTGATTGAAAAGATAGTCCCCTCCAAACCCTGATCCTTCTGTTCAGAGACAGGTGGGAACAGATAGTGTGTGAGTCATCAAGAATGTAATGAGCTGGTAGGAAGAAAGTCTTTTAGAGGGATGATTGGGGAAGGGACAGTTTTACACTGAGGTGATGAGTGATAACCATTGACTTTAAGTAATATGTGAACTTTCCTGAAAGGGAAAGGAAGCAGTAGGGGAGCTTTTCATATGGAACCAAACTTGATGTCTGCAATTAACAGAAAGGAAGGAACACAAGTATGCTACAGTGGAGAGAAAGGGTGCCTAAAGAAAGATGATGGATTAGGTCTTTATATGCTTGCTAAGTTGTCCTTGACAACAATGTGAACTTAGGTTGTAGTGGGAAGCTACTGGAGCATTATATACAGCAGAACAAGTTATTTGTGAAAAAGACCAAACTAGTGGCTTTGTGAGAATGCACTATGATGTATGCAAGAGACCAGCTGGGAGGCTAGGCAGTATTAGGGAAAAACAATGGTGACTTGAACATTGCCTAGGGACTAAAATAGGCTGGCTTAAGGAAATTAAGTAAATAAAAAAAATAACAAAGATGAATGTACAAGTGACAGAAAAGGAATGCAGATGATCCTTAAACTTCACATGAGAGAAATGTGAATGAAAACTGCAATTTCTTCTTTGGGGGACAGGGATGGGGGTGGGGGATCCAAAACCTTGACAGTATGTTGGTGAGTTATAAGGGAAGTTATATTTATAAATTGCTGGTGGAAATGCAAAATTATTTGACTCCATGAAGGGGAATTTGGCAAAATGTAAAATTGCTAGTTTATTTAATCTAGAAACCCCATTTTAAGGAATTTATGCCACAGATGTGCATATCATCATGTGAGACAGCATATTTTCAAAGTTCTTGCTGTATTATTTTCATTAGGGTGGTAATGACAGTAAGTATGGATGTATGGAACTATAAAATAAATCAGATCTGATTAAAGCCATTCTCAGGGTATATGTCATAAAAGGGGTTGAGGCAGTGAGGTGTGGAGTATGACAAGGAAAATATGTATTTGTTTATTTAAAAAAAAACACTGGAATTCTTGATCTTGTGTGTTTATGTATATACCCTTTTATCTAGTGTTGGCCATAGCACATACATATTTGCCTAAGAATTACTTTGATACAGATTTTCCAACGAAATGGCAACATTTACTTGTTTGCTTTTGCAGGTGTGAAAACGTTGTAATGTATTGTATATGTCTTGTATATTTAATTTTATCCTCTCAATGTTTTGAGTTAGTATAGGAATTGTAGCTGGTTTACATGTAAGAAGATAGCTATCAGGAAATATACATTGTTTTCTAAGATTTTAGCAACTAAGACATCGTTGATCAGGAATGTAAATGCCAGTTGTATACAACATATCAGCCTAGAACTTACAGAATATGACTCAGAATGGGCTTCTTTGAATGCCATCTGTCTTCCTTCTGTTTTCTTTTTAGGCTATTCATCTTTGATGTTCCAACAGTAATATTGAGGAGTATACAGCGAAGTGGAGATAGTAAATGTGTAAACTAGAAATGATCTTTAAAGTTTAGTTGAATAAAATCCTCTCAAGAGCTAGACTGAGGAAGAAAGTTTCAATATCTGAATGATCACAGCCGTTAAGGATTGATAATTAAGACAGGGCAAGACTGAGAACGGTGGAGGGGCAGGTGCAGAAGTGGATTCATTCATCGGATGCTAGAAAAGCTGGGCAGTAGTGAGCTCTTGATTGAGGACCCTCGGTAGAGGTATGCTTGCTTGATACTAACAAGTAATAATTACTTAATGATGCAAACTGTGGGCTCAGTGATAGATTGATCTGGCAGTGCAGTTGTGAATCTTGGAATGTCTGTTCAAAGCCATAAAACTAGTACAGTATACATCAAGGGGTGATGGAGCATGTCAGTAAGTAGAGAAGGTCTTTAGACAAGTACCCAAGAACTGCTGACATACTCTAATTGTGATATGTTGGAATTGCTATGTTGGAATCTTCTCCCCCCACCTAAAATGTGCTGTTTCTGCCAATTTCTTGGTCATTGCCTTCTTTAATATTTTGATAAGGAAAATTTTGTGATAGATTATGATTGTGTAATGTTAACATTTTAGCCTTCAGCAATGCATTTAGTTATTATAAGGAGTGTTTTTAGTATTTTTGACATGTAATTTAGGTGGATCATGCAACTTATAGAAAAAGCAGTTTATTTGCCTACCATTGCTTTCAAATTAAATTGCAACTTTGATAATTCAAAATGGTGGATTGTATTTTAATTATAATCCTTGTCTTGACATATTTGTCATAGTTGAAAACATTCTTACAGGTTTCTTTGTGAAAGTTGTGTCTTTGTATGTGTGTGTACATGTTCATAAGGGTAGTGACAATCAGGGAAAGGGTGCTCTTCCTCATTTATGTTCCACCTATTTGAGACAGTCTAGGCTGATTCTCCGTGAGTCCAGGATCTGCCTGTCTCCCCTCTATCACTGGAATCACAGATGCAGTGTTACATGCTGGCCGTTTGTTTACATGGGGACTGTCGATCCAAACTCAGGTCCTCATCCTTGTGCATTAAGCACTTTTACCTCCTGAACTACCCACCAGCTCGTCTGGTTTCTAAAGAAACTTGCATATAAGATACATGGCGATTGATGTGTTCTCATTTTCCTAAACCCATGTGTGTGCAGAATGTGTTTATGGATCCTAATGCTTTGGTTCATAGTTGGTTATCTTGCCTCTGTAAGAGTGAATAGAGTAGTATGGCTTACCAGCATCTGCATAGGCTCTGGAAATAGAGTTAATAGGGACTACAGAAATAATACCATTTGTATATAGGGTCACTGTCTACTGGCTTAAGTTTCTATTCTATATAAAATAGCAACATGTGTTATTTATAATAAGTGGAAAGTGCACACTACATGGCAGACTTTGTTAGCTACATAACGTTTATATTATCTCAAAATACTGAAAATTGGCATTGAAGCCCTGATGTGTATAATTCCAATAGGCTTTATATAAGTGATTTAAAAACTCATCAAAGTAGAAATATTATAATTAACTATGGGAGACTGGCCAGCCTGCAATCAAAAATATGCAAATTATAGTCACAGTAATATCCCTAATTCACAAACATCCGGAATCTTTTTAAGTATATAAAGCTGAGATAGAAGTGAGAATTGACATAATTGGTAGTGTTATACCTCGATGTGCCTATACTTTACAAAGCTGTGTAGTGTTGTGTATTGAGCCATAAAAATTACCCAGCTGTGATCCCACATCTTTCTTAAGGAGATAAAAAGCATTATTTAAAAATACAGTTTACTAAAAAAAAAAAAAAAAAATACTGTGTACTCATAAAAACAGAATTTTGTGTCTAGATCCCCAATACTGGATTGGCTAAACTAGAATGGAATAACACTTGCTGCATCATTAAACGTTATCCAACAATAAATATGGTAAGGGTGGGGATGATTTTCTTTAATAAAGCACCAGTTGTAAACTGCAAAGAGGTTTTGTTTTTGTTTGGAACTGTTAGGTTTTGTTTCCTTATGGTTCAGTGCCTGGGGCCATAGGGGCACTGGGCTACACTGTTTTTTAACTGTTTATAAAGAAATCCATAAGAAACATAACTGAAAGCTTATTATTGTGAGTATATCTATTGGTAGTTTTTTTAATGGAGTATTATTTTAGCTTTTTCTAATTTCTGTTGCTGAGGAAGTCTTTTACCCATCTCATTTTTAATCTGATCCATACTACTGATCAACTATGCTGTTTACAATTATGCATCAGTGGAAGTGTACCTCAAAATCAGTATGTACACAAGGAGTTCAGAGGGAGGTAAACTAGGTTTGGCTTGACCCGTGAATTATGTGATCTTAGAATGCATTTTGACTCTGCTCCCCTCAGTTCGTCTCTGCTGAAAAGGCTTTCCTCTGATGAACCACTGCATCTCCTAACTAGTTAATGCTCCTGCAGCACATTTGCCTTTCTCCTTGGACTTTTGAGAAGTCATGAGAGTTGTGATTGATTGGCCATCCCTGGAACATGTACCCACTCCAAAACCTTCTCTCCAAGACATGTTGTCATTGATTTTTATCACAACCTTCTTGGATTCTGCCTTTCAGTCCACAATTTGGCTTTTTTTTTAAGTTTATTTTATGTGAATGTATGTGTACCAGAGAGAGAGAGAGAGAGAGAGAGAGAGAGGAGAGAGAGAGTGTACATATATGTGTATCCCGGGAGGCCAGAAAAGGGTGTTTGTTGTTTCAGGCCATTGTGAGCCAACCAGCCTGAGTGCTGAGAACCAAACCTACGTCTTTTACATGAACAAATGTTCTTAACTGCTGAGCCATCTCTCCAGGCCCCCAATTTGGCATATATGTTTTAAACTTAGTCCTCTTTGATTTTTATACTTAATTTTCTTGTACTTGCAAAATTCCTTGGATTTTTTTTTCCAGGTCTGGGGATCAGACATAGGGAAACACTCTACTGGCAGCTATATATAACTTAGCTCCATCTAAACTTTATTGTGACACAGGGACTGCTACATAATATGGCTGTTTCTATAAACTATCTTTTTGTCCACTCCCATTCCCTCCTCCACTCTCCCCTCTGCCCCACACACACGCAATTTACTCAGGAGATCTTGTCTTTTTCTTTAAAGTATTTTTAATAGTGTGATCTGAAAATTACATTTTAATTCAAATCACAATATGTTTGCTTTTTAGAAGGAAGTAGTCCTGTGTCTCTTCAGAAACCAGCTTGAGATTAGAAACAGCTTACAAGATCTCTGCCTGTCACTTCATGCACACATGGCTTTGTTTTCCATGTAGCTAACTTTATCTCACACTTAAAGATGTCAGAAAGCCTTAAAAATAATTTTGTGTGGGGGTATCTTTAAGAATAGTTTTCTTTAGCTGGTGCACACCTGTAATCTTAGCTCTCTTGAGGCTGAGGCAGAAAGATCCAAGAAAGTTCAAGGCCAGTCTAAACTACACAGTGAGATACTATCTCTAAATAAGTAGTTTAAAAATAAAATAAAGTAGGTGATTCAAATTCCTGTTATACTGGAAAGTCCTGGATTATGTTCTTGTAAAATTTTGTGCTTGTTGCTTGGAGGAAGGAAAGGGGACTCTTCAGTATATATACATATATACTTAAGTAATGTATAAGTATAGTGCGTGTGTGTGGGGTGTGTGTGTGTGTGTGTGTGTGTGTGTGTGTGTGTGTGTGTGTGTGTGTAATGCTGGTTAGATAGTAGTGCTGGTTGAGTAGGAGTTTTTAGAGTTGTGTTTTGTTATTGGTGTGTATGAACAAGTGCAGGTATGTGCCAGAGGAGGTCAGAAGAGAGCATTGAGTCCCCTGGAGCTGGAGTGATAGGCACTTGTGACCTATCTTATGTGGGTGCTAGAATCAGAACTTAGGTCCTCCAGAGAACAATATGCTAACTGCTGAGCCAGTTCTGCAGCCCAGTAGAGTAGAATACGTCAAGTGTGTATTGTAAAAGCCAAGGATGTAATAGGTACACTGTGATCTGCCATTGAACCTCTTTTTCAAATTACAGAATGCTGGCTGGCTGGCAGGCAAGGCTTGGAAAGTATTGCCATACTTTTCTGAATCTTGATTCCAGTTTCTGGCAAGATTGGTTATGTGGCTTGAGATGAGCATTGCTCAGGACTGTCATAGTTTTTCCCTTTCTTGTCACAATGTTCCTTATCCCATGTGATGGCTCTGTGGTGAGTTTAGAGTCTGTCTTGTGCTGGACAATGGTAGTACATGCCTTTAATCCAAGCACTTGGAAGGCAGAAGCAGGTAGATCTCTGTGAATTCAAGGGCAGTCTGGCCTACAGAGTGAGTTCCAGGACATCCAGGCTACACAGAGAAACCCTGTCTTGAAGAGAAAAAGAAAAGAAAGTCTGTCCCGTGTCCTTGGTTAAACGAAAGATTATGCCATCTTGCTCCCAAGGTAGACTGCAGCAAAAAGTGAGTGCAACCTTGAAAATGGAGGCCAAAGGTTAAATCAGTTCGTATTCATGGAAGTTGTGTGGATTAGGCCATTGAATTTTTATGCAGCCCTAAATCTGCATGATGGGTTGTTCCCACATAAACAACTAATTCTCTTGTCTAAAGAAGTTATAACTAGCCAAGTGGTTAAAGAATGTTTATTGAAACCAGTTGTCTCTGCTGTCCTATATTTGATATATTGATCTGTATCTCACAGTGCCTTAAGGCTGGTTTGGAAACATTTAGTAATATCAGCATATATGTTAGATACATAGGGAAGGACACATATATGATTCTATTAAAGTTTCATAAGATAACTTAGGTTACATTTAAAGAGTCTAAGGCCATAGCTGTTAGATTCCACATTAATGGAGAGATTCTGCAGTTTTCCAGTAGAACTTTTGATGTTGCCTTTATTTTCCTCATGTTCATGTCTAAAAACCCTTCTCCTAAAATTAGAAGTGTTAATCATGATTTTCAAAATTATCTACATTTCTTTTGAAGCAAATAATCATGTCTTTCTCTTTCCTTCTGTAGATTTAGCTTTGGAATCAAACCCTTCTGACCATCCCAGGGCAAGCACAATTTTCCTCAGCAAATCTCAGACAGATGGTAAGATGCTTTTCCCACTGAGGAAGCCTGCAAACTGTTTAGATTCAGTATGATAAATTATTAAAAATATTCCATGGGATTTGTATACTGACTTAAACTTTTCATGTACTTATTTTTGGTATGGGATGATATGCTTTGCTTTTAGGGAGAGCAGGTGGACAACATATTCTCACCTTGTTATTGATCCTGATATGTGATTTAAAAGTGGCATGAATTTACAGCTGCCTGCCTCTTTCCTTCTCTTCTTAATCCAGTAGTGTGTTTTAAAGACAAATGATAGAATTTAAGGTTCTGTTAGATTTTTAGGTGAAACACCAAAACAAGTGTGTTATATATGGTCATTTTTTACCTTATTTCATATAGTACCACTCACCCAGTAAGCCAGTGTCAAACCCAGATATATGACTAAAATTTTCACAATATGTAAAACCTCTTCATCTTGTTGCAGCAAAACTGAGAGCAAACATATCCTAATGTTTCCTAAGTTTGCTAGTATGTCAATTTTCTGTACTGCTTGTTTCAAGTTGAGAGTCTGAACACTGGGATTTTTCTGTACTATTTTCTGTAAGGTTTGGTTAACTTTGCTCCCATTTTTATTTCTAAAAAAGTTAACTTCTATTGATTATGACTGTGACTATAAGAAGTGAGGAATCTACAGTAACACTGGGAATGATGCAATAATGCAACCCAGTTTAAAAGGGGGAGTGGTGGTGCTTCTAGCCTGCATTTGCATGGTTTGTGTCTTTACCTGTCTTGAGCTGTTGATCCTGATTAGTACTGCTGTACTCTAGAGGCAGAGACAGGCGGATCTCTGTGAATGCAAGGCCAACCTGGTCTACAGAGCAAGTTCCAGGACAACCAGGGCAACACAGAGAAACCCTAAAAAAACACCCCCCCCAAAAAAACACACTCTTGTGCCCCTCTTTCATGAGTGGGAAGGAATATGTGTCTAGAGTGCAGTCTAGTGTTCACAGAGGACGGGGCAACAGTGTGGCCAAGTCTCTTTCTGGAATTTGTATGCTTTCAATGTCATGTTCAGTTAGGTTAGCACACTGATTTGAAATGCTCATTAAGGTAGGCTTAGTGTTTAATGTATGACCTAATTTTTTATTAGCTGAATCTTTCACCTGCCCTAATTTTGTTTGTCATTGTCTTTTGCATATGAAAATTTTTGTTTGTGTCTACTACATTATCTGTTTGGTAAAAAAGTAAAATTTCATTTTTAGATTTACTTTATGGATTTTGTTTTGACAAATTTATTTTGTTAGAAACTGTTTTTTGAAGTAGAACTGAATTTTATCTTACTTTGCATGTTGGTAATCTATTAGATAATATGTAGCAGCTACTTTAATTTTTCTAATGCATTTGTATCAGAATTGTGATCAGTTAATTTTTTTTTATTCTTAGTGCGTGAAAAGAGGAAGAGCAACCATTTAAACCATGTAAGTAAATAGCTGAAATCTTAAGAAATTAGTAGTTTGAATTAAAGTACATCTGCAGTGACTTCTAGAAAATATAGTGGGAATACAGTACTGTTATTGTAGACTGTTTCTGTATATTTTCTAAAAGTTCTTTTCTCAGATAATAAACTTTCTATTCTGACTTAATACTATTTTTAAAAACAGGATTCTGACATTTTTATTTACTTATAGTTAGTTACATAACATGGGTATAATACAGAGATATACCTGTTTTTTTTTCTTTTTTACTGATTTCTTTTTTAAGATTTGCTTACTATTTATATGTGTGTGCCTACAAGAGGTTATGTGTACTTTATGGGTACAGGTGCCTTCAGAGGCCAAAAGAGGGCATCCGATTTCCTGGAACTGGAAGCATAGGTGGTTGTGAGCCGCCTGATATGGGCACTAGGAACTGGACTTAGCTTCTCTGCAAGAGCAGTTAAGAGCACTGAAGTGCCAAGCGTCTCTCCAGCCCTTAGTCTATCTGTAAGTGAAGTAACAAACCACTGACTTTGGTACTATCTGCTGATTCCATCGTAGCAGGTGAAAGTTGTTGTCCATTGTGATCATTTCCCTCTTCCATTTCCTTAACACACATCTTATTTCTTGTAAAATCTTGAGTCAGTATTTTCATTATGACGATGTGCATTGCTAATTGCTGGATCATGTAGTACTCTGTGCTGCCTCCTTCCACACCTTAATTCTTTCTCTTCAGTGGTTAAATCTGGATTCTTCAGGCCCAATAGGTGAAACCCCTTTTCCTAACCCGCATCAATTCACACAGCCAGATGCATTGTACAGCCCAGGCTGCTCTCCATGTGTTTTTAGTGTGTAGAATTCATTTCCACACCATTTTTCCTTGCCTGTTTCTTAAAAGCAATCCTTTTTAACACCAGATGTTGTCAAATTTGTTACATGCCTATCAAAAATATTTTGCATCTATTAAAATACATGTGTCTGGTTTTCTGTAGGCACCCCTTCACAGCCTTTGCCATCCTACTCCAGTGAGGCCAGGTTTTGCCTGCTCTCTATATTTTTCCCTGGGATATGGCTTTGAAGTTACTGGGGCCTCATGTGATTGCTTTCTTGTATTGGTTCCTCAATGTCCTAGATTCTGTTTCTCTTTATCCTCTTACACTGTACTGGAACACCTTTCCTTGGGAAGAGACACCTAGGATTTGGAGTAATCTGGCCTGGAAAATTCCTCCCATAAATGGAGTTCTAGGTTGAAACTAATTTCCACAGTCCTTAGGATACTTTTCTGTTACAGTCTCAAGTACATAGTGTGTCTGTTATTATTTTATCATTTTTTTATGGTCCTGAGGATTGAACTCAGCTCTTCACACATGCTAGGCAGGTGCCCCTGGACTGTATCCCCAAGGTATAGTGCGACCATTAAAAATCTGTTGCCTTGATAGCTTGTGGTGTGTAACATATTTCACACAATATACCCTTTGGCCCAAACATCTTTACTTGTAAGTGTTCATTGCAGTGTGTCATTGGCCTGGTTCAAGGCCTCTGGCTTCTGCTGCACTATCAACACTGGATCCTCACTGGGACAACTCTTGGATATCCTGTTGTTGCCATGTGTCATGGAGATCCTGCAGCTTTTGGGTCTCCAGCAGATCCAAGATGATTCTCTCTCTTTCTCTCTCTCTCTCTCTTTCTCTCTCTCTCTCTCTCTCTCTTTTTTCTTTTGGGAGTGAGGCTGCAAGGGTGGAGGGCAGATATGGAGGGACAGTGAATTGAGTGGATTTGGGGTACATGGTGTGAAATTCACAAAGAATTAATAAAAAGTTAAAAAAAATCTGTTGTTGTTGTATGATACATAGACATTCCTCTCCTCTGGAGGCTTTAAGTACTTAATCTCCAGGATTCTGAAATGTTATGATATGATTTGCTAAGGACATTTTAATTCTAATCAGAGCCATTAGGTCTGCAAACAGTTTCTTCTAAGGGTGTGTGTGTGTGTGTGTGTGTGTGTGTGTGTGTGTGTGTTTCTTTCTTTGATATTTTCTCTACCTTTTTCTTGTATTTTTGTTATCCAAACATTGGGCTTCTAGACCAGGATTTCAGTATAACTGTCTTAATTTCTATCTCCTCTTCACTTTCTAGTTTGTTTTTTTGTTCTTGGAGATTCATTTGCTTTATGTTTTAACCCTTCTCGAGTTTTCTTTTGAATTTTTAGCATTCACATTAATTCCCTTTTCCTATTGTCTTAATCTGTCTTGCTGGAGGCTCCCCTCAACTGTATAGCTCTTGGCTTTCTGTGACTAGAAGTAACATATTTTTAACTGAAGTGTTGCATTGAAAGGATTCGGAGGCCAAGCTAACTTGGAAGGCCTCAGAATCTTTTTCTGAGGTCCTGATCTATAGGACAGTTGAGTTTCTTCAGAGAATGCTCTCTCAAATTTCTACCTGTGAATTAGGAGTTTGCTTGCTTTCTAAAAGTTGGCAAGATGAGGGAGTTCTGCTTTTTCAGTGCACACTTTTGCCCTTGCATCTCCCAAGATTGGTCTCTTTAAACTGTCAGCTTTAATAGCTCTAAAGGGTACGTACATGTAAGACAGGCTCTGCCCACAAACCTAGCTGATTCTGGCTTCTGTTTCATGTTTTATCTTACCTCCCTGGGTGCTGTGTGTCTAGTTCTGAGTCTGCTCAAAACTCCTGTCCATTAGGTCTCCACAGGCACCAGCATTGTGCTGCCACGCCATCTCTTTTTGGTGTTTTGAGACGGGCTCTAATGGCTATCCATAACTCCTGATCTGCTTGTCACCGTCTCTGGAATATTGGGATCGTAGGCATACACTACCATACCCAGTTTAATTTTTATCTTTTAAAAATATTAAAAATCCTCTGTCAATCCTGTTTCCTGCATTTTGATAGAAACTGTTGTGTTCCTTTAATTCAAATGAAATGTCATAAATAAGTTGTGGTCAGTCCATTATGTTTAAATGAATTTAGAATCCATACTTAGAGGCTGGAGAGATGGTTCAGTGGTTACAAGTGCTTCCTGCTCTTTCAGAGGACCCGAGTTTGGTTTCCATCGCTAACATGGTGGCTCACAATCATTCACAACTTCAGTTCCAGGGGATCCGAAGCTGCCTTCTGACCTCTGCATGCACCAAGCATGTATATGTTATATATGCATACATGTGCTGACTGAGTAACAGTACATGTTATTGTCTCTATTTTAGGAACCACCTTTTAGTAATGTTTTTGCTGCCTTTTTTTTTTTTTTTTTTTTTTTTTTCATCAAGTGTGCTTTATTTCCTCCACAGGTATTCTGTTAAATAAAGCACCATTTATATACTGCCAGGCCACAGCTAAAGAGGATTCTTTACAGAATCAAATTTCTTGTGGTTGTTCCGTATACAAGTAAACTTAATTTTGATAATAAGAACCACAGCGATCAGAGGCAATCTGCCTCTCTTATTTTAAGGTACAAAACTGGCACAGAGGACACCATATTATACACAGTAAAAATGCTGTAAGTTTAAATTACGTTGTACAGGGTCAGAGCCCTGATTCTCCCAGAAAGCCATATTAAATGAAAGCCACTACAGTGAACTCTTAATTACATAAAACATATCCATTATCTGATTGCCCTTTAGAAAGTATACAGAAGATGCAAATTTTTTCATCTGGAGTTCTGCCTGACCAAGAATTAAGCCTATAAATCTATCTTGCCATTCAAGCAGAGAGCACTGGACAAACTGAAGCACAAAACAAATAAGCAAAATTTAGACAAACGGCATGGGGGAGGGGCACTTGAAAGTAGACATGCCACATCTAATGTCAAGAAGCAGCTTGATTTCCTTTGCCAGATATCCTTGTGACCACATGGATTGTTGATTCAATGGTCCTACACAGGGTATCTAAAATGTCGTGTTGCTGCATGTGTTTGCTGCCTTTTTTAAAAAACATTTTGTAGACTTTGGTTTCTCAGTATAAGCCAGCAAAGGTAAGGTGGTAACTATAACTGGCAATTAAGTTTTCAGGCACCAACAGGAGTAAGTTGCCTTTGGCAGCTATGTTACAGGCGTTGCTTAGAGATTTCGTTCTGCCACTATCTAGTTTCCAGATCTAAAAGTTTGAACAGCTGGACATGAGTGCTATGGTCCCTGCTTTGTCTTGGTTAGTGGTGAGATTTTGTATTAAGGTTTTCTCCTTTGAAACTGGGAGTGTGGCCTGAAGAGGGCGGCAGTGTTGAGTAGAAGTGGCTGCTTTTCTGAGTTGAATAGTCTCTGTCTTTATCAGGGGTTTATAGAGTCTGAACTGATGGGGGCAGTGTTTGGTGTTTCTAGCCATTAAGTTGCTGATTTGCTAAATGAGCACCTAGGGGGCTAGAAGACTAATTAGATGTTTTAATATTTCCAAAGACAAGCCAGTATACATGCATGATTAGAAACCATGTATATGGAGGAAAACGGGAGGAAGTGTCACCAGAAAGTTTATATTTTAGTTCTACTTCATTTTTATTTCCATTTTTTTGGTCAAAATTGATTTTACCACGTATATGCTCTGTTACTCCTTAATACAAGTTTCACTTTCTTAATTTGAAATCCATAATGTTCCAGAATCTGAACTCTGAAGTACTCCAGGTGGAAAATTTCACAGCTGACCCCCATGTAATGAAGTAGCAGACGAACAGCAAAAACTGGCAAAATTAACTTTAGACTGTTTGTGTGAGTGAGGAACACAGACAAAAGTGTCTGTGCTGAGACTTAGGTCCCATCCCCAGGAAATATATATGTGAATATTCTAAAACCCACTGTCTGAGTTAGGCTTTCTATTGCTGTGATAAAATACCATGACTAAAAGCAACTCAGGAAGGAAAGGGTTTATTTTGCTTACACTTTTACATCACAGTAATCATAATGGAGGGAAGTTAGGGCAGGAATTGGGGGGCGGACAGAAACTATTGCAGGAGGCCATGGAGAAGTGCTGCTTACTGGCTAGCTCTCCATGGCTTGCTCATCCGCTTTTTGTATAGCACCTAGGACTGTCAACCCAGAGGTGGCATCACCCACAGTGAGCCAGGCCGTCCCTCCTCCCTCATCAATCATCAGTGAAGAAAATGCACCACAGATTTGCCCATAGGCTAGTTTAATGGGGGTATTTTTCAATTGAGATTTTGTCTTCCAAAATGATTCTAGCTTATATCAAGTTCATAACACTAGCCAACACACCTACAATATTTTCTGTTCCAAGGAATTTTGATTTGAAATCCTCAGCCTATAATAGTGACCCAGAAGGTATCTTCCTCTGGAATAAAAGCATTTCAATGAAAATCAGTTTTGTTTTTCATGTTGTATTTATCTTTGGGGGCTTATAAAAGTACACACTTTAACACACAGGTAAAGGAAAGTGCACTTATTAACTGAATAGGTTAAGAAAAATAACAGCCTTAGATATAATTGAAACACTTCTAGCTTGAAAAAATTAATCTTTCCAATAGTACTTTTCAAAAACATGACACCTGGGACGTTTTAATAGGGAGCAAGTGACTTTACAGTGAAACAAACAACCTGTTTTATCTACCATGTGGGTATTTCTGATTGTAAGCTGCTAGCAGTTTTTGCTCTGCCCTTTCAACTATGTCTTCAGCCTACCCCATTTTTCATGTGTTTATGAGAAAGTACTGATGGGCAAACAGAGTGATGGTAAGATAGAAATAATTATAGGAGTAAAGGAAGGCGCATCTGAATTAGTGTTTTTTTTTTTTTAAGAATGCTAAGTTATTGGTATTTTGTTTTAAAGAATGTTGCTGTTGATCTTTATTCAGGACACTATTTGACCATGGACCATATGGGTCTTAACATACTGTAGGCTGTTTCATTGTCTGATTTGCTGTATTATTGCATTTTTGCAAATGAATGGATACTTCTAAAGTGTTTTAAAGATAGTTAAGAGGGCTCAAAAAATTTTCTTCCCAGTGACAATGTAGATAGTTCTTCACTAGTTTACATCTGTAGTAAGATTTCTCTCTCAATTTATAGGTAATTTTTCAGTTCTAGGGTTGAGCCCAGGGCCTCAAGCATACTAGTCAAGTGCTCTACCAATGAGCTACATCTCCAGCCTTACAGTTCTTAACTAATAATTCTTCAAATATTTGAACTCCATAAGCTGTTAAGATTGTGTGCTCAGCATTTGGTGGTAGAAGCATTGAGAGTTCTTTAGAGAAGCTCAGATTTGTATGAGGGAATAATCCTGCAAGCAGTTTAAGAGTACCCAAAGAGAAACATTCTGTGGTGTGGTTGTTGGTAGAGATGTGCTGGAAGGTAGACGGGGTCCAAGGACAAAGATGGAGAAAAGGGCATCCACGGCAGAGAGCAGCAGGAAGGTATCGTGACGTGTGCTAAATAACAGGAAAAACAACACCACTTGGGGTTTTCATTTGAGGAACATAGTAGCACTGTACTTACACATGAAATGAAAGTTAATGTCTCCAAGTTGCTTTTGCCTTCTCTTTTCAGATGTGAGGAGATGTTAATGTTTAAGGGAATGGGGCCAGAGAAATTTGTGGCTCCTGGCCTGTTGGCAAGGGAGCAGCCATGCCCACCAACTCTGACTTCAGAATACTTTCAGCCACTAAGATATTTAGTATTTGCCTTGTATTCACTCTAGTAAGACGCTCTTATACCAGTATTTAGGCACTGTATAGAAGTAGAAAGCTACCTTTTGTTTAAGAGAAATTACTGAAACCTTACTTAAAACTTTTTATAACGTTTATAAAGGAAATTGATAATAGATACTTAACAGGTTTGATTTATAGATACCATACCAAGAGCTGCATTTTATAACCCATTCCTCAAACATGATCTGTGGACATTAAAAGCCTCCAGTGGGTTCCCTGTGGAGCCACACATGCTGTTACACTCAGGCAGTTCATAGACTGTAAAAAAATACCTTAATGCTTTGTCATTTGACATTTTAACCAAGGAAAAAGAACACATTTTATAGGTTTAACTTACTGTGACATTCTCTTCTATTTCCCTTCCCCTTCAGGTATCTCCAGGGCAGCTTACTAAAAAGTATAGCTCATGCTCAACAATATTTCTAGATGACAGCACAGTCAGCCAGCCTAACCTTAGAACCACAATAAAATGGTGAGTACAACTAGGCTGCCAAGCACTGAGCGACAGACCCCTTTGCTAAAAGCATCCCAGCCATTTTTGGTAATTCCAGTCATTTGATTATCCTGCTAAGCACCCAGTTCAAGAAATTGGGGTCAATTAGATACTGATATTTAAGAGACTAAATGTAAATTTTCAGTTTCCATTTTATCTTAAACTGCATGGTGGAAAAGATAGACAGCAAATAAGAAATCTCAGGAAAAGTATGCCTCTATAGGGTGCATTTATACTGTGAAAGTACTGCTGAACATAACATGTTTCCAGATTAGTTAGTTTGTCACTAGTTACAGGCCTAAACAATGCTTACTGCTTTGTAAACTATTCTTTGAATGAACAATTTGTTCTGTACTGGCACCATAGTAGATGAGCAACCTCATATATACATAGGTTATTGTTGGAAATAACTTTTGAAATACCCCAGGATGAGTTCAGGTCTATAACAATGATCAAAATAAGTGCAGAGTTTCCCCACTACGTTGCAGTTGTCCAGGGAATAAGTGTTCCTTAGGGTTTTTGTTTCTTGTTTTTGTTTTGTTTTGTTTTTTAAACATAGTTTGGGAAATGCTTGTTTGGGGCGTTAATGCCTTTATTCCTAATTTTACTACTTAGTCTAAAATAATAATCAGCTTATAAACTTACTTTTGTTTCTAATGTACTAGCTTTTTAAATTTTTTGGCCAATTATCAGTAATTTTTTCATTTAAAACTGCAAGTTCTTATTCATCATAATGTATCTTTCCTTTCATACTTACAGCAGCAGTTGAGATTAAATTGTGTTTTAGAAAAAACTGAGGCCCAGTTCTCAACGTCCTGAGTTTGTCATCTGTTAAATAATCACTGAATGTTGGTATTTAGAAAGGCCTCAGTCTGTAAGCAAAAAGATAATTGAAGTTTCATTAGAGACCTCAGATCCTTTTGAATTCAAATGATTCTGATATTTCTGTATATAACTCAGTACATATCAAAGAGTAAACCTTGGCCAAACAAATAGGTTCACGCCCCTCCCCCAACGCAGTGTAATCTAACTTTTAGGACTCTACTTTTGAAAGAATAGTTTTAATTTGCCTTCTTTAATTAAGGTTTAAAATTAATATATTTACTTGGTGAAATAAACATTTACCAAGAAAATTAGAACAAATTGACTCTTAGATTTTGAAAGATTTTGAAAAATGTTTATCATAGACAATAATGCATGACTTTCAAGGAGATTGAAAAACCGTTTTGACTCACACAGCTTTTTCTAGTGTACATGCCTGAAAGTGAACATGGCAGCTCATATCTATAATCCCAGCAATTGGGAGGCTGAAGTGGCAGAATCCAGGAGTTCTAAGGTCATCCTCAGCTACATAAGTTACAGGCCAACCTTGGCTACTCAAGACCTTGTCTCTAAGGAAAGAAAAATACATGTCTGTGAGCACATGCATTTTTCTCGTTTTTGCCTTTTTCTCAGTTCATAGACACTACCAGGCATCTTTAAGAAAGGTGATGCACATGAGGCATGGATTACATTGTCAGAGTGTCCAAGCAAGTCCTTTGATCTTAGCCACAGCCCCTTCCCAAACTTTGCAGCACACTGGAACCACCCTGGGAACTTCAGAAATAATCTTGAACCCAAGTCTTGCCCAGTGCCAACTGCTTGAACAGTGTGGGAGCCACTGCTTAGTGAGAATACAGAACTGTACCTGCCTGCTTGGTGGGACTTTAGCTGCATCAGTTCTAAGCATTGTTCCCTTCCTTTTCTGTAAATGTGGTTGTTGTATAAACGGTCATGTAAATCTTAGTGGTCCTTCTCAGAACCAATTTTTGTGTGTGTGATTTTAAAATCAGTCTGAGGGTAAAACTGAAGCACTATAGAAGTATCCATCTTTGATGCCAATAATGTTACAAAATCCAAATTTTCAAATTTAAAATATATACAACTACTTCTAAAATTCAGATTTGCCTTCCCTCAAATATTTTGAGTTTCATTTTAGATGGTAAGGGCAGGTGAAAAGAACACTTTTTTCCCTAGTTTACATCATCTATGGCAAATTTAGGAGTAATAGAATGTCTAAAGGATTGTATCTACTATTAATATTTCACTTAAACTAATTTGGAAATAGCTGCCATTAATACTCCTGTACTGTCAGCACTACTTAGTTCAGGGTAGCTAGTTCTATCAGCGGATTTACAGGCACTCATTTACATTTTCTACTAAGAATCACACAGAAGTGATTTTAAATGCTTTTATTCAGTATGCAGAACCATAGGAAGCTAATGATCCATGGTGGCTAAATGGATAGTGAACTAAAAATCATCTGCAATCTGAGGCCTAACCAGAAATCTGTACTGTTTTAAACTTAAATGTGTTCGTATAAATACTACAACTTGCACAGGACAAAAGGTTCCGTAGGTAGAAGGGCAGACGACAGGAGTGATGTGTGAGCATTTACACATAATCATAATGAAAAGCATGCCTCTAACAGCATGTTGTCCAGTTGTGTAAGAATTCAGAGTACTATTCAGTGTCCTTTATGGTACTATTTTTAAGATTTCAGGGCTTCTGGGAAGGTCAACCCTGCTTAAAAAATGATAAAATGGAATTGCTTCAAATATTTTTTTTTCTTCCACAGTGTAACCTTAGCAATATATTACCACATAAAAAACAGGTGAGCTTCTTAAAACATATCTTACTAATCAAATTACCTTGCATAATACCAAATATAGTATTAAGATATAACCGTAGATATCAATCAGATGGTAAAGTGCTTTTATTACAATATTGAATCTTTTATTAGAGTTTCTTGTTCTTAAGACCCTTTAAAGACTCTCTAGTTATTGGAGGTTCTAAAAAAGTATGTCTTTATTATATTGATAACTTGCTGGTTTATATGTATTAAAATTAGAAACATACATGTAACCAGCACATGATTTTTCAAGCTTGATTTTACTAAGTTTTTAACTAATTTCTTGATGTGGTGTCTGCATGCATGGCAGGATGATTTAACAATGTTACAATTGTCCACTCCCATTGTGACAAAAATCACACCAAAGAATCATCTTGTTAACATAATTTTTTTTGAAAAATGACTTTTTCTGCATCAAAAAAATTGAGAGAGTGCCGGGCGTTAGTGGTGCACGCCTTTAATCCCAGCACTCGGGAGGCAGAGGCAGGTGGATCTCTGTGAGTTCGAGGCCAGCCTGGTCTCCAGAGTGAGTGCCAGGATAGGCTCCAAAGCTACACAGAGAAACTCTGTCTTGAAAAACCAAAAAAAAAAAAAAAAAAAAAAAAAATGTGAGAACATCTCATTTGCATTTCATTTGCATTTTTACAAATCTCTTTAATGTATAACTTAGTAGAAAGACAAGTATGTTTTCCTGTTTCTCTGTCTTCATTTTCAGTTTGTTTTAAAGAAGCTAGAAGACAGTCCTCACTCTTTAACTAGTACATTATTCCATGATATAGCCTGTCCTATGGAAAATAATGATTTACCTTTCTTGATAATGTTAAAAACTCATTTGTTTTCAGTGCTTAGCAAAAAGTATGAACACTGAAAAACTGCCTGGCATACATCAGAAACTTGACACCTTGAATTTTATCATGACAGATTATATTTTCCTCAAAGTGGCAGATCCACTGAATTCAATTTTGAGAGTCTTTGTAATTACACATTAAAATGATATTCTGTAGTAAGGAGCTCGTTGAGTTCACAGGTAAATCACAAATGTTGCATGTGAGCTTTCCATTTCCTCATTCAGAATATTAAAAAGAAGGGTCAGGATTTAGTGACTTTAGTTGTCCTGCTTCATAAAAGTGCAATGGCAACTGGGAAGGTAAGGAGGAGAGTGTTGTAGAGATTTGGTTAAGAAGCAAGTGCATGACTTAAAAAAACAACAACAAAACATAATGCAGAGAACTAAAGAGAGGCGAAATTTAAATGTCGTTCATCTTCATCCAAGTTCTAAGTTGTTGACTGATTTGGTTATTAGCACTGCCTGTTGAGGAGTGTACCTGCTTCACTGGCACCACTAACTGGTGGAGATGCTGCAGTACTGAATAGAAAAAGGTTTGAAGACAAATCCAGGAGGAACTGTAAACTGTTTGCATTGTTAAAGGTTGGGCTTCCCTTCCAGTCTCCCCTATATCACAGTTGTTAACTAAGATTCTAACACAGCCTCTTATTACCTGTTAAACTTTATAGAGATGCAAATCGATCCCTGGACATTTTTGATGAGCGATCACATCCACTCACAGTAAGTGCCTGTTTGCTTTGTTTTTAAATTGTATTTTTCTTTCCTAATGCTGTTTTATTCCGTGTGTGTTTGTTTTGTCATTGATTGTTAGGAGAAAGTTGCCCCTAGCTTTAAGGAGTGTCGTTCATGGCTGTGCTAGATAGAGTAACAACAGGTTTGCTGCTATGTCAGGTAGTGCACTAAGGGAAGTAAATAGATTGTATAAATACTAGAAATCCAGTAACATTAAATAGTATAAACATTTGTAAATAAATCCAACAAATATGTAAAATCTCTCAAAATTAGGAGACTTTAAATCAGTTAAAATGGCATAAGCCCAGTGTGGTTTGGGTATACCTGTAACACTGTACCTTGAAGGCTGAAGCAGGATAGTGATTTGGAGAATAGTCTATGCAACTTAGTAAGACCCTGACTTGAAAAAACAAACAAAACAATCAATCAAAAAAAAAAATCAAAGAACCTATAAAAACTTAAGAAGTTACTTCCTGGGGCATATGTTGGCCACTCTTGATACCTAAAGAGGCACACATGGCTGACTGTTATATAGACAATTCAGTGTTAAGAGCCTATGGTTATAGGAAACTAAAAAAATTTTTTTCCAAAATTTATTATGGACAGGTATGATCCCTGTGACATGTTAGGATTAGTAAGGTTTCAGCATAAAAAGAACTAGGGGAGTCTTTGAAGAAAATGGAAGGCTATAAATTCCTGAGCATATATATGCTTGTGTGTCTCTTTAATAAATGATGGGTGGGTGTGGATAATTATAGTACAGCCATATATTGCTTCACAGTGGGTACATCTTCCATATTCTGCCAACATCATACAGTGCTTCATCTAAGATGGCTACAGTATTACTTGTTGATATTTTACCGAACTGGTATTAGATATTTGGTCCATCATTGCCTGAAGTGTTATTCATGCCAATTGACTGTAAGATCCCACACTGTTTATGTTGAAAAAAACTGAACGTCTCTAGGCATGGTGACACATACTTTCAGTCCCTGAACTCCTGAGTTCAGGAAGAGGCAGGTGGGTCTCTGTAAATTTGAGGCCATCCTGATCTACATAATGAGTTCTAAGACAGCCAGGACTACAAAGTGAACCCTGCCTCAAAACAAACATACAAACAAAAAAATGAAATAAAAAGTTGAGTCATACCACCCAGGCCAACAAGATGGCTCAGCAGGTAAAAACACTTGCTGTCAAGCCTGAGGACCTATGTCTGACCCCCAGTATAGTGGAGGAAAAAGAACGATTCCTAAAGTTGTCCTCTGATCTTACGTGTGCACCTTGGCTGTGCATGTCCCCCCCACACACACACATATTTACATAATAAATGCTTAAAAAGCAGCTAGAGTATCCAATTGAAATTGTCTTGAGAAACATGTAGGCACAATTTGGAGACTGCTGTCTTATGAATACTTAAAATTTTTCTCAGTATTTATATTTTTTTTTCTTCCAGAGAGAGAAAGTTCCAGAGGAGTACTTTAAGCATGACCCTGAACACAAATTTATTTACAGATTTGTTCGCACACTTTTTAGTGCTGCACAACTGACAGCGGAATGTGCAATAGTGACGTTGGTAAGCTGTTCCTTTCTTATCAAGCTTCATTAGAAAGTCTGTACCCAGATATGTTCATTCCCTGAAATTATCCTGAGGATAAAAGGAACCTTCTCAAGGAATGTAAAAACACATATTTAAATTTAACAGTCATGGTTTAAATTATTATCACAAAACAATTGCCATTAAAGGCAGTAAGAGAGAGTCGTATCTCTCTCCACGTACACAGGACATGTCAGTGGGGCTGGAATGGGAGGCAGTAATGGACCCCAATGGTTCACAGAAACCGGTTCAGTGCAGTTTAAGGCACATGCCAGGCAGTGTCCCCAGGTGTTTGTGGTGTGTGTTGTGATTGATCACTGACCAGTTCTCTGTTCTTAGGTGATAAAGGGTGCTAATCCATTTGTGTCTGTCTATGAAGTTGCACAGGATTGTAGTAGCAGTAGATCTTAGAAAGGCTTTGTGAACTTGCCAAACTATAGGTGTGTCCTCCCATTTATGTCAGCCATTCAGAAGGCTTGTCGTAAGATCATCATTTTGAGTAATGGATGCTGTTCAAGTGGTTGGGATTTTACTACCCCAGCAGCAGATGCATAGTGAAAAGTCAACTGTATGACCCTGAGGAAAGAGCACTTAGATTAGTACCGACTCCTTTAGCATCCAGTTAAACTCTGAGGAGGAGACATGTGCTATGTGCATGGAGGTAAAGAATGCAGGATGGAGACTGGGTTGGAAGAGTGGGTGGGTCCTTGTAAACAAGGGAACTACCATTCCTGGAAGAACAAAATAGCATTGTCTAGTCCTTTGAATATACAGGACTTCAGAATGAATTTGATTCAGGGGTAAAGAATTAAAAGTATTTGTTGAAATGCAGAGAGCATTTGCAATAAAAAATGGACGGCCCTCACAGACCTGTCATCAGTATTTGGAAGATGATTGTATAGAGGAAGAGGCTGAGCACACTAGGAGGAAATCCAGGAATGAGTAATAGAAATCAAGATGAATGTTCCCACAATGGCAAATACTATAAGAGGCTACAAGATGCACCCTGGACAGCTGCTCTATACCATTGTTGTAGCACTGGGATAGAGAAGAAAGCATATTCTAATGAGGAAGTTCACAGGTATTTTTTTGCAGGTGTTTATTTCAGATAGTTGTTATATGGCATCAAATTTGAGCATGATAAAGGGCTCCTAAGTGACTGGAGACTTTTCCTTTTAGATAGGACAAACAGAAGACCTCCTTAGAGAAGTGGCATTTGAACAATCGCCTAACTGCAAAGAGAAAGTCAAGGAGCTTATGTATTATAGGCAGTGGGAGCAGTGCCAAGATTATTTGATGCTAGAACATTCCATGAGCTCAAGGAAAGCAGGATGGCCATATGGAGGGAGTGAGGAATAGGGGAATTAAGGGAGATGCCAGGCACAGTCTCATAGGGAAGAAATGGGTTCCAGGTTAACAGTAACTTTTGGTAAGTCTTGACAAGGGGGAAAATGATCTTAATTTAGGAGGGTTTCCTAACTGTTTTTGGAGAGGTAGATTGTAATTGGAGGTCAGAATAGAAGCCAGCAGAGTGCTAGGATGCCATATAGGCAAGCAATGAAAAATGGCCCAGAATAGAAAGTTGTCAGATTACCAATGAAGATAGCAAGAACAGGTTTGGAACAGGATAACGTAGAGTTTAGGCTTCTATAACTAGGCATTGGAGAGTTGCAATAAAAGCATACTTGTTTGTAAGTGAAGGCACTTGTAAGCTTGGCATGAGCTGTTTCAGAATAGTGATAGCAACCAGAGGCACACACAGGTGTGTGCACTAAGAAGTGGGCTGGAGGTGAGCTGGCATGTACATGATCTGTACATGGTCTTGAGAAGCAGCACTTGGGGTTATGGGAAGTGACATCAGAGCAATCTAAACATTTATATTAAATGAAATCTCTGATGGAGGGAAAGAGTCTTTAAAAAAAAAAAAGCCATTTGGGGAAGAGTGTTGTGCACAGTAGGATGGAGTGGAGCCATCAAATAGAAGAGTTGGCTTCAGTTTGGGGAAAAGAATGTCCTATCTCCCACTGACACAGGAGGACAAGTGTTAGCCGGAGTGACAGCACCTAACATCCCTGTTGAAGGGCAGCCAAGGTGAGCAGTGCTCCACTGCTCCCTGACTATCTGTGAAAAAGAGCAGGGATGACTCTGAGAGACCTGATCCTTGATCCTTGGATACTTGAGAGTGCCGAATGTGGGGATGGGAGGGTAATCTCACCAAGAACGTGTACTATTTGGTGGACAACATTCCCAAACCTGAGTCATTAGTCTAATGACCTTTAAAAAGTGGCTGACTTGGTCAGACAGTGGTGGTGTACACCTTTAATCACAGCACTCAGGCAGAGGTGGCTGGGTGTCTGTGAGTTCGAGGCCAGCCTGGTTTACTGAGCAAGTTCCAAGACAGTCTCTAAAGCTACAGAGAATTCCTGTCTCCAAAATCAAAAACAAAAGTGACTGACTCTTTAAAAGTCAATTTGTTTCCCTTTTCATCTTGACATAAAGCATTTATATACCACTTGTGGGTACCTTCCACATCAGAGCTCAGCACCTGCTCTTTACCAACTGTAGATCACAAATAGTTGATGGGAGCTAGTCTTGTCATTCTCCCAACAGTACTATTGGCATTTGCATTTACATTGTTTTTACTATTGTGACTAATGTAGAGGTGATTTAAAGCATAGGGGGATAAAGCATGATGGCTCGCAGATGTGATTGTAGCACTTGAGAGACTGAAGCAGGAGGATGACAAGTTCAGGGCCAGTCCCAGCTACATGGGATACCCTGTCTCACGAAGGAAGGAAGGAAGGAAGGAAGGAAGGAAGGAAGGAAGGAAGGAAGGAAGGAAGGAAGGAAGGAAGGAAGGAAGGAAGGAAGGGAGGTTATATACATACAAACACTGCCACATATACATATTTATATGTATGGGTCTTAAGCATCTTTGGTCCTAAAACCAATCTCCCTTGGATACCAAGGAACAACTGATACCTTTGTGAGAGCTTTCTCCATAATCTTCACTCAACCAACCTCACCCAGTTGCTTATAGCAAAGGCATTTGCTGTGTTAAGAGAATGGCTCACAAACTGCCCCAGTAAGAGTCCCAGGGATAGACTGGCAGCTCTGCTACCACCTTAAAGCCAAGAGAACTGACAGATTATATAAGAGAGAAAAATGGCTTCTTGGAAGTGACAGTGGAGAGGGGGAAATGAGGTGTAATGGGTTACCCTTGGGTGCAGGTGGTCCCTTATAAAGGCACTGTGCCTGTGGTGCTGTCTGCCCAGTAGCCACTGGGAGGCTCTCTTGTCCTCATTCCACACAAGAGTCACTGTGACCTGGAAGAGACTTAAATGTGCTCAGAGTGACTTGGTTTTAGACACTTGAGTCTGGTGTGCCTGTAAAATTACACGGGAGAGACTTGAGATTTACTGAACAGCCTGAGTCTGCACTGGGCCTGTCTGCTGCTTTGCAAGTTTGAAGGTTGTACCATTCTTCAGGATGCCTGTTACTAAGTGACAGTCATTGCTCTGATGCCTGGGCAAGGTAAGCAGCAGAGAAGTCTGACCTCTTGCTGAAGTCTCTGCAGCACTGCCTAGTCAAACACGGAGGAGGCCTGCCAGTCATAAATTCAGCACTCACAGTGAACCGAATCAAAGACCAGTGCTCTCCTTTTGCAGGTTTACTTGGAGAGACTTTTAACTTACGCTGAGATCGACATTTGTCCTACTAACTGGAAAAGAATTGTTTTGGGAGCCATTCTTCTTGCCTCCAAGGTTTGGGATGATCAGGCTGTATGGAATGTGGACTACTGCCAGATCCTCAAGGACATCACAGTTGAGGACATGTGAGTTTGTAAAGTTTTGGTGAACTTCCTAACCATTTCTAGTCTAGTGCCTACCCACGATTTAGGGGGCTGCTGACCACCTACAGGCATCACCCCACTAAACCCCCTTGAAGTCCCACTATTAAATACATCGGTACTGCCAGCATCTGGGGTCTCAATTACCTGAGCCCACCACAGCCTCATAGAAGGTAATAGAAATAATATAAATGAAGCCCTGTTAATCACAATTATTCTAGAAGTTTATTTCACAGCCCTTCAAGCATCAGAATACTTAGAAACCTCATTTTCAATCTCAGATGGGATTTACGGATCCACATTCTTTATAGCCACAGGCTTCCATGGACTACACATAATCATCGGGTCAACATTCCTTACAGTATGCCTCCTCTGACAACTCTCTAATTTGCTCCCATAAATTCTTACATAAAATTTAAAGAATGTTTTAAAGGCTATTTTGAACAGCTAATGGAAATAGGCATAAAACTACATTCTTTCTATACAGCTGTATAATAGTTCATATCTTCTATCATTAATTGGTAGGTATTGATGAAGTATTTATAATAATGTGTTTGATAAATTGAAAGGTATTTTTCTTATGGTTTTGTTGACTTTTACAAGGACAGCATAGCACAGTATATATTTTATTGCTTTTTACAATCCACTAGTTCTACTCCCCTTTTAAGGGGTACGTGCCTGGCTTTTGAAATGTGTCTGTCAGTGTTCATGTTTTAGAGACTCTGGACTTTTGCAAGGTTATAGCCTGAGTCTTTCATTATGTATTTACTTCTGCTGGTCCTAGACTCACACCGGTTTTTTTGTTTGTTTGTTTTTCCCCTTTTTAAAATCTGAGCATCTATAACAAATAAGGTACAAAAGTCAAAGTTTCAGGAGATGCTTCTGCCTCCTCTGCATGTGGAGTGTTTATTTTAGAAATTGGTTCTGGTGGGCTAGGAAGCTCTGGGATTGCTCTCAGGCAGGCAGTGCTGGAACAGCTCAGGGGCTTCACCAGCCCTTGTCCAGCCACAGCAGCCCAAATCTCTGAGAGCATACATAGCCTTAGTGATGGCCACTAGCATGGTGCTTGGGCATACAGTACTCATGCTGTGAAGGCAAGGCTGTGACGTCTGCAAGCAAGATGAGCACCAGAGAGGTCTCCTGCAAACTCTGAAAGTGCCCACTTGGCAGTAAAAATGTCTTTGGGGGGAGCACTTAAGAAATAGCATAGTATGAAAAAGCTCCTTGATTATGGTGAACATCATATGAAGATCAAGATATGATGAGGGTAATAGAAATTACCCATTCTTGTAGTTAGGACTGTCACAGAATTACCAAACTGTTTATAACTGAAGTAAGGGACTACTGTTGGTAGCAACTGGAGTGTTTGGTGAAAATGGTCACTTTCATTGTGGCACTGGTAGCCATCTTACCAAAGGATGTGACAACAAAATCTGAAACAGATGGACATACTTTTGGAAGTTACCAAGGGAGAGTGACTTTGATCACTGTCAATCATCTCCAAATGGCCCCTGGGAAAAAGCAAAATGTGTAGTCAGCCTTAAATTTAAAATTTAAACTCGGCTGCCAGGTGCTCTAGTTACAGTCGTAAGATCAGAAAAGATTCTGAAAACACTGGGTTTCCCGGATGTGGAGCCACTGCAAGGGCAGTGGTGGTGGAGGCTCTGGTACCTTTTGTTGTGCGCAGAGAAACACCAGGAGCCATGTTCCTAACAGTCACCTTTTGTTTATGATCTTCGAGAATTGAGGGGCATGAGGAGGTTAATATGCATTTGTCTCCTTCCCCTGCTGTTGGCTATTTGTATTGCCCTTAGTTATTTTTTTTAGTCTAAATTAAAAGTCAAAAATTGGTATTCATCAGATTTTCCTTAAAACTTTCCACCATATATGGTCTTGTTAGGATATATTTCTGTTCAAAAGAATACGTTAAAACTAGGCAGCTGCTTCTCAGAAAATGTGCTGTGCCGGTAAATAGTGTGCATTCAGCCATGTGAAAAAACAAAAAACAAAAACCCAGAAGCTGCATATTCTGTTGGCATAATGCTTTTCTTTAGTGATTAAACCTCTATTAATAGACATGTTAATCCCATGAAGGACTGTATTTCAACACAGTTAAAATGTATTAGTGGAGAAAATATAAAAGGGATAGTGAAGTACGTTTGTTCCTGTAGCAAATTAAGTCTTGATTACCTGATTATCAAAACATTATCTGATTTACATTTCTATAGGCTTATTGCCATATGAGCAGGAAATTAATTTTGGAAGTAGGCTGTTTAGCTTTAATTTTAGCAAATGAGAAAACCATATTTTACCTACTTTCTGTATAGAAGGACACTTTTAGAGGCTGTGAAGAAAATACTAAAAAATTAGAACCAAGAAACCAAGTAAGTATGTTCTAAGACAAGCCTTAATTGTGCTTGCTTAATTATTTATAATTTTTCTATAATTTCTGCAGGTATTATGATCAGGTTTACTCTGATTTTATGTTTTTTAACCCTTCAGTAAGGTCAGTATGGTCACACAATACAGAATTGCTCCCTGTCCACATTTCCCTCTGTGTAGAGCTCACCCCTCTCTTCAGATTCTGTCCTAGCTAGGGCAGCAAGTGCTCAGTGTCTTGGGGTTTTATTCCCAGCACAGGAACCAGGTTTGGTGGTACAGTGTTCTACCAGATAGTGTACTAAAGTGGGTTTAGTGTAGCCAAGGCATGTCTTTGATCTCTCTGCTTTCCAAAGTTTAAAATGAGTATCTTGACTGTCATAGTGACAGTTTGTCACCTTAGTGTAATATTAAGGTGAGCAGAAACTTGCATTGTGCCCTTTGACATAGCCTCATGTGCTGGGGCAGGGGGATGGGATTTCCTTTCCCATCCAGTGTGGCTTATTTATTTATTTATTTATTTGAGATGAATCCTTGTTGCCTCAAGAGTTTTTCCCCCCAGAGATAATAGCGTGGCTCTCGATGGATCCATTTGTTGCCGTGGTGACGTGCCCACTCCTTTTGTTGGCGCTTCTCTACTTCAATAAGCCCCTTCCTGTTATCAGCCCAGGGAAAATGTCTGCAAGTTCTTCAGAGCTAATAAACAGCATACATCATTCCTTTCATCTGCTCACTATAGCGGGCCTTGTGAGTGAGCGTGGAGTATGGATAGTCCAGCTGCACTAATGGAACTCTGAAGAATGAGCCTGCAAGTCAGCAGCACGAGTGCATGAGAGGGAGGGCTGTAACCTTTCCCCTCCCCAAACTCAGAGTGCTGGGATGCAGAAAGGACCACGAATAGCTGTACCTTGTTTGAGAATTAGTATATTAATCTAGCTGGGTAGCCTTCATGTGTTCCAAAACAGAATTTACAGCTATTCTGGAAGCTCTGAATGATGATTTTGAAGATAGCCCAGTTGAGTAAAATTGTCCTGTGTGGGTTTTGCTGTGTTCCTCCTCCCCAGGAATGAGATGGAAAGGCATTTCTTGGAGTTACTCCAGTTCAATATTAATGTTCCTGCCAGTGTTTATGCCAAATACTACTTTGACCTTCGCTCCTTAGCCGATGACAACAACCTGAATTTTCTGTTTGCTCCTCTCAGCAAAGAAAGAGCACAGAACCTAGAGGTAAGGCTGCATTCACTAAGTGGGGTTTGCTGCTAGCCACCCGGCCAACATCTGTGAAGACAATGGAAAGCTTTTAAATTAGCACATTGAAGAGGTTATTATCTCTGGCATCATATTTACTGGGCCTTTTATGGTTTCTACAAGTATCTACATTATATAGAGAGGTAGATATTGCCTCCTATGATCACAATTCAGTCTTTTGTTTGTTTGGTTGGTTGTTTGGTTGTTTGGCTTTTTGAGACAGGGTTTCTCTGTGTAGCTTTGGAGCCTATCCTGGCACTCGCTCTGGAGAACTCACAGAGATCCACCTGCCTCTGCCTCCCGAATGCTGGGATTAAAGGCGTGTGCCACCAACGCCCGGCTTCACAATTCAGTCTTTTTAACCAAATGTAATATAGTTATGGTTTCCCTATTGAAGCTCAGCATTCCCACATAATCATATATAGATAACTTCCTGAAATTATATTAATTATTCCTACCTACATATCACAACTCTGTTGCATTTCACTGGGTTGGCAAATTGTCAGATACCATGACATGAGTTTACTAGACAGCATTAGTGGCTAAGCTGAGAGACCTATGTTTAGGATGCAAAATGTAAATGTGTTCCTCATACTGAATATAGGAATGACATAGTGTTTTCATAAAAGTGGTGATGGTGGCCGTGAAGATGGCTCAGAGGCTTGAAAGTGGATCTGTGTTCAAATACCAGTGGTCATACCCAGTGTCTCTCAACTGTCTACTCGAGCTCCATGGCATCAGGCACCTTCAGACATCCATGAGTAACCTTCCCCCACACGAATACATAAATAAAAATGTTTTTTAAAGATGAAAGTGGGAAGTTACATAGGTAAAGTTATAGTTATGGCTTAAAATGTTTAGGAAATTGGTCACAATGATTCACATTCTTTAGGATGGAACTTTCTTAAGGTACTTTGATAACTTAGAATATTGTTCTACACTTAATGTGCTAGTAAAATAGTCATTAGACTCCTGCTGCTATTAAGTATAGCACTTGCCAATCTTGTTAGACCACTGGAAATTGAATGTAATTTTAACAACTGAGTAAACACTAATTGTTTTAGCATAGGTATACGCTCATGCTTAGGGAACAGTTACACATATTGATATAAAAAAAACTGTCGCAGCATCTACGTCTTTGAGAACTCAATTTTACGTGTGTGGGTGGCCAGAGGCTGACATAGATGTCTTCCTCAGTCACTCTCCACTTTTTACATTGTGAAATTGGGTGCCTAGCTCACCGGGTTACTAGGTAGCTCATTGAGGCTCTGGGATCCTCCTTTCCTCACTTGATAGCACTGGGATTACAGGGATGTGCTACCACACCTGGCACAGGTCAAGGAATCCAAACTCAAGCTCGCATGTGTGGACAGCCAGCACTTTACCTGTAGAGCCATCTCTCCAGTCTGAGGAACCCAGTTTTTAGGTAACTTAATTACCCCCTTTCCAGGCATTAAGTCATGACCCTGAAAAGATTAGGAAAACCAGCAGGAAGTTGTATCCCCATTGCATAGCTCTATAGGCCTTCATCCTCAGGTAACCCAGGTGGCTGCATTTGTTTAGAGGTAGTTTGTGTTGCTTTGTTTTGTTTTCCTTAAGATTGCATTCTTTTTTTAAACTGCTATATTCTGTTTGATTGCCTTCCCTAGGCCATTTCAAGGTTGTGTGAAGACAAATACAAAGACTTGTGTAGAGCTGCTATGAGAAGATCTTTAAGCGCTGATAATTTCATTGGTATTCAGCGCTCTAATGCCATCCTCTCTTAAGAGAGAGACATTGAGGAGTGAGAACACCAAGGACTCCTCATTGACAGACTGGAGAAATAGCACCTCTCCTGGTCAGAGACCAGCAGAGGTTGGACTCCACTGAATGGAAAGACCTCAAATTCAAGAGACTCTGGACAGTGACTGCTGACTCCATAGGAAAGAATGGGACCTTGTCAAAGCAACCACTCTCTGTCCTTTGTAATGTAAACAGTTACGAAAATCACTCCAAAGCAAAAGCTCTGACCACCACAGATATTGCTTACCATGTAGGCCAATGGCTGTGAAATATGTGAGGTTTTTAAATTGTTTCAATTTTTAGACTTTCATTTGAGACAGGGTCTTATGTAGCCTGGGCTGGCCTCAAACTCATTATGTGACAGACTAGCCTTGAACTCCTAATCTTCCTGCCTCTACCTCCCAAGTGCTGGGATCACCATGCTTGGCTCAGACTTTTAGAGTTTAAAGACACTAACCATATAGCTTGTGTTTTTATTGTTTTTCTTGCCCCTTCCCCAACTGCTGCATATGCTTTTAGAGATGATTCAGTATTACCATTAAAACATGAGACTCCTTCCCATTTTTGTGGTGCTGGGAATCAAACTGAGGACTTAGCATGTGCTTGGTGAGCATTTGACCACTGAGCTACACTCCTCAGCCCCAAGCATGGGATACTTAACACTCATGAAACCACCTAGGAGCAGATTGTAGCATCATTAGGTATTAAAAGTTCTCCTACTGTGTCATCAAAGCTGCTAGTCATTATTGGCAATCAGTTTAAATTACCAAAAAGCTGCTGGGTAACACTCACCATTCGTATTCTTTGCAAGCACTGCTTGCTAGCATTTTGGTATGTTTGGAGCCATAAAGAGAAAGTATCAGTTGTTGACTACTTCTGTTGGGTCCTCGCTGCATTTCCTGTGAACTATTAATGGTGCTTCTCATTTTCAGATGATTTTTCTCATTGTTAAACAAGTGTATTAAAAGATATTTTCATAATGCCAAACAACATAGTGGTCCAGTGATCATGAGCAAATAGCAAAAATACAAGGTGTCCCCAAAATTAGTGATGCTTTACACTTAATGTTCTGTGCCTGGGCTTTCTGGGGACACTGAGACAGAAGTATAAAAGCCACAGACTTTCACAAAAAACATCATTTGAAAGTTTTAATTTACTAATTTGAAATAATTAAGCTTCTAATTTTTTTTCTCTTGAAGATTGCAAACTATGAACCAAAAAATTAAAGCTAAAGGCTTGATATTCCAAATTTGGGGGGATTAAGTTGAAAAGGTAAAGTAAAACTTTTAAATAATGTTTCATTAGTTTGTAGCGTTTATAACTCTACAGGTATCAGAGTTTAAACCTGCACTGAGATCTGGGGGCTGCCGTGTATTTCCATGGAAGTACTCCTTTTCTCAAGTCATTCTTTGCCAGGCTGGGCTCTAACTGCTTTGATCACCCAAGTGTCTTTACATTCAGTTAAGGGAGTTTATGAAGAACACTGTTAACTTATATATAGTACATGAAAAGGAATCAGATCCTTAAACAGCAGGTGAAATGAGCAATTAAAAATTATCCTGCAAGTTTGCCTGGGTGCACGAGTCTTCTAAACTGCACCTAGGAACCCTAAAAAAAAAATCTATCCCACACAATTGCTTGAGTGCAGCTGCCTTCTAAACTGCACCCAGGAGCGCCCTAGGCACAGGCCTTAAAAGGCAGGGAGGAAATGATTAGGAAAATGATGACAGCAGCACCTAAATTTGAAATAATTAAAGATTTGTGTTTTCAACTATGTGCATTCTATTTCTTCTCACATGTAGCCTTGGGAGTCTTACCTGTAAACAAGACCATTGTGGGCCAAGAATACTTTCTCTTGCAATGCTTCCTTCACACGCTCTTAAGTGCTGCTGGGTTCATCATTTTTAAAGGACAGACATAAATGTTAAGGATGTATGAAATATTACAATCTACCACCTCAAAAAAAAAAAAAAAAAAAACACACACACACACACACATCGTTTATGGAGTTCAGAGCTTAGAGATTCAAGTATTGATTGCAGTTTTATTTTGAAAAGAATGCTACAACTAAACATGGTTTTTCTTTCTCATGTTTATATTAAAAGAAAAGCTAATAAATTCTATTTTAATTAAAACATGGCTCGTGTGTTTGTACCACTTCTCTGTCCACAGGGCATTATATTTCTTGTGTTTACCTTGGTCCTGAAAACTTTTTGTTTCCAACTGACAAAGCTGTTTTGATTCATGGTCGAGTTCAGGAGTCATGATTGTCTTTGCTCAGACTGTTTTCTGCCTGAAGATAATGTGTTGTACCTGGAGTGTGTCTAGCCACAGTACTTAGTGACATTGTGCAGTAGATGGCACATTTGAGTAGTGCCATGATGGTGAATCAGGAAGGATCACAGTAGAAGAGATTATAGGTATACACCAAAGAGAAAGGAGTAGCTAGAATAGTATCAAATTAGAATGTGTTCCACAGGGAATAAAACAGAAGTATGGGAATTTGAATTGGGGTTGCTTGAAACCTGATGCATGAAACTTAACTTGATGTTTCAGGTTTGCATTTCAGGTGGGAATAAACCCAACCAACCTAAGGTTTTTGTTTTTGTTTTGAGACAGGGGCTGTTAACTATGTATACTTGGCAGGTCTAGAAATATTGAACGGCCCAGCCTATTCTGATCCTCAGTGAGGGTCCTGACTAAGCTCATGCTGCACATTTATTTACTTTTTCAATATTTGAAGTCAGATCTTAGAGTGATGGATTCCTTTTTTCTTGACATAGGATAAGTGAACTGACAATCTAGGAAGGGAAAACCTATCAAATCACATAAGCCAAGGGGTGGTGCTGCATGCCTTTAATCCACCACTCAGGAAGCAGAGGCACGTGGTTCTCCCGTGAGTTCAAGGCCAACCTGGTCTACAAGAGCTAGTTCCAGGACAGCCAGTGCAGTTACACAGAGAAACCCTGTCTTGAAAAACCAAAAACACATCTAAGAATTTGTATATTGCAGCTAGAGAGGTACCTTGGTGGTTAAGATGTATTGCTCTGTATTGCTCTTGCAGAGAACCTGAATTCAATTCCTAACACCTATCTCAAGCACCTAATGACTGAAACTCCAGCTCCAGATCTGACATGCTCCTGACCTCAGGCACAAGCACATGTACACTGGTTACTATTTTTAAAAGGATTTGCATCTTACATATAGAAATGCTGACTGCATGAGTAGACAAATATTAAACAATGATCTGGGAAAGACTGTGGACATGAAACTGCCACTTTTAATAATTTAGCACCATGAGTATCACTGAGAATTGTTTTTCCCTCTTTGACCTTGACACTAGAACATGAGTCCTTTTGGTAAGTGGGAAATTGGATCAACTGAATATGTAAATGTCACTGAAAGTGGTTAGGGTCATGACAAATTAGGCATGAAAACCAAATCACCAGTAGGGTGCTAATTAGCATCTTCTCAGGGTTCTGTACTCTGAAACGACAATAAAAAGGAACATCTGTCTGGACTCCTCCATTTTGCTTTTGTGTTTTAGAAGATGGGTGGTGGTGGTCTGTTTGGTTTTTGTTTTTAACCTCTAATTTACCTTTTTTAAATTTGTATTTACTTTGTAGGAAAGGTGCAGTTTACTTGATTAATAGCTCACGAATGCAAATGAAATGGTAAAAGCAAAACAAAACATCTTCAATACTAATTTTTTTCTTTTGAAAAACAGATTTTTGTTTTGGTATTTGGCATTTTGAGATAGGGTTTCTCTGTAGCTTTAGAGTCTGTCCTGGAACTAGCTCAAACTCAGAGACCCTCCTGCCTCTGCCTCTCAAGTGCTAGGATTAAAGGTGTGCACCACCACTGCCTGTCGAGAAACAGATGTTTTAAAGTGAAATTTTCCTTCTGTCACTACTGTAAGACTGCCTACCAAATAACAGAGGCTGTGAATGTTTGAGACAGGGTCTCACTATGCAGGCCTCACTGGCTTGGCACTTGCTCTGTACACCAGGCTGGTCTTGAACTCAGAGATCCTCCTGCCTCTGCCTTCAGAGTGCTGAGGTTAAAGTCCTGTGCCACACTGACATTAGAGTTTTAACTGGTATATGATAATTGCATTAAACAGAAAAGATAGATCTAAAATGCATGTTTGACCCCAGTAAAACTCCCATTCTTGCAGGTTGAAAAGTGCTGCTGCTTAGTAATTCCCTCTGTTTATGGTTAGATTTCTTTGTATCAGATTCCAACCCAGCCCACCCTTCCACATTTCCTGCTTTTTAAATTCAACAACGCAGAACTCTGGTTTTATGACAGCTCAGCTTGGTTTAGTTTCTTATAGCTCTCAATGCAGTTGAGTTCAAAGACGTCAGTCAGTGTTAACAACCAGGTATGAGGTTAGACTGCTTCCATAAGCTAAGCTATGCAGGCTAGCTAAAACCTTTCACAACCCAGTCTTCACTCCAGCCATGTTTAAAATGACTGGTTTGCCTGCCTGGTCCTTCACCCAGAAGCTGCATTCTTAAGATAGTACTATTTGGAAAGAAAACACTCAGCAGAGAAATACCCCAAGATGAAGTGCTAGTTTCTATGCAAACTGTGCCTAGTATGGGTCCACGAGTCCAGCATAAGATTACCTCCAGTCTGCCAGACACTTAACCTACCTGGAGGCCTGATACTGTGCCAGCAAATGCCACAAAAGATAAAATAGGGCAGTTCCCCCTACTAAAGAGCAACCTTGGTTTCTTGGGCTCTTCACTACTCAACTGTTTTAAGTGGATTTGCCAGAAAGAGAACATTTACTTGCTGTGAAAGAAAAAAAAAAAACTTCAGCAATCCCACCTTGTGGTTTGGCATCTTCAGGGTGAAGAAAGAGATGTGAAGTTGTGTAGAAGAGGAATTCTGACTCCAGTGAAAAGTTAATACAAGTAGTCTTTCAAAGTTGTTAAAAACAAAACAAACAAACAAAACAACAACCAAAAAAACCTAGTCTTATAACTGCTCTAAAAAACTAGGCAGTTTCAGTGTGACCAGAGAAATTCAGTGGTAGTCCCATAACCGAAGAGCCACAGGAAGATACAGCAAATACTGTATTTCTGAGGCCCTCAAAGAATACCCAGGTTGAGTATGATGGGTTTAAAAAACCCTGCGGTTCCATTCCCTTACCCTACAAACCACCTAAAGTCCCAATGGTTATTCTCTAGTAGAACTAATCCCTCCAAAGGCTGAGATTCCTTGTACCCCATCCCCCCCAACACACCCACTCCTACCTGGCTCAAGCCCCTGAGAGCCTGTTGCTGTACACCATTCCAGCTTTGTCACCTGTAATCTTTTTGGCAAATGTCCAATATGGCACGCTTCATGCTGGTGACCATAAAAGCCCTCTGTTGGCGCCAGGTTCGAGGAAATGCAGGCTTCCTATGGTTTGCAGGCTAACTGGCTCCTTAGCTCACCTGTGCCAGCCCATCCATGCCCCGGAGCAGCTGCTTCCAACTCAACAGTGCTTAGCAATTCCATGACTAATTTAAGGCAGTCATTCAAATATTCTATTTCTCCATAGGGTCACCAGCTACCTCTCATCAGCTCAAAGCCCATATCTAAATGTAATATGGTATGAACGCTGGATCCCAGAACACTAGTGTGAAGTCTGATTAAGTCTAGAGAGATGGCTCAGAGGTTAAGAGCACTGACTGCTCTTCCAGAGGTCCTGAGTTGAATTCCCAGCAACCACATGGTGGCTCACAACCATCCCTTATGAGATCTTGTGCCCTGTTCTGGTATGTAGATATACATGGAAGCAGAATGTTGTATACTTAATAAATAATTAAAAAAAAAGTCTAGAGTTCACAGAAAAGGGCCAGCATTGACTTTTTTTTTTGGGGGGGGAGGGGGTTCGAGACAGGGATTCCCTGTGGCTTTGGAGGCTGTCCTGGAACTCAGCATTGACTTTTTAGTTGTAACATGTACCATGGTTAAGACACTAACATGTTTGACCCCAGCAGTTGAGGCAGATGCAGATGGATCTCTAAGTTTGAGGCAAGCCTATGGTCTAAATAGTTCCAGGACAGCTATCACTACATAGAGACCCTGTCTCAAAACAAAACACAACCAAAGATTATCAGCTTTAGGGGAAATGGGTAAGGAGCAAACAAGGACTCTTAATTATCCATGCAATTTTTTAAATGAGCAATTTTAGATTTATATATTACTCCCAGGTTTAAATATCTTTATAAAACCGAAACCCACCTAAGGACCCAGGCCTAACTAAATCTCCAATCCTGGGGCTGAGACTGGAGTGCATTTCTCAGAGCCACAACTGATCTTAGGAAACACCCTGTGAAAGCTGCCCCCTCCTCCAATCCACACCAGGGACAGCTGCAGACTCCTAGCATTAAATCTTTTAAATCTTCTGAACCCCCAAATGTAAGTACTATTATTCTCTCATCACAAATGAGAAATCTGAAATAAAAGTGTCCTGGATCAGGGCCTATAAGTAGTACGGCTGGGATTTGAACCAACAATCAGCTTGTATCCTCTGTCCATACACACACAACCATTCTCCCTCAAAGCATGGCTTCCATCTTGACAAACTAAAGAACTCTGTAAATTGAGTCATTAAGAAAAAAAAAAAAGGAATGGTGCTATTGCCAATGACTTGGGGGGGGGGCACCTTTTCTCCAACCCCCTGCTCTTGTTCCAGTTTCTCTCCCCCTTTCTCCACTGGGTGAAAGTGAGCCAAGAGAAAACAAGGTGGAGACATACTAGAGTCCTGTCCATGTATGTGAATTGTAGTTGCTCTTCGGTAGGATGCTATTCTGTGTTTCTCAGACTGCCTCCCGGTCCCTGCCATATACTGAAGTCCATTGCATACAAATTAACATTATTAAATATAATAAATAGCCATTATTATATTTCTGCCCCATACATTTAAAGCCTTAAGTACCCATGTTTCCCTCACATTTCCCCACAATGCCTGAGAGTATCGCTGGAGAATATGAGATGTTACCTTATAGATTCACTTGACTTTTACCAAGACAGGAACACAGAGGTAGAAGTTAAGTCTACCATTAAGCATTCTGACACCCAGTCAAATTATCTGGGAATGGGGAAGGGAACTGGGTGTCATTCTCAATGAATTGCGGTCCTCCCTCTCCGCTGCCAATATGAAGTTATTTGAGCTCAACACCTGCCCCTCAACCAGACACACAGAACGTGCAGCTTATCAAACAGGTGCAAAGCACACCCATCTGTCAAACAGAACACAGTGAGAGCATGCGTCTGATCTTCCACGGAGCTCCCTTCATTTCTTCAAATGCATAATGAAGCAAACCGCAGCTGAGGCAGGAGAAACCCAGGAAGCACGGGTGAGGAAAATGTGTTCCTCTTGTGACTGGAATTTGGCTGATTATCTGATGAAAATTCAGTTGCGTATACTTTAAGGGTATCTGAGACATCTGGTGACCAAGTTATGAGAATCTTCATCTCAGATACTCTTAGAAACCAAAGCATTTCTCCATAAAGAGGGGGAAAAAGACACTACAGCATTATTGTATTTTCTTCACCATTGTTTTAATGCATTTTAAAAAGTTATCTACATGAACTGGGAACAAAGAAACAAAAATAGACATTTCTTTGTTTTTCATAAATAACTAATCTCCATATTTGATAAAAATCTTAAACCATTATTTACCTTCCCACAAATATAATACAAAAAATTTCCAAAATCATAAGGTCAACAAGTTAAGGATCTTGAGACTAACATAACCACATACAATTGCTGTTGTACTGACTTCCAGGCACAAGACAAAAAAATCCTCTCTTCAAGATACTCTGGGTTTCCTTTTGCTAATGTTATGGATTCAGAATTATAATCATTGCCAGTCATAATCTATAAATTCAAGCTGATTGTCTACAAATCAAATATTGCTGGCTCTGACTTGTGAGTGCTGGATTTGGCATGACAGCCATGGTTCTTACTGCATGGGATAGGCACTATACATGTATGCAGATCACACACAGCACTGAATGCCCTGGACTCCAACTACTGACTCGGTATGCGCCTCATTTGGCTCAGTAATAAATTTACCTGCACCAACCCGTATCAAGTCACTAAATCTCTCTCATATATATATATATATAATGTATATATAATATATATTACGTATATACACGCCCACAAAACATACATACTATACATAGTTTATAACAACATGAATTAATATTGTCTTAAAATGATGTACCACAGACAGACATTATCCTGGATAAAAAAAAAAAAAAAATCCTGCAATTGTCATCCAGCTACAGAAGATTCTGAGAGTTTGAAGCAGGTTAGTCACATGCTGCCTACCCTTCACCCTTCTTTCATGTCTTGATAGGGTTTCTTTCTGAGCTGCCCTCCCCAACCCAAGCTGTTTCTTTCCCAGGATCACTTGATTGGACTTTGGAGACAAGAAAGGACACAGAGAGGCAGCAGGCCACCATACCTCACACCTGCCTAGATTTGCTCAGTCCTGTTTGCCACATTCGGTGTTAGAAAGCACTTATTCAAAGCTTTGTCCCTCCTACCCCCCTGGGTCTTTCTGTAGAGCACAAAAGTGAAAGAGGCTTCCTTAGCAGGGCCAGTAGTTCATTAAAATACACAACTGTGCTTTCTAGCTCTGGGGTTCCCATTCTACACTCGCCAGTGCAGGTCACGGATGCTGTTATTAAGGTTCGGTGTATGATCCGTGACGTTGTCTCCTGGCAGCCGGTGTCAAGATTAGTGCTGCCCTAGCCCAGGAGGGAACAGCCTAATGAATACCAACTTAGAACAAGTGCCATCGGCACATTATTTAAGCTTGTACATGCGCACAATTACACACAAGGCATACACACAGGCCCTGGTCACTGGCAACGGTCACATCAAACTATGACAAAAGGGTTGCAAGAATAAACCAATTAAGGCACCAAGAAAAATGATTTTCATCCAATTTAGACAACTTCAAAATATGAGGAGGGAAATATAAAATTAAATAATAGGGAACCTCCCTAACATTTGGCCACTGGTGTCACTGAGGTCCCATCTCTTTCTTTAGACTATCTAAATCCTCACCCTCTAACCTGTGTGGCATCATAGAGCTCAAAGAGGTGAGCGAGGCGGCTACAACATGCTCACTGGAGCTGGAACCCGCGCAACTCCTCCCAGTTGCCCAAAGCTGGCAGGGAAGTTGCTGGACTGCCCCACAGCTCTTCATGTCATTTCATTTATTGTTATCACAACAGAAATGCCAAGTAGAAGAAAATGTGTGGTGGAAAGAGGGGGTGACCACACACACACACACACACACACACACACACACACACACAGCTTCCCTCTCCCCTCCCCTAGGGCAGGCTAGAGTCTGTCAGGCTTCATTCGGGGAAGCAGGTGGGCTCTCTTTGTCTCCTTAGGATAGGAGAGAAGAAAAGAGAGGAAATTTGAGGACAGAAACAAAAGAGACTTCTGAGGCTTCTTCCAAACCTACATAGTCCATCCCCTTGGCATCGAATCTGTTTCAACTTTATTTTTCAAAGGGGATTGTTCTTTTTTTGTTCCTGGTTTGGCATGTTGCTAAGACGAAAAAAATAATTTTTTTAAGGAATGAATTAAATCACTTTCATCCACTTCATCCTACAACTTTTAGATACACTGTACATCTTTTCTAGATTCCTCTACAATTTTTTTCCTGAAGAGGGAACAACCCAAACTAGTCACAGTTGACTTGGGCAGCAGATTCTGGGAAGACATGCTAAGCAAGCCAAGAGGTCAAGGTGATAAGAAAAGGGCCTCATTTGAAAAACAGCAGAAGCGGCGTTGAGCCTATTGAGCTTCCCGGAAGAGGTTTCTGAGTAAACAGAATAAGACATTCACAGAGCTTTATAGCTAGGTGTACGAGGTTTTGCAGAAGCTACTGAAGCTTTAATTTTGACTCAAGCATCAGTGAGTAAGGGTAGTGCATTTTACAAATGTGAACAGCTTCCCAGCAACCTTAAGACTCAGGCCTTAAGCATTTAAATTCCCAGTGGGAACTCTGCATTTCTCCACTCAGTACCTGGGAGGTAAAGCTGATTCAGGCTTAGCTCCCATCCCCACCCCGCCCCCATTTGCTGCAAATGAAAATCGAGATGCCTAGACTCCAACTGGTTTTAATTGTCTGGCCATTTTAGCTCCTTAAATTCAGCCCCAACTCTGTCTTGGTCACTGTCACTTCTTTCCCAGTATTGGCCTCACACTCTTCTTGAATGAATGTTTAAACTGATTAGGAAAGCAAACAGACTTTTCTAATAGCAGAGAGACTGTGTGTGAGGAGGTGTCCGGCATTATATTGGCTTTCTCAGAAGAGGAAAAGAAAGCAGGGGTGCGGGGACGGTCCCTCCCGCAGTAGCATTACAACTGGCCCATATTACAAAGCCTAAGTTATGGGTCTTGTTTGTTTTCCAGAGACTACCAGGGAACAGTGTTGCTGCTTTGGGGCCATCTGGCTTTAAACTAGTTCAGGGACACTTGTTTTCCTTCCTCCAGGCCAGTGTTTGTTCTCAGGTAACTAGTCTCCCTCCCCAGTTGCAGCACCTCTTAGGAGGGTGGGTGTGGCTTCTAATCACCGCTCTCCAGGAGGAGGAATAAGAAAAGCGAGAAAGACTGTTTAGCATGATAAAGGAGGTGGGGTGGGAGGAGCAGATAAGCCGCAATGGGAACTTTAATTACTGGAAGCATATCCGTTTTTTGTCCTTTTAATCTAAAAGAGTGCCCCCCTTTAGCAAAGATCCTAAGTACTTCCAGAAGAAGGGAGAGGCTTTACTTTTACTGAAAATTGTAACACAAGTTTCTTTTTTAAAAAATACTAATAAGGGATCATGGGAGCTCATTAAGAACCACCCACTCCCTCTCGGGCACAAAGTTCACCACCTCACCAGTCACCTTGCGGGTTCAGAATTCACATTCAACCAATCGCCACCCCTCAGGCTCTCTCTCATTATGGCAAATGTGTATGTCCAGCTCTATAATGCCACCTCTAACACATTCAAGACACCGCCTGGCTCTTAGGAATGAGAATGACTGTGGTCGGTCAGACTGAAAAGAGCCCAGCGCTTGCTGAGTGAGGTTAAGGAGGCTCACAAAATCTTTAGTTCTCCAACCTTGTTACCTGGGGATAGTCCTAACCACATCATGCTCCATTCCAGAGGATGTCTTGAGGGGGCAATACACAGAACTAGCAGATGGCCTCTGGCCTCTAAGTGTCCTGGACATTTTAAGCAGTGTAAGGAAAAAAACTAGCTTAAAAAAAAAATAAAGACACTCCACACCTTCCCAGTCACAGCAGCCTTTCACTGTTCACATTAAAAAAAAAAAAAAGACACACGTATAGGAAATATATTTTCCCAATTTAAACCACACAGTCCAAACAAACCTGAACCGAGGGTAACCTCATTACAATGCCCGCTTGAGGATTGTGAAGCCCCCAAAGCAAAGGTAAATTTTGTTGCCAAAATGCAACAATGTTAAAAATTAAAATATAAATTAAAAACAGGGTTCTTCCAAAGAAGGCAGTAAGAAATACAAACTAGAATACACTTCATGTGAGCCGTGCCCCCTGGTAGAAGACTGGGGACAATTACTCTTGAAACCCGCCCTTTTCCCTCTCCAAGCCGCTCAGGGAGGGGGCATCAGCACCAAGAAGGTAAACGGAAGTGACCTTCACAAAGTTACCAAGCAAAACAACCCCCTCCTTCAGTTCCCGCACTGTCCCTGGGCCTCGGCCTCCAGGCCTCCTAGACATGCGACAGGGACACTTGCTTGTGGTATGCGGCGGCGGCGGGGCCGGGCGGCCCGGTCCTGCCGGTGAGCGCGGCGCTGGCCTCCACATAGTCCCCTGCGGCCATAGCGCCACCACTCTTGTGGCCCCGCCCTGAGCTGCAGCAGCAGCGACTGGTGAAGCGCCGCCAAGACTCCAGGGTCTTGCCGGACCAGATCCAGACTCCCGACGTGATGCCCACCACCAGGCACATGAAGTACTTGAGCATGAGCACCCAGTACTCGGGCTTGGCGCGCGGCTGGCCAGCGTCAGGTCCTGGACACGCGCAGGTGAGGGCCGCCTCCCAGCTCTCTCGGTAGTGCTGCTCATACAGGTAGCAGGCAACCACAATGCTGGCTGGCACCGTGTAGAGCAGAGTGAAGATGCCAATGCGGATCATGAGCTTCTCCAGCTTGTCTGTCTTAGTGCCACCCTGCTTAATGACACTCCGGATGCGGAAGAGCGACACGAAGCCCGCCAGAAGGAAGAGCGTACCCACCAGTAGGTAGAGCACCAGTGGGCCCAAGACGAAGCCACGCAGCGAGTTCAGATTTTGGTTGCCCACATAGCAGATGCCAGCCACTGGGTCCCCGTCCACAGAGCTTAGTGCCAGCGCTGTAATGGACTTAACGCTGGGGATGAGCCAGGCAGCAAGATGGAAGTACTGGGCATAGCCTGCGATGGCTTCGTTGCCCCACTTCATGCCAGCCGCCAAGAACCAGGTGAGCGACAGGATGACCCACCAGATGGAGCTGGCCATGCCAAAGAAGTAGACTAGGAGGAAGACGACCGTGCACAGCGCAGGGCCAGTAGTCTCATAGTGGATGTGGCTGTGCTCGCGGCTGCAGGCGACGCTGGCATGGCCCACGACCAGGCGCACCAGGAATCCCAACGACACACACAGGTAGCAGGCAGACAAGAAGATGATGGGGCGCTCAGGGTAGCGGAATCGTTCCATGTCGATGAGGAAGGTGGCAACGGTGGTGGATGTGGAGATAAAGCACAGTACAGACCACAGGCCAATCCAGAAGGTGGCGAACGTGCGCTCATCGGGGCTGAAGGACGGCTGGTAGCAGGGCACTGCACAGTTGGGCACCTGGCCGGTGCGCACCTTGTTGTAGAGAGGGTGTGACTCCTTCAGGATAGGCACGAAGGGCTCACGGCACGTGCACACAGATTGACCTCCCGAGGGGCACTCGCCCCCGGAAGATGGCGCCCCTGGTGGGCCTGGGAGGGTGGGCTTGGCAGGGAAGGACTTGGGGGACGCAGTGGTGGCTTCGCTTCGGTTATAATCCATGCACAGAACCTCGGCGTCACCGCCCAGCACAGGGAGGCGGTCGCAGCTCATGCGCTCCGGCCAGGCGAAGCCGTACTGGCGCATGAGAGGCGAGCAGCCGGCCTTGGCGCGCTCGCACACGGAGCGGCAGGGTGGCAGCGGCTTGTGGTAGTCCGGCAAGCAGATGGGTGTGTACATGGAGCACAGGAAGAAGCGCAGGTCCGGTGAGCAGTGGATCTCCACCAGCGGCCAGAATTGGTGCACCTCCAGGCCTGCCTCGTCCTGCGTGTCGTGGTTAAACTGGTTGGGCATGTGCGTCAGGTTGTAGCCGATGCCTCGGCACATGGGCACCGTGATTTCCTGGCACACCGGGGCCTTGGAGGCGGCCGCTGCCCGGCCCACCAGCTGCGCTAGTAGCAGCAGCAGCAGTGAGGGCGGAGCGGACGGGTCGGGTCGAGCCATCGCCCCCTTCTTCCCCTTGCCCGCAAGGGTCGGCGCTGACCGACGAATCCGCTGCCCCGGCTTCTCCCTCTCCGGAATCTTGAGTGTGACGCTCGGGCTGGCAACCTGTTGGTTTCTTTTTCTCTTAAAGAAATCCGTCCAAAGATAAACTGCCTCGGGAAGGCGCTGCCTCCGCCGGCAGCGCTCCACGCCAGATAGGGCTAGCTAGAGAGACGATTAGGGCTCCGATTCCAAGGACACAACTCTTAAAAGAGAAGGCAGGGGAGAAGAAAAATCGCAACCACTCCTCTTAGAGGAGCGCCAACCACTCGGTCTCCGTACACGGTCTCCAATCTCTAGATTAACTCCTTTCCTCCCTTCCACCTCCTGGAATCAAACTTCAGACTCCCCGCACCCCACTCCCCGCTCCCGCCTTGCTTTCCTGGCCCGGCCCTGCAGGCTGTGCCTGGGGCCAGAGAGCTCAGTCCCCGAGAAAGGGGCAGAGGAACCGGGAGAACTGGGATTAGGGGAAGACGCGGGCTCTCACCTCTGAGGGTCCTGCTGGGAGGCAGATGTCTGCAACCAGCCGGGCTCCTCCGTCCCGAGACTCCGAATCCGGCCAGAGCTGGAAAAGTTTAACGACAAGCTAGGTACCTGTGGCGGCGACACATGGCAGCAGGTGGGGGGCGGGCGTTTCAGAGAGCAGGGTGCCCCTCGACCACGGTCGGCGTGGGCCGGTCAGTTGCCTTCTCTTCCTTCGGGGCCCCCTGCATGATTCGAGCAGAGCAGGGCAGCGACACGCCGTGCCTTCCACCGGTGTCCCGGAGCCCAGACGAAGGGCAAGGACGCCGGGCAGCACTTGGGCTGGAAGGCGGAGGGATGCGGCGGCTGGAGGGGACCCGGCCACCTCACAGCACAGCGAGCAGCCGGCACTGGCCGGGCCGGGACTGCATGGTCCGCGCCCGCCGCCGCGTCCCGCCAGCCGCTCGCCGCCTCCCCTGCAGGGGGCTCCGCGCTCCAGCAGACTCCGGGGGGCGGTGGCAGAGCTCTCAGGACGCGCCCCGCTCGGCTCCTCCCCCGCGCTCTCGCACTCTTTCGCCCACCTCCAGCGAGCTCCGAGCCACAGTGCGCGAAGGCAGCGGAGAAGCCACGGCCGCAGGCTGACTGCCCTCTCCCGCCCCGCCCGGGTCACCTGCCTCTAATGCCCGCCGGGAGGCCCCGCCCCGGGCCCGCCCCCTCCCGCCCTGCCTCGAGCTGGGCCGCCCCACCGCGCGCTCCGTGCGTCCCCGCCCACCGCCCGGCCGCCCGGGCCTCTCCCCCAGCGCCCCGAGGCCCCGCCCGGAGCGGGCAGCGGAAGAGCGTCGGCCAATAGTGGGTCAGGATAGTGATGAGGGCGTGGTCAATGCTAATAAAGCCGCCTAGAGACTACCCGGGCGGGAAACCTGCGCCTAAGTCCTTCTGGAGCTCTCTGCGGCTACCCGCCAGTGTTGGGCTCACTTTGCTGGAAGATTCTGGTTTGTGAACGTCTGCTTCCAGGGCCTCCATCAGGCCACCTCTCTCCAGCTAAGCGTCTTTTTCGAGGTCCGGCGCTTTTAAACAAGCGGGACTGAGAGGTCAATTTCAGCTGTGCCACCTGTCCCCCTTCTGATTGTGCTGGATCACAAACGCGCCAGTACTTAAGGAGCGACCGCGTGTTTGTTAATCGTTTACACCTTGGTACGCGGTCTGGATTCCGTGGGATTCTAAGGCCGGAACGCCTCAGAACTTGACATACACAGCCGAGCTAGCAAGACGGCAGACTTTGAAAAACTTGTGCTCCTCCCAGTGCCAGCTCCTGGTACTCAGTAGGCGTTCCGATGGCTAACCTGCAATCTGAAACCAGAAGTTGGATGTTCACAATCTTAACCACCATCACCCCTCCCCTGGAAATATCGGTATTGCCCAGGCTTTGCGCTTTTGTATATGCAAAAAAAAAAAATCTTACTTTTGTGCAAGAGAGTGGATTTCTTCCCGTTTTGGAAGTCACTGAAAATGTTAGTCCTTAGCAGTCGAGGTTTATAATCCCTGGCAGGTACTAAATCACCCGCCGAGACATACCCTGGGACAGGGTATGGCCCGGGGTGCTGGGTCACCCGGGGCTGGCTGCTGCGCACTCTGGCAAGGTTGGGACCTCCCTGAGAAGGGGGGCAGCTGGGACCGCGGGAAGACCTGCGGCGCGCAGTCAACTCCGGGACACACAGGGGCGCTCTCCTGATGGGCTAGTATACTGCAAGTTTTAAAGTGTCCCACAAATGCCGCTGTTCGACGCGTTCTAATTAGGTTGGGAGACTGAGGTGTTTAGCATACTTGAAATTCACTCACACGCTTATGAAGAGGCTTTAAATTGTATACTGCTCCTTCATCCCTTTCTTCAGTTGGGGAAAAAAAATTAAAATAGGGAGAAGGTCCAGGGATACTTGAAAGACTTGGGACTGGCCTCAGGGGCTGAGATCTGTTGGGTCTTATTGTCATTTTCCGTGCCATTTGTACAGGCGGAAAGCCCGCCTTCTGTTTATCAACAGACGTTAATGAAACTGAGTATTTTAATTTCAGTCACAGAGTTTAAAAAAGAATAAACTATCTCCTCACGGACACCACGGCTATTAATAAATGTTTAAAATGTGAGTTGCTCCGCTCCACAGAATTCTATAGGTGCTCATATTTAATCCCTTTTCTTCTTAGTTACTGCTTGGCACTCAAGGTCTACAAACATCCTAGGCTTGGAATTAGTGGAGGGTGAAAACTATGCCACAGGCATCAGAAAAGGGAACCCTGAGTGGAAAGTATGGACAGCGTGCCAGCATGCCAAGGGGGGCCCCTGCCCTTTTGTGTTGTGTGTGTTGCTGGGATGGACAAGTGTTGGCTAATAATAAAAATTATTTTGAAGCTGGAGAATGTAAACCACTCACGCTGGAATTTTGCCAGAATACTCGTGTTCTTACACTTGGTTCTAACTAGAACGCTATCATCCATTGCTCGGTCAACCTCGATTCTTAATCAACAATAAAAATCTGACTTTTGCTTGAAGATCCCAAGTAATAGCAGTGGTAATGGAAGAAAACGTTGGCTGGGTGTGGCTCAGACCTTTAAATCCAGCACTCTGGGGGATTCTGAGTTTGAGGACAACCTGGTCAGTCTGTCCCAAAACAAAACCAAAATAAAAACAAAAAGAAAGTGTATATCTTTCTGCGTTATTTTAATTTTGCCTTTCCTCATATATTACTTTAAAGATTATTTTAAAATGTCCTGGCTGGGGCTAGAGCAACGGCTCAGCAGCTAAGAACATTGTTCTTCTCCCCCGCCACCCCCATCAACACCTGAGGCCGATGGGAGAGCAGTCCCCATTACTCATCTGTCATGTGGCGGCATGTGGGGGCAGGATATCACCCCCCCCTCAGGTGGGAGACCTGGCCCTGAGGTCATAAGAGCAGGAGAAGCTGTTCCTGCCCCTCTTCAGCCTGCAGCAGGTAAGTGGCCCAACACCTCCACTGGGCAACACAGTAGAGCTGGCCCTGAAGGTGTGTGTGTGGGAGAGCTGACCCTGAGGACTAGAAAGCCTAAGAACTGGTGCCGTTCCTCACTTATCTATGGTAGAGGTGAACTAGCCAAGGCAATGCTGGAAAACTCACCCAGGTGGGGAAGACAGAAGAGAGGTGGCTGGCTGACCAACCCTGCAACTACCCAAGCCCGGAACCAGGGTTAAGTGTTAGCCCATCCCAACATCCACCCCGTCTGTGATCTGCGGGAGCACTGGTGGTGGGGATGGAGGTGGTCCTGCTAACCCAGGGCTACAGGATCTCGATGACACAGGGCAGGAATGGGATGTCCAGGAAGAGTCCCAGAATCCCAGTGAGGGCCCAGTGTCAATAGCATAGCAGAGACCAGGGGCCTCGAACCAAACCAATGAGTCTTTGTGATGTAAAGATGTATGCACAAAGGGATTTACTTCATGACTTACTGTGTCACACCACAGCTTCCATGATGAGATGTTCTCTTTCTATCTATCTTAAATTTTATTTTATTTTATTTTATTGGTGGGGGGAGGTCGCAGGAGCAGAGGGCAGGCAGATAGGTGGCATTGGGATGCATAATGTGAAAGACACAAAGAATAAATAAAAAAGTTAAAAATAAAAAAGCATTGTCTGTTCTTGCAAAGGACATGGGTTCAGTCCCAGTACCCACATAGTGGCTCACAACTGACTGTAACTCCAGTTCCAGGAGATCTGATGCCCTCTTCTGACCTCCATGGGTACCAGGCATGCACAAGGTGCACATGCAGACAAAACACACATACCAGCAAAATAAATCTACAACAGAATCGTTTTTTTTTTAAATTATGCTGAGTATTTAACATATTGTAGGAAGGTCACTAAATAATATGTTTTACCTCATTTAATACTTGGAGTTATTAGATAAAGAAACTGGCATCAAAATAACCCACTGGATATATTAGTCAATCCACAAAGAGGTAGAAATCAATATTTTTATACTTCATGATTATTAGTTAATAATATGTACAATTATAAATGGCTAAGAATAGATTGTGTTCTTACCACACATACAGGCATTCTCAAGCACACACACACACACACACACACACACACACACACACACACTAAGCATATGAGCTGGAAAAGTAGCTCAGTTGGTTGCCTAGCAAGCACAAAGACATAGGTTCAATCTCCAATACCACCTAAAACTACTGCTCATGCCTATAATCCCAGGACTCAGAGGAGGAGCCAGGAAAACCAAATGTTCAAGGTCATCCATCTTTGCCTGCTATCAAGTTAGAGGCCCTCTTGGGATATATGAAACCTTGTCTTAAAAATTTAAAAAAAAGATAAGCATGTATCACATATGCTAAAATTACTTGATTTAACCATCCCAGAAGTTATAGATATATTCAAACAGCATGTTTTAGTCATAAATATATACAATTTGTATTTATCAAATTAATGAGTTACTTTAGGGTTTAGAGATTTCTCAGACTTAAAGTATCTGCCCTGCAAGCATAGGACTTGAGTTCAGATCTCCCGCATCCACTAAAAGCTGGGTGTGGAAAACGCCTATAATCCTTGTGCTAACTAAGGATTCCATGGACTTCTTGACCTACCAGCCTTGCCATATTGTTGAGCCCCAGCTTCTGTAAGCGACCCAGTCTCAAAAGTAAGGTCGAGAACAGTAGAAGCAAACACTCAGCACTAGACTCTGGCCTCCAAACGTGCAGGCATACAGGAGTATAAACCCACACACATGAAAGTGTACAGACAAATGCATAATTTAATTAAAACTTAATTTTTAAAATTACTTTTAAAATGCAAAATTATCTTCTGAGTTTCCATTTATTACACAAAGAACTAGAACAGATGTTTTCAAAAAGTTCCAATTGTGTGTATGTTGGCACTGGGGATTGAACTCAGTATTGCACACCATAAGAAAGTTCTCTATCACTGATAAATACTCTACCAGCCCATACACATATTTTCAATTTAATCTTATTGTTAATACTGTAGGTGTGTGTCCTGGTGCAATTATGCCATGGCACTTATGTGGCAATCAGATCCTGGGTTCCCAGGATCAAACTCAGGTTAGCAGGTTTGTACCAAAAACTCTTTTGCCAGCTGAGCCATCTTATCAGTCCAAAGACACAATGCTGTTGTTTTTTATATTTTGTTTTTATTCTTATGTTTTTTGAAACAGAGTCCCATTGTATATCCCTTGCTGATCTGGAACTTGGTTTGTCGACCAGGCTGACCTCAAAATCACAGAGATCCACCTGCCTCTGCCTCTGAAGTGCTGGGTTTAAAGGCGTGTGCCAACATTCTCACCTCCAAAATAAAAATTTTAAGCACTTGGGGCTCTACCAACTATCCCTCCATAAAGTCACTTAAACAAACATCACATTTCTGATAACTGCCATATTAAACATATTTCTACAGAGTCAAATTCATGAAATTCAACTTAAAGTATTGTTCAAATTATGTTTAATGATTGTTGAAAATTTGGGGGATAATGCTACTTATCATTTTAAAATGTATGGCATTCTATAAATTTAAAAAATATTTAGTTTGCCAGATGTGGCACACATCTTTAATCCTAGCACTAAGGGGCCTAGAGAGATGGCTCATTGTTTAACAGAGGACTGACTGCTCTTCTAGAGACCCGGGGTTCAATTCCCAGCACCCACATAGCAGCTAATAACTGACTGTAACTCCAAGATCTCACACCCTCACACAGATATACATGCAGGGGAAACACCAGTGCACATAAAATAAAAGTAAATAAATTACTTTAAGAAAAAAATCTTCCCACTCAAGAAGCAAAGGCAGGCAGATCTCTGAGTTCAAGACCAGAATGATCTACAAAGCAAGTTTCAGGACTTCTAGGGTTGTTACACAGAGAAACTGTCTCAATAAACCAAACCAAAACAACATTAGTATTAGTTTTATATTTTATCATGGGGAATAGTTACACATTTTGAATCATAGTTTCTATGTTTTTTACAAATGCATTCTTCTCTATGTTATAGAAATGAGTTAGCAGGTAGCCTTTCTTTACTTTTTGACTGTTTGTTTGTTTGTTTTTGAGACAGTCTAACCTTGAACTCTGGAGGATCTTCCTACTTACATCTCTTAAGGGCTGAGGTTACAGATCCATGCCAGGTTCTCTGCATACGATTCAATACATCGATAACTGAGGTGGGAATGGTGTGCTGACTTGACATACTTCCAACCATCTATTCCACAGCCTCGAAGACTAAATGAATGAGAGGCAGCTGAGGTGAACTGACTTCATGAGCTTGACCCCACTTTGTCAAATACAGAGTGAGTTCAAATATTTTGGCTTTGCCCTAACCCATGGGCTCTCTTGGGCAACTCACTGGTCAACTTCAGGCCCTCCTTCATGTCTGTAGGAAAGAGTTTGAAATCCTTAGCTATCTAGTAGAGTTGGCATCAGAAATCCATCAAATCTGTAGGGTGAAGGGATGGGAACCAGGTTTAGTCCCCAAAGAATCTACACACTTTCTTGACTGCTACTAGCTTTTTCTAAGGTTCATTCTACATTTCTGTTTCCCCAGGTTTCTGGGGTGTTTGCACTTTTACTCCTGAACACACTCCAGCTGTCACCAGTTATCTTTGGCACTTAGTACTACATCGAATGCCAAAGCAGGGCTCGCCACTTGCCCCGATCAAAGGGCATACAGCTGGCATCCTCAGTCACCTGTGTACACAGGTGCTGGCACGAGTGAGCCATCCACAGCCAACTTGACTTTCATGGGTATTTCCAGACAAGCTCCTCACATGTCCGCAGCATCTTTGTTCAACCCTCTTCCCATAGCATCAGCTGCTTTCCGATGAGAAACCCTGAGACCAACGAGATGAAACACGTGAGCCATGTTCCTAGCTTGATAATGAAAATGTCTTCTGCTCATACAAGTCGAGTAATCCCACTCTAATCTTCCGTCTTCTCCCCTCCCACACCACAGTAAAGATTATAAAAGGGTAAAAGCAGCTTTATTTTTCTCCCCAAGGTTGTGGAGTAGTAATCTTTCCCACATTGATCAACAGCTCTCAGCTTCGTGTTACAATCACCCAGGGACCTTTAAGAACCCCCTCAACCTTGGGCCCTATGGAACAGGGATTTCTGGTTGAGGGCCGGAGATAGTATTTTCAGGTTTCTTTTGTTGCTGGTTGATTTTTGATTCTCTGGGTGATTCTCATTTTTATGTAGGCCTAAGAACCACTAGGAGAAAAATAGTTTCACTTCTTCCTCAGTACAGCTACAAACTTGAACCCCATGGGCCTTCTGCACAAAGGTATTCCTCACATCAGTGTGTAAAATGGAACTGTCAGAACCAGGCCACTTGCTACTTGTATGTGAGTCTGCACAGGCTAAGGGAAGCATGTGACTCAATAGAACAGTGGCAAAATGCAGGACCAGTGACAACTCCAATAACACCAATGGGTGAGAATCGAGTGCCTCCCGTATACATATCATGCTATCATTTTACATACAGAATTTCTTTTTCCCCAAGAATCCTGGAAGATTAGATATTATTATCCCCATTTTATTGATGAAGAAATTGTGGTTCCGATGAGCCATGTAACTCACAGAGAGGGATGCATATCTTCCCATTTGGATATTTCTGACTTCAAAGCTTACAGGCCCTCCAATTGCAAACCTGGCTGTGAGCTATGAGCCTAGCCATGACTGGTCATGAACAGGGGCCACAGAATCATGAGGTGTTAAATCTCACAATTATTGACTTCCTTGGTTCAGGGGATTCCCTTCAGTTCTGCTGTGTATTCTTCTGCATGGAGGTGAAAAGAGGGGAGAACTGAGGACTTCCGACTCATCTAGAACCCAGTTTAAATCTAGATGCAACTTAGTGCTTGGGTTCAGCAGGCTAGGCATGAGGTAGAGTATTCTGTATTTCAGAACTTGGTTCTTTAAATTTTTGAATTGGCCATTTCATACATTTATAAACTATAGGTGTTTCACAGCCAATTGGCCTCTCTGACAGCCTCCTCCCCTCCACGATGAAATGCTGCTGGGCCTAATCTTGTACGTGCTTTGTGTGGATAGCCACAGATGCAGTGAATTCAGGTATGCAGATGACCAGAAAACTTCTTTCTGCTACATATTTCCCCATCCTCTGGCTCTTACATTCTTTCTGCCCACTTACCGGGGATCAGAACCTAAGTCTTGACACTAAACCTGATGCTGATACAAGGCCCTGGATTCCCATCCTAGCACCCCAAAACACAAAACCAACAGCAATGATTCCCCACCTGCTGTGAATCCATCACTTGTCAAGAACATAGAAGTAGAAAGACGTGGCGTGACAAAGTAGGACATTGTGGGAATTTACAAGGAGCACTTAGCCAAACTGAGGGCTCAGGGAAAGACCCAGACTTAACTGAAAGACTGAATATGAGTTGAGTAACTCATCAACTAACTAAATAAGTTAGTGTTTAGTACAGGGAATAGAAACCACTCTGAGTATTTAGAACAGAGAAAGATTTAGTACTAAGACTCAAGCATGGACTCATGCAACTGTGGAAAGAACTGGAAAGGTGGAAATCAGGCAGCTGCCCCGGGTATACAGAGTTCAGGGGCTGACCACATTAGCCATGATCCAGACAGCACACTGTTGCTTCTGCGGCTGCCACCCACACTCTCAGAGCTGATGACTTGCCATTGGGAAAGGATGTCAAGTCCAGCACCATGAGCTGCCTTTTATGGTTGACTCCCTAACCTCACTTACCTGCAACAACAAAAGGATTCTGCTCTGTTTGTCACATCTCATTGAAGATATCTGGATGGCAGCGTATTTTAGATCTATACCCTAGCTGCAAGTGAATCTAGAAGTATCTTCTTTGTGTGTTTCCAATCTCTTCAACTATATTACTAGAGGGGTGGGATGAAGGTCAAAGAGTCATTCTTCAATATCTGTTATAGAGTAAGAATATCCTAGAAAGAAGAATCAGGCCAGGGGAAGGACATAGAACCTGTCTCAAGTGGTGAGTGGCTACAAGTTACCAGGTCATCATGGGTGCCCTCAGGTCTAATCAAAAGGTTTTTTTTTAATAAACTATATCTATATATATATACTCTGTACATAACACTTCTTCATTGATACTCTGTTTTATTAACTGACTAGTGATATAGAAGAACAAAGGAAGCCAGGCATTGGTGGTGCACGCCTTTAATCCCAGCACTCGGGAGTCAGAGTTCAAGCACAGCCTGGTCTACAGCGCTAGTTCCAGGACAGCCTCCAAAGCCACAGAGAACCCTGTCTCAAAAAACAAAACAAAACAAAACAAAAAGAACAAAGGAGAGAAACAGAAAGTGCATAAGAAAGCAAAAGCATTAGGCAATATTTTACCCATGAAACAACTAGGGCCTATCTTCAATGTGTATTGCCTTGGAAGTATATCTGAGACTGGGTAGCTTTTTCCTTCTTCCTGGGGATGGAGTCCAAGGCCTCATGCATATTAGGCAAGTGCTCTACAGTGTTCATCACCAGCGAGGTTCTATGGTCTTAGTACCTCTTAAGCATCCCACTTATTAATAGTATAATGATTTCCACATGAACTTGGGAGAGGGAAAACACCAAAGCAGAACCTTCCATTTCTCCAGGCCTAGTGTCGCAAACACTTTTGTAGCGCGTCTCTCCTTTCTCCTTCCTTATAGAACCCTGGTTCTTTTCTCATTTTTTTTATACCCTTCCTTGACTTGAGAGAAGGTAGGAGATCTGATTCAAGCCATGGGTTATAACTCATGACCACATTGCTTTCCTTCTTACGAGGATTAGAATTATGAGTGCACAAGAGCTGCCATCTTGGCCAAGAAGAGAGGGCAAATGGTATGTAAGTCATGAAGAAGCTCATAGTTAAAGCAGAAGAAACAGTTGCCTCTCCTGTGGACAGTGATGTGTCTACATGAGATATGTGCAATGCAGGTGTGTGCATCCTGCAGGTACATCCCACAGCCACTTAAGAACTAAGTGGAGAAGAGACAGCTCAGTGAGAAAAGTGCTTGCTGCACAATCAGGAGGACCTGAGTTCACAGCCTTAGAACCCACATAGAAAGATACGTGTGGCATTGTATGCCTAGAATTCAAGTCTGGCAGGTGGAGGCCGGCCAATCCAGCAGCTTGCTAGCCAGCCAATCTAACTAATTGGTGAGTTCCCAGTTCAGAGAGAGATCCTGTCTCAATAAATAAGTTAGACAACAGAAGAGGAAATCAACAGAGAACAACCAATGCCGACCTCTGGCCTCTACACACACCTGTGTGCTCGCGCGCGCACACACACACACACACACACACACACACACACACACACACACACACACACAAAGCTAAGTTGACACACTGAGAAAGAATGGCGTCAGGCTGCCTGACTCAGGACTTCTTGTGGGATGCGATGATCCATCCCTTCATTTTCAACCCCGCAGAGCTGTATTTCTAGCCACTTGCAACCAAGAGCATCCCATCTGCTCCACACAACCTGCAGACCGGGATGAGACTATACCGGCTTACCCTTGTCTAATGGAAGTCTTTGGAGAAGACTTAGCAGCAGGAATTCATTCTCTTTCTCTTTTCAATCAGCAAAACTGTTATCTACCCTTTCAAAGCCTTCACCACCCACTTAAGCTTCACTCTGTGAAGGAGAATTGTTGATGCCTGTGGGGGTCACAGTCCTTCCACTGCTACTCTATAAAGAGCGTTTACTCCTTGAAGCTGCCAACTAATATTTGCTGAGCACCTGTTATAGCCTTGGTACTTGTCAGGCCTTGGACCTAGGCTGGTGAATGCAGGTTCCAGACCAGTTGGAAAACAGAATAGATGGATGGATATAATGTCTCCTCTAAAAAGAGCAGGGAGGGAGAAGGATCCCTTGTATGATGGTTACTCTTGACTGGATTGAGACACACCCAGGAGATAAGTAAAGCATGGGTCTCGCCTTCCCATGAGGGCATCTCCAGAAAGGATTTGCTAAAGGAGAAGACCGATATTGGATGAATCAGAACACAGGCTGGGAGTCCAGAAGGATCAAGCAGAAGGAGGACGCCTGCTAGCAAGACCATTCTCTCTCATTTCCTTTCCCTCTTCCCTCCCTCCCATCACTACTGTGCCTCACCCTCTGCTTTCTAGCTGCCCTGAGCTGAGCAGCTCTGCTTGGTCACACCCTTGCACAGTGATGCTCTGCCTGCCACACCCCAGAAACAGTGCAGCCAACTGTCCATGGCCTGCAATTTCTGAAACTGTATGGCAAATAAATCTTTCTTCTTAAACTCTTTGTCCCAGATATTTGTCTCGGCAGTAGAAAAACAAAACCAAAAAACCCTGGCTCCTGAGTTCTGGGAGTATGTAGAGGGGATGGATCACAGTAAAGTGACTATTAGTTCATCTTTCAGTTTTCTCCACTGGATTGTGTGTTCTTAGGGGTCTCACATTCCCAGCTCCTTCCTTAGCAGATTATATTTTTCTATATTTTCCAAAGATAGAAAAAACCTTCTCCTTTGCTTTTCTATGATGTAATATTGTCATCCCACAGGGAGGAAGGAGGTTCCTTCGGCCACGATTCTTTTGTGTGTGTGTGTGTGTGTGTGTTTAATACTTTCCACTACTAGAATGTGGCGGAACTGATGCAGTAGGATTTCCACACACAGTTCACAATGACTGTGTGACTTCTCCCTGGTTCTCGTTCTTAAAACGACGAAGAGAGAGAAGAAATGAGGGAGAATGCTCCTACTAGGTTTCTTCCTTCTGCTCCCTCAAGAAGCCAATGTAGGTGCTGCAGTTGATGGGACCAGATGAGTGAGAAACTTCTTGTCATCACAGGCCAGGTGTTGGTAACATGGGTAAAGGAGCTCCCTGTGCCCATTTCAAATAACCATAGCCCCTTAAACCTTCCCAGTAGAGGCTTCAGATACTGTTGAGCAGCGCTGAGAGTCATGGCTACACCCTCTTCAAATCCCCGAGCTGCTGTGTCTGGGGCGTAATTAAATGCATGTTGTTTTACGACACTGGCCCAGGAGTGCTTTGTCACACAGTGGCGGTAATTGGAATACCCCAAATCTGCCTTCCTATGAAGTCTTAGATGGACCAGAGACTTTTATTTTTTCTTTTTACCTGGCCCAGTTGGTGACCAACTGAGGCACTGAAGCTCCAGAACTTTCATCCCTGGCACTTTCATCCTGTTGATGATATGCATGTGAAATGTCTAATCTTTTAAAACACAAATCTCCGCCATTGATCTTAATATCCCGCGGCAGTGGGTTCCCCAGGTCAATTGTGTGCAGTGGGGGGAGAAAGGTTTTCCTTTTATCCATTTTGAACGTGCTTTCTTTTCATCTCATCTTGTCCTCTTGTTCTTCCCCAAGTAAAGCCATTTCCATTTTGTGGGGACCTAGACACAGAGGACTGAGTTGAGACAATAATCTTCCTTTGAGCTTGTCACCCAGAAGGCCTCGGGCGCGCTGGGACATGGAACGGTGGATTTTAGCTGGTGACTTCAAGGTGAGGTAACACTTGGTTCTAATTAGTCACAGTTTTAGTTCTAAGCTTTAAAAGAAAATGGGTGCCAGATTCTGCAAGAGGTGACGGGGGTCTTGTTGTAGGGCTGGCGCTGGAGCATCATCGCACAGTGGGAAGACCCTTGGGGTAAACCACACAGGGGCAACCTGGACTCTGTCTCAGCCCATGAGCCATCTGAGTGCCCTTACATAGAACAGTCAGCCTCTCTGGGGCTCACTTTTGTCAGTTAGGCAAGGGAGGGATTATATCAGAGTATCCTGTGGGCCCTTTACCCTCTGCCATCCTGTGAAGTCCAGCTGTCAGTCATTTAGAAACACTCTCCATCTGAAATCCTGGGAAGAAGCAGGAGGTAGCTGAAGAGGGCAGCTTTGAAGAACAACCATTTTCTGTTTCCAAAACAAGAATCCCAGCTAAGCTTCCTCTTACCAAATAATGGATTTTTCTGGGATGAGGAAGGGACAGTCTGGCAGTTAGAGTTGCCCTTGCTCCAGCCTCAGGGGGCCTGCTAATTTCAATGGTCAGTCTCACCGCTTCATTGTTGGGAGTTTGGCTGGGACAACGTCATATAAAGTGACAAGAAGAAGCACAGTCACCTCATAGAGGGAAAAGAAATGTCATCCCCAAGGGAATGTACAGACACTCATCACATAAGTCTCCAGTAATCCAAACTCACTCCCATCCTTTTCTCCACACAGAAGAATCGCTGGGCATGTTAGGGCTAAGAAATAGCATTCTACCTTCTTGGGCCTGGAGTTGTCTTCACCAACAGTGCGATTCTTTTCTGGCTTGGTTTGTTTTCTGGGTGCTGGCTACTGAACTGGGGGCCTCATGCATGCTACGCAAGTTGTGTGCCATTAAGCTACATCCCTGGTCCTGTTTTTCTCTGTTTATTTTTGAGGCACAGTCTCTCTCTGTGTTGCCCAAGCAGGCCTTGAAGTTGTAATCCTCCTGCCTCAGCCAGAGTAGCTAGAGTTACAGACCTGCACCACCAGGCACAGCTATAATGTGATTCTTAGAGCTTTGTGGGCTCTAACACATAGCCTCTGCTACTCATTTTGCTTTTGTATGATTTTCACTTTCCAGGCTCAAGCAGAGACCATGCTTCTCATCTCTGATCCCAGAGTCCCTCACACCCACCACCACTGAAGGTCCGTTGTGTACCAGGGATAGTGGTTTTTCACTGATGGGTTGGCAAACTCTGTCAATGGTAACACGAGACACCACAAGGCTCCCCAGAAACCTACTTGTAAGATGAATGGAAGCAGAAGTTGAGGATGTAAGGTGAATTATTTGATTGCTTAGGTTATGTGGGAAAAATAAGAAATAAATGTGTCTCATTTCTCAGGACGACACCACCTGTGTGTTAACCGTATTGTGCCCCCTCTACCTTGCTAGTCACATTCTAGCTAAGGGACAGTTTTGAAGGCTGGCTACTTTCACACTTTCAGCCCACATTTGACTACAGGGTACTATTTCTTGCTACCCAAAGGCACTCAATGGTACTTTCCTAAGCGACTAACTGGTAAAAATAATTGGTAGAAGTAACATGTCGACAGTAGAGTGCACTTTTTGTTTCTTTTGAATAAAGCAGTTTTATATTTAACAAAAGGAAGCAGTCAGGACAGGCTATTCGGCATCTCCTCTTGCCTCTGCTGTTTCCCTAACACCTTATATTAATTTGCATGGTACTTTAGCTACAATTTACAAACCAGTATTCCATTACAAAAATAAGGTCCATAGTTAGTATTCTCTCTTGGTGTCTTACAGTTCTAAAGGTTTTGACAATATGTAATATCACATACTCATCATTATAGTACCATTTAGAACAGTTTCTGTCTCCTTTAAAAAGGCCATCTATGCTGCATTTATTAACCCCTTACTTGCACCAAGCCCCTAATAACCACCAGTCATTCTACTATCTGTATAGTTTTACCTTATCACATAATGAAAATCATTTTGGAGGCAGAGTTTTTCATCAGGACCCATGGCTCCCAGATAACCACAAGAAACTTATCATTAATTATAAATGCTCAGCCAATAGTTTGGGCTGGTTGCTAACTAGCTCTGACATTTTGAATTAACCCACTTTTATTCCTTTACTTGCTGCCACATGGCTCATGGCTTGTTACCTCATTTTGTACACATCCTGCTTCTGCTACATCTGACTGGCGACTCTTGAGACTCCGCCCTTCTTCCCAGTGTCCTCCCACTCTGGCTGTCCTGACCAACCTCTTCCTGCCCAGCTATAGACCAGTCAGCTCTTTATTAACCAATGAGAGTATACGGATTTACAGTGTACAAAGATTGTTCCACAGCATCGTGTAGTCAAAATTATATTATACATTCTCTTTTCCCATTTACTTCTTTCCCTTGACAACATATATATTCCTCCATATCGGTTAGGGCCTTATGTGTAGCTCATATTTTTACCACTGAATCACATTGCCATGAAAGGACAAACCAGTTTGCTCATCCAGTCACCTCCCGAAGGACATTTCTTGGTTGCCTCTAACTTTGGCTGCCAGGAGTAAAGCTTCTAGAAACACCCATGCATGTGTTTCTGTGTGGACACATTCTCCATTCAGTGACCATTGAGTCACTGAATTAATTAAAGCACACATTAAATGAGTGTGCTTACTTTCTTAAACTGCTTAAGCACCTTCCAAAGTGTCTGTACCAGTATGTGTTGCTGCCAGCAGTATGTGAATGACAATTCCTGCACTCCTTGTCTTTAGCAGCAATTGGGGTTGTCAGTGTTTGGGATTTTAGCTGACCTAAGGGTGTGTAATGGTATCCCATTGTTTTGGTTTGCAATGCCCCACTGCCGGTGATGTAGAGTGAATTTTAATGTGTTTATTTGCTGTCTTCTCTGTTACACTGTTGGAATTCATTGTGTATTTGCATATGAGTCCTTTATCAGGTATGCAGTCTGTGAGAATCCTTTTATAGTTGATTGTGGCTCCGTTTTTAAAATTTAATTTTATATTATGTGCGTGGGTATTTTTCACACATGTATGTCTGCGTACCATGCACATTTCTGGTGCCCATAGAGGCCAGGAAGGGTGTTAGCTTCCTTAGAACTGGAGTTACAGATGGTTGTGAGCTGGACTGGCCTGGGAGTCACAGGGACACATTGTCTCTACCTACCAAGTGCTGGGATTTAAGGCCTGCACCACTGTACCCTGCCCTCAGACCCAACTTCTGTGAGGCTCTTTTGGTTTGTTTTTTTGTTGTTGTTGTTTTTTATTTTTTTAGTTGAAGATAGATTTTTTTTCTTATATAATATATAATATATCTTGACTGTGCTTTTCCCTTCCTCCATCTCTCCCAGTTTCTCACTATATGCCCTCCTTCCCTTTCTGTCTCTCATTAGAAACCAAACAGGCTTCTAAGGGAATATAATATAATAATATTGTAAAAACAAAACAAAACAAAAAAAACAACAACAAAACAAAACTAACAGATCAGAATGGGAAAAAGCAAACAGAAGGAAAAGAGCCCAGGAGAAGGCACAAGAATCAGGGACCCACTCATTTGGCCGTCCAGGAAGCCATACATATACACAGAAGACCTGGTGCAGACAGACACTTGTAGGCCCTGTGCTTGCTGCCCTTTGAGATTCCTTTTAAACTGGCAGCTTTATACACGATGCCTTGTTTATGGATCTTTGATGTATGGAAGGAACATCTCTGCCCACATCAGCATGAGTCCTGGATGACAGTGAGGACTTCTGTGAGGTCACCTGAATGGTCAACTGTGAGTGGCTGTACCAGATCCTGAACCCAGACCCCTGTACTTGCCTCCCAATCACCTTTGGACCTTAGACCTGATAAAGAAATCCCAGGCCTGTCCTTCTAACTCCTGGCTGTCCTCTATGAGTCCAGATCCCAGCTCAGAAACTGAAGCCTGAGCCCTCCGGGCCAGGAGGCAGGCCTACACCACACCTGCACATGTAGTTATCTGAGTAGTTTCCCAGAAAGGTTGTTGCCAGCCAGGTTCCCACCCTAAAAGATTTTGATTTAATTGGTCTTCTGTGCAATTTCAACCAAAGGATTTATGTCTTTTTTTTTTTTATGGAAGTATATTATACATGTAGGAACACGAACATACCCTAAGTATGCATCTGGATGAAGTTTTACAGACACAAGGTAGCTGTGTAACACCACCCAGCTCAACAATTAGGACTTCACCAGCAACCACAGAAGCAGCGATTACTCTTGTCTCAGTTACTCGGGTATGTATATTTGCATGTACACACACACACACACACACACACACACACACACACACACACACACTGACTTCTAACAAGTCAGTTAGAATGTGGGCAGTAGGATTTCTTTTTAAGTCACCTCAATTCTGTTTTGCTGAGGCAGGGACTCACCTTTAAATAAGCTGGCCTGGAACTCACTGTGTAGCTCAGGCTGGCCTCAAATTTACAATCCTCCTCCCTCAGCCTCTTAAGTGCTGGGCTTATGGGAATGTGCCGTATCTAGGTAAGTCCTCCAATTCTAACGTACATTTAAAACTGAGAGCCATCGTTTTGCTGGTTCCTGGTAAGGATAAGTAGGTGAACTCAGCCAAATGAACAAACAGAAGTCAACCAAAGTGAGTAAGGAGAAACCGAAGCTATACTTAAGCCTGTAAGAGGGAAGCAGCACCCAGGGTTGGAACTTAAGTATAGCAAGAATCTTACTTCCCATCAGCAAGTCAACAGGATGGAAAAGGTGGTTGTTTTAAACACGATCCTTCTTTACAAACAGCTTTTCTTTTCTCAGTATTCACCTCTTAATGAAACAAAAAACAAAAGACAACAAAAAATAACAACCTGCCATCCAAGTGTTGCCGAAATGAAGCTTGCAGATAATCACAGCACACTGACAGAGAGCCTTTTAGGCACCAAGCCCCTCACTAAATCCTCCATGCATTATCTCACCTGATCCTCACAACACCCAATAATAACAGCCTCTCCCATTTTCCCCATTTTACAGATGAGGAAACCCAGGCATAAAGAGATTAAGTAACTTGCTGGAGGGCATGTCGTGAGTAGCTGGCAATGCTTAACTTGCAGGGATCTGGCCTGCTATAACTCCATTGTGGTTTTAAGTGCCGGTGCCAACTTGCCTCTGCTGTTACAAAGTTGGACAAAGATAAATGCCATGCGGATTTCATTCCTCCAGAGTCCAGGGGTAATGGGTTGGGATACTATGTCCAGAAAAACCACAGGATCACCTCTGGATGCTGGAATGGACTTTGGATTTTTACTGAATTACTTCACACAAAAAGAAACAGCACAAAGAAGAAAATGGGAAGAACTGAGTGAAAGGAACTTCCCATCATAGCCCCTTTTCCAATGGGGTAGTCATACGTAACTGGGCAACTAGGGTCCTTCTCTTCTTTCCACCCTCCGGCTCACACACGGGCTTGTGGCCTTCGTTGGTTTGCATTGGTGGCCAGTTATCATTACTTAACACTCACAGCATATTAAGAAGGGAATTCTGTTGTTTTCATATCACCATAAAAGCAAGCTTCTCCTCAGCGCCAAAGCTAGTCCAGGCAGAAAGCAGAGAGTCACAGAGGTGCCTCAGAAATGCTTCTCTCTAGCTTCCTGAGTTTGTTTGGTGTGTTTGGATTTCATGTCGTGTGCGATCAGCCTCCCAGCATATTTGTTCTGGCAACAGAAGTGGCAGGGTGTGTGAAAGAAATCTCTCTGCAAAGTTTTCATTGGAACCTTGATGTCATATGCCAAAGTCTTCTGTCTTGAGCACTTCCGAAAATGTCAAGCTGTGGCTTTGCCACATTTCCTGTGAGATTTTCTATGTATGCCTTTGATTTAGTTATTCATCGTGCAGTGCTGGAGACTGGACCCAGGGACCCTCACATGCTATGACTTCAACCTCTCTTAAGCTATGTTAGAGTATTTCTTCTGGATTAGTTCTATCTCACCTGCAGTATTTATCCACTCTTCAATTAGCCTGGTCCCCTCACCCTGCTTTGCTGGGTCTAAGTCTTTTTGGTTCTGAGCTGCCTCTGAGCTAGAGTACCTGGTCTATTGCTCTCTAGTTTCTTCCTCTTCTTTTTTTTTTTCATTTCCCCCAGAGCAATTTTTGCAGTATAAATTACACCCTCAATTACTCTTCTCTCGCTAGAGCTGTGGATCACATTCTAAGAAGCTGTTAGGGTGGGGGCAACTGGGGAGAGAGCCAGAACCAAGAGACGCAAGCCAGTGCTGGCTTGTCAACCTTCTCTGTTTACCCGAGGAGGTAGGAAAATGTGTAGCATTTGTGCTGGAGTCACTGGACAGTAGCCCCTCTCTGCCTGGTCTAGCTTGTACTGTATGCTTAGATTCCTACACTAGAAAACACCAGGCATTGGTGAAGTCTGTCTTTTAAGACAAGGAGGCAAAAATTAGCTGAATCCAAGAAGGCTTGCTGTCTGGAGGCTGCAGAAGTATTCATTAGTGCCTGTGTTCTTTGTCCCTCTGTATGTCAGTAGGCCCATAAGCGGTGTCGGTTTTTTTTTTTTTTTTTTTTTTTTTTGCCTTCATGTCTGTCTGTGAGGTTCTCAGACCCCTGGAACTGGAGTTACAGGCAGTTGTGAACTGTCATGTGGGTTCTGGGAATTGAACCTGGGCCCCTTGGAAGAGCAGCCAGTGCTCTCAACCACTGAGCCATCTCTCCAGCTCCACAGTGTCACTTTCAACAAGGGATGAGAATACTCCTCACCCATTGGTTTTCATGATAACACCTGCTTTGGCCAATAGGATTTTAGCAGACACATACAAGTACAGGCTTGAAAACATGCTATTATTGGTTTGCTTCATTGCCTCTCTGCTTTTTCTATAACAAGAATATACCCAGGAGAAACCACAGTTCCAGGAGGGGATGAGAAATGTGCGTGGCAAAGCTGCCTCCAGGAAACTGGCAAAGCCCTGCCCAGCCTAGAGCAGAGCTGACCCAAAGAGACATGAGCAGAATCAGCCAAGATCAACAGGTCTGTTTGACTAGTCTTTGTGTAACTTGCCGATGCAGCAGCTGAGGAGGCAGGGATGGTGGTTTTAAACACTTGAGTTTTGAGGCTGCTTGCTGCCCAGCAATAGTGATGGCATCATATCTTCTGAGGCTATAGAGGTGATTGTATGAGTAACTAGAAAAAAGGACACTTTGTAAATGTCCACTGAGAACACTTGGAGAATGGGCCAAATAGTTCCTGGATGGAAACTCTCAGGATCTGAGTTCAAATCCACTCCAATGTTCAACCCTAGAAACTTAGATCTTTTAACTTCCTTGTCTATTACCACAGAACTACAGAACTTGCTTGCAGACTCTGAAAATGAGATGTCAGGAAGTCAATATGGGTCTTAGAAACCTCACTGCAAAAAGTTGAGAGAAGGGTGGGGAATGTAGGTGAGAGCTTGGAAGGTTATTTTACCTGGGTATAAAATGCTTCATCTAGCTGCAGATGGTGACACATGCTTTTAATCCCAACTCTCTGAACACAGAGACAAGTGGATCTCTCAGTCAGACAAGTCTGTTTAACATAAGCATTCCAATCCTGCCAGGGCTTTATAGTGAGAACTTTTTCTCAATAAATAAATAAATAAAATGAAGTTGCATCCAAATAAATTGCACAGTAAATAAATTTGTGAGTTGAATAATATTTGAAGATTTATTAACCCTGAGAGTTAGACTTTAAGCCCAGATACAAAATAATGTCTCCCACCACCAGAGATTAAGAATGCTATCCTCATCTAAAATGGCTGAAAGGCACTTAAGAAAGTGCTCATCATTCTTAGCCATCAGGGAAATGCAACTCAAAACAACTCTAAGATACCATCTTACACCTGTCAGAATGGCTAAAATCAAAAACACCAACAACAGTTTATGCTGGAGAGGATGTGGAGAAAGGGGAACACACCTCCATTGCTGGTGGGAATGCCAACTTGTACAGCCACTTTAGAAATCAGTATGACAGTTCCTCAGGAAAATGGGAATCAGTCTACCTCAAGATCCAACAATTCCACCCTTAGGCATATACCCAAAGGATGTACATTCATACCACAAAGACATCTGTTCAACTATGTTCATAGCAGCATTATTTGTAATAGCCAGAACCTGGAAGCAACCTAAATGCCCGTCGACAGAAGAATGGATAAAGAAAATGTGGTATATTTATACTATGGAGTGCCACTCAGTGGAAAAAAAGCAATGAAATCTTGAAATTCACAGGCAAATGGATGGAACTAGAAGAAACCATCCTGAGTGAGGTAACACAGATACAGAAAGAAAACATGGTATGTACTCACTTATAAATGGATATTAGACATAGAGCAAAGGATTACCAGCCTACAATTCACAACCCCAGAGAAGCTAGGAAGCAAGGAGGACCCTAAGAGAGACATACATTAACACCTGGAGAAGGGGAAAGGAACAAATCTCCTGAGCAAATTGGGAGCACGGTGGGGGGGGGGGGAGAACATGAGAGATCAGGAAAATCAAAGCAAGGAAAGAATAGATACAGAGAGCAAGAAAAGAGACACTTTAATAGAGGGAGCTGTTATAGGTTTAAAGAGAAATCTGGCACTGGGGAGATGTCCATGGATCCACAAGGATGACCCCAACTAAGAATCTAAGCAATAGTGGAGAGGCTACCTTAAATGCCCTTCCCCTATAATGAGATTGATGACTACCTTAAATGCCATCCTACAGCTAAACACTGAGCTGAACTCCTGGAATCCAGTTGTAGAAAGGGAGGAATGATGAGCAAAGGGTCAAGACCAGGCTGGAGAAACCCACAGAAACAGCTGACCTGAACAAGTGGGAGCTCATGGACTCCAGACTGACAGCTGCAAACCAGCATAAGACTGAACCAGGCCCCCTGAACATGGGTGCCAGTTGGGAGGCCAGAGCAGTCTATGGGACCTCTGACAGTGGAACCAGTATTTCTCCCTAGTGCACAGACTTTGGGAGCCCATTCCCCATGGAAGGATACTTTGTCAGTCTAGATACACGGTGGAGAGCCTAGGCCCTGCCCCAAATGATGTGATAGATTTCGATGCTCCCCCATGGGAGGCCTCACCCTCCCTTCAGAGTGGAAGGGGGTTGGGATGGGGAGTTGGTGAGGGGTATGGAAGGAGAGGAGGGGGAGGGAACTGGAATTGGTATGGAAAATAAGATTGTTTTTAATTCAAATTAAAAAATGGATTCCACATGATTTAAGCTGAAAAACAAAAAAAGACAACAACAACAAAATGCTATCCTTGGAGTGTGGATAGGAGTGAACAGGGAGGAGAGCGACTCTCAAATTTGCTCAGATAAGGCAGCTTCCCAGCAGTTTTTCTCTCGAGGTACATAAAGCTGGGAAAGGTTTGGAAATGTTTGCTACCTTCTAAGGACCCTCTGGATGCTGGTGATGAAGCAATGAATGAGACACAGCTCCTGAGCTGGCTACCAACTGAGGCTAGGAGGATTCCTCCATCCATTGTCATACATGTCAAAATATAGAGCATTATATCTTTTACAGAGAGGACAATTGTAGCTTACTGAGACTAAATGACACACCTGTCATATCAATACAGCTGGCAAGAGAAAGAGAAAATCATTCGGCTTCCTGCCACTCAAATCTGTTTTGTCTCAACTGGATAACACCAATTCTTCCTGTTAGTGGCTTGATTTTAGTCACAAGGGCAGGTTTACACATGGTTTTAGATGTACTTGACTTTAGATCACTGATTCAGGACAAAGCTAAAGGAAATGGAAAGATCAAGATCTGAGCTTTAGGGTTATTAATGTAGATTTTTAATTGAATAGACACAATCATATATATATAATAGAATGGTTTGAGCAAGTGTGTTTGTTTCAACCAAGAAAACATACTGAAGACATAAAGCATAATTGCCTATCTTTGACCATTTACCAGTCAAAGGGTTGTTATTCTACCTCCCCAAGAAGGACAATTAGAATATACATTTGAAAACACAAATGCCTATCTTTTCTCTAACAGTTTGATCTTGTTTTAGTCACTGGTCTATTGCTGTGAAGAGACGCCATGACCAAGGCAACTCTTATAAAAGAAAGCATTTAACTGAGAGCTTGCTTATAGTTTCAGAAATTTAGTCCATTTAGTCATCATGGCAGGGAGCATGGCTACAGGGAATCTGTTGCTGGAGAAGCAGCTGTGATCTAAATGCTGAGCTGTAGGCCAAGAGAGAGATCCACACTTGGCCTGGCTTAGGCTTTTGAGACCTCAGAGCCACCTCCAAAGACATATCTCCTCCAACAAGGCCACACCTCCTAATCCTTCTCAAGTAATGTCACTCTCTCATGACTAAGCATTCTATTATAGGAGCCCATAGGGGCCATTCTTATTCAAATTACCACAGGTCTTAAGAACTTAACTTGCAGAAATATCCACAGGAGTGGATAGCACACACCTATCATCTCAGCACTTGGGAAGTAGAAGTAAGGGAATCACAAGTTCAAATTTGGGTCATCGAGATATTTTAATGGCAGCAGTTTTAAAGACACCCGCTGCCAAGCCTGATGACCCAAGTTCAATCCAAGGAATGTGCATGGTGAAAGGAAAGGACTCACTTCTGCAGGTTTTCCTCTGACCTCCATATTTGTGCTATGGCATGAATATTTTTTTAAAAAATCATAATGTAATAAATGTTTTTTTTTAAAAAACTCAAGGTCATCTTTGGTTATAGAGCTCATCTGAGGCCAACTGGGATCTCAAATGTAAAAAAAAAAAAAATGGCAGTAACTTAAATAGCCACCATAGGGAACAAATAAACAAGAGATGGCACATTCCAGAAAAGGAGGGGTGGAGTAGACCTTTGTGTGTTCAGGCAACATTTCTAAGACCCTGCTGACAATGTTGCAACAAGTATTCATAGCAGAGGGCAGATGAGGTACCTTGGAATATAGCAATAGATGGTCACCATGGCTTAGATCAAAGGCAGCAGGTTTCCTCTTGGTCAATCTTTCCCAAATTTTGGGCACTATATAGAAGTCCTCATGTTTGTGTTATTGAAAGTATAAAATTATGTAAGAAAGGGTCCCTTTCCTGTCTATTATATTTTAGGTGGGGATACACTATGTACTTATAGCAGCTAACAATTGAAGCTATCCTATGATCAGAGAGGAGCAGGAGACTCAATTGTAGGCGGGGTGGAGGAAAAGTTTGGGCTTAGTAAGATCAAAGGTCTTTAGGATGATTTCACCAGTGTTGAGAAAGGAATTAGGTAGACCAGAACAACAATGGAAGCCAAACAGAAGACTCTCTTAGCAGAGACTGAGCCTGCAAAAAGCAAGACAGGCCGGGGGCTAGGAGGACCACTTTGACTGGAGACACAGAGACCAGCTTAGAGAGTGACTCAGTGATAAGATGAGAATGGTAGATGAGGCAACACCAGAAGACCTTGGATGCCAAGATAATGATCTGGAACTTTTTCAAGCGTTTGACCCAGAGGCAGTGTGCACAAAGCAGTATGCTGGGGAGTACAACTTGGCTGGTCTACTTACACTAAGTGGATTGTGAGGAAAAGAGGAAAAGAGACTAAAACCAGGACAGTCCTACAAAAGTAGAGAGGGGAAGACAGACACCAAGCTATTATTCCTCAGCTGACCCTGCCTGGACATGACTTTGACATTCCACAACTATGCTTACCTTTCCTGCCAAGTCATAATTACTGTGACATTTATTGCTTGGGTTTTTATAAGTGTACAATGCTGTTGACTATGCCAGAACATGACAGTCAAAGACACATTTACTTATACCCAGGTTCTGTCCTTAGACTATCAATGACTAAGGACTAGCAGAGTGGGGTAACTCAGTGGTAGCATCTACTTAGCATGTATAAGGCCCTGGGTTCAATCTTTTGCAGACCCTGCCTGATAATAAAACAATATTAATGAGACAAAGGTCTTCTAGTTTACCTCACAGCTACACCTCACTGGCTGTTGTGCCCAACAAGAAATTATGACAGAAAACCACTTCCGGACAGCAAAGTTATTTTCCTGGTACCCAGTCATAACTTTAGTTGATGTTCCCACCCAAAAGGTCAATCTTGAGATGGCTACAGGAAGATAGCAGGAGTTACAGTTGAGGGAACTCCAGATAACCTTGGTAATCACGGTTTTATGGGGGCCACTTCTCCAGGGCAGCTGCTCCTCAGAGTCCAGTGTGGCTGAGATCTTTTCTTTTTTTGGGGGGTGGAGGGTGGGAGGGCGTTTCGAGACAGGGTTGCTCTGTGGCTTTGAAGGCCGTCCTGGAACTAGCTCTTATAGAGCAGGCGGGTCTCGAACTCACAGAGATCCACCTGCCTCTGCCTCCCAAGTGCTGGAATTAAAGGCATGCGCCACCATCACTCAGCTGTGGCTAAGATCTTGAACTTGTTCAGTTCAGCAACTTACTCAATGTCTCCAGGCTTCAATTTTCTCACTGTCAAATGAGGATGTTTTAGTGAATTAAATTAATTACAAAGCTTCACAACCAGGGCCTCCACACCTGCAGGTTCTGCAGCCATAACCAAATGAGGGCAAATAATGCTGTATAACAAGCATTTATATAAAACTGCCATCGTGTTCAGTATTGTAAATCACCTAGAGAGGATTGCCTTACTTAAGAGGCACTTTAAAATACATAGGAGGCTGTGCACAGGTTATACAAATGCAAATAGCGTTTTCTACAAGGGACTTGACTATCCTTGCCTTCTGGTATTTGTAGGAATCCTGATACGAAGGGACAGATGTACTTTGTACACAGTAGTTGTCTTTGTTACTATTCTATTGCTGTAAAGAGACATCATGACCAAAGCAACTCTTTAAAAGAAAGCTCTTGACTGAGGGCTTGCTTACTGTTTTTTTTAAGAGTGTTAGTCCATGATCACCATTGTGGGAATAGACAGGCATGGTGCTGGGGCAGTATCTGAAAGCTTTACATCTTGATCTTTTGGCAGCAAGAAAAGAGAGAGAGAGAGAGAGAGAGAGAGAGAGAGAGAAACTGGACCTGTTATGGGCTTTGAAATGCCACAATTCTCACCCCCGTGACACACTCCCTCCAAATGGCTACACCTGCTAATTCTTCTTCTTATTTATTTATTTATTTATTTATTTATTTATTTATTTATTTATTTTGGGTTTTTCGAGACAGGGTTTCTCTGTGTAGCTTTGGAGCCTATCCTGGCACTCGCTCTGGAGACCAGGCTGTCCTCGAACTCACAGAGATCCGCCTGCCTCTGCCTCCTGAGTGCTGGGATTAAAGGCGTGCGCCACCAATGCCCGGCCCTCTGCTAATTCTTCTAATCCTTCTCAAACCTTTCCAATTCTGGTCACTAAACATGCAAATGTATGAGCCTATGGGGAACCATTCTCATTTGAACTGCCACAGTGGTGAACACCTACATGCTTCTAATAACTACAAGCTATTATTATTGCCCACTTGACATTCCAGATGTCTAAGTAGCTTTGTACTTTTCCTCAACTCTTTTTTTGTTTGTGCCAGATTTATCTTATTTTGAATTATGTATATTGTGTTTGTGTGTAGGTATGTGGAAACCAGAAGCATCAGATCCCCACTGGAACTGAAGTTACAGGCTGCTGTAAGTCACCTGGTGTGTGTGCCAGGGCTAGACCTTGGTCTTCTGCCAGAACAGTACCTACTCGTAACTGCTGAGCCCTCTCTCCAGCCTCTGTTTGCTTGTGTTAAGATAGGGTTTTACTCTGTAGATCAGGCTGACCTTGAACTTGTAGAAATGTACATGTTTTCTGAGTGTTGAGACACCATGCCTGATTTTTTCCTTCCCCTTCCTTTCTCTTTTTTAAAAGTTCTTTTAATCATTTTTCCCTACTGACAAAAATAATACATAACAATCCAAGAATTGGTCTTAATCTCAAACACTAAAGGTAGTCATAGTAGTAGTAGTAGTAGTCATAGTAGACAGTAGATTTTACAGATTTGTTTCTAGAATCATGATTGGAGCATTATTGAGATCCCTCTCATTTAAACAACTAAATAGTAAATACTTTGGGGGGTTGTACAATGTTCATGGCGACCGCTATTCAGCTTTGGCCTTATGGAAGAAAGCAGAATTAAAGATGATGTTTGCTCGACACACACGTCGGAGATGAAAAGAAAGACTTCTTCAAAATGAGACCATCACCACCAGTGTGGGGTCACTGCTTTGGGAAGAGGGACAATTCCAATACCAACACTAAGGACAAATGCAGATTATAATCAAGGAACAGGGTGGAGCCCAGTGGCAGGGAAGTTACTAAGAAAAAGTGTCAGAAGGCGAGTTCATATAGACTGACTGTGGCTGTTTGAATGAGAATATTCCTGCCCTATAGGATCAGATGTTTGAATACTTGATCCCCTGTTGGTAGAACTGTTTGGGAAGGATTAGGAGGTGTGGCCTTGTTAAAATAGGTGTGCCATGGGTTGCAGGCTATTCCCAATGATTCTCCCTCTACCTCTAACTGGCTGATCAAGATGTGAGCTCTCAGCTGTTCCTGCAACCATGCTGTTGCTCAGCCATCATGGACTCTATCCTCAGAAACCTGAAGCCTCAGCCATGTGTTTTATCACAGCAGTAGAAAACTAATCTGAGAGAATTCTTGCTGACCATGGTATGACCTGACATTTGACGTAGGGATTTTCACTAAACTGACTGAGCATGATTCTTGCTCAAAATAGAATCTCTAAGGACAGGGAGAAAAGCCCAAGGTCACTGTAGTGGGGCCGAGAACTCCCAGGAGATGATTCAGTTTGGTTAAAAAGGGTCTTTGCCAGCACCACAAACAATACCGATGGGAGTAAGGATCTATATTCCAATAACACTTCATGTACAGAAACAGGACAGAGCCCAGCTCGACTCTGACAGCCCTCCTTTACATCATACTGTCCCACTGAAGCATTCATAAGCCACGTACATCATTTTACATTTTCCTGTTTTTGTAATTTAAAAAGTATTTTAAAGGTAATCTCAAATTTAAGATTTTTTTTTTATTTTTGAGACAGGGTTTTTCTGTAAGTTTGGAGACTGTCCTGGAACTCCCTTTGAAGACCAGGCTGGCCTGGAACTCACAGAGATCCGCCTGCCTCTGCTTCCCAAGTGCTGGGATCAAAGATGTGCACCATCATCACCCAGCAAATTTAAGATATTTTATTTAACTACATATATACAAAATCTTATTTCAACATATAATTAAAATATGGAAGTATTTTACATTCTTTTATTCATATGGCTCTTCAAAATCCACTGTTTATTTTATACATACAGCAGATTTCAAGTTAGACTAGGCACACAGCAAGCCCTCAGTAGCTGCTTGTTGGATAGTTCAGATGTGGAATCTAGACTAACTTTGTATACAGATAATGATTATAGATATTCACTTAAAATAAACATTGTCATATATATTTATTGAATAGTCTTTCTTGGAAATCTTTTCCTACCTTCCGATACAACATAATCCTTCTGGAGAGGGGTGTTCCAGAGCTGTAGTAATATTTTATCATTTAAAGACTTCTTTTTATAATAGTTAATTATGTGTATGTGTGTGTATACAGGCGAGTGTGTGCAAGGGCCTGTGGAGGGCAGAGGTGTTGGATCCCTGGAGCTGGAGTTATTGGCAGTTATGAGCAGCCTGATGGGGGTGATAGGAACTGAACTTGGGTCCTCTGAAAGAGCAATGTAAGTTCTTAATTACTGAGCCATCTCTCAGCCCTAGCATTTTATGACTTAGATTTGTCATAATCACTGGTTCTTGATCTTTAGCTCTTAATCAGTGAACATCTCTATTGTTCTTAGTTTTGGATTGTTACTTAAAATAGTGTAGTGACTTTCTTGGGAGTATATCTTTAGATTTATCTTTTCGCTGGGGCCTTGAGCATGCTAGGCAAATATTCTACCACCAAGCAATATCTCCAGCTAAAATAAATTGTGTGTGTGTGTGTGTGTGCGCGCGCGCGCGCGCGCGCGCGCGCATTCGTACACATACTTATGCCAGAGGTCAGTATTGATTGTCTTCTTCCTTGTTTTTTTGAGACAGGGTCTCTCCTTGAACCTAGAGCATACAGATTGGCTAGATCAGCTTCTATCCAACTTTTACATGCTCACCTATGTCTGCCCCTCAGCACCAGGGTTAGCAGATACCCACACCCTTGCCTGGCTTTTACATGTATGTTGGGGATCTGAACTTAGGTTCTCATGCTTGCTTGTATGGCAAACACTTTACTGACTGTGCTATCTCCCTACCTTGGCCCCTTTTGGGGGGACATGGTCTCTAACCCAGATTGGTCTTTATCCTCTATGTGGGTAAGAATGACCTTAAACTTCTGACTCTCCCTTCTCTGCTTCTCAGTGCTGGGATTACAGGCATGTGCCACCATGCCTATTTGTGCATTGCTGGGATTGAGTCCAAGGGCCTGTGTGTGCTAGGCAAGTACTCTAGCAACTGAGCTGCATCACCAGCCCCTAGAAAGAATAGTTAAATGATATTTAGCTTTTTAATTACTGTTGTCAAGGTAAAGAGCTGGAATTCTGTCCTGATTTTCTTTGTACCTTCAAAATGTTGGCACTCGATAGGTAACTGTTAAGTGAACAGATAGATAAAGCTTGTCTAACATAATAGGTGTGGGGAAAGAGAAATAAGTATGTAATATGGGATGATAAGGAGACAGGTATTGTGGTGAATGGTGCGTGTTGTGTTTATGACAGTCCTCTGAGTTCATCCCAACTCCCACTCTTTCAAGGAAACCCTTAGGCTTTGAGTCTCAAGCTGTGGTGCCCTGTGTTTTGCAAGGAAATTGCTTCCTAAATGTGAAGGCCAAAGTGAATCCTAGTCTTCCTGTCGAGTGGAGCAGTTTCTGGCTAAACAGGAGGAGTATTTAAAGACTTTTCCCTTCCCTGGGGCATTCGGAATGCCTCTGCAGACTCCCAGAACATTGGGAGTCCTGGTCTTGTCACTGTCTGTCAACTGACCCATCCCATCTGGAAAGATGGAAGACTCCTTCCCATAGGCATTGCGTCAGGTAAACACCATTAGAGAGAGGGTCCACTCTTCAATGGCCAGGCACATGAATGAGAAACCCAGCTACAAAACCCTGTATTTGCTTTGAGATCATCTCCTCCCTCTAGTTTTTGAGATTGACTCAGAATCCATGGCCATGTTCATGGACCAGAACCATAGTGAGAGCTTCTGGCTTGCCTCCCATGTTCCAGTTTCTCTCTTCCTTCCCAGCTTAACCATACTACTGTTCACTCATGCTCTATACCCCTTCACACACAATCCTAAAATCTGGGTGGGCCTCCAAAGAAGACAGAGAATGCCCAACACCTATTGTTAGCTAAATGAAAGGATGGGATTTGCCAGCCAGCGTCTTCCAAATGGTATAAATCTACTTCCATATGGAATGACTCATCAGATGATAATTTATCAAGTACCAACTCTATGCCAAGCACACTATGTCAGGCAAATGCACACGGTCCCCAAGGTCATTTATCTTTTTTTTACCAACGTTGAATACTTCTCTAAGCAAATTATTTTTTATAGCTCCTTGAAAGGGTCATTTTAATCATTCTATAGTTTTTCCAGCTCAGATAGTCATTGGAACACTTGTTTTGTGGTACCCTTTTTTTTTCCAAATTTATTTTTTATTTTTATGTGCATTGGTATTTTGCTGAAGAACTGGAACTACAGACAGTTGTGAGCTGCCATGTGGGTACTGGGAATCAAACCCGGGTCCTCTGAGCATTCAGCGTTCTTAACCCCTGAACCACCTCTCCAGCCCATGTGGTATCCTTTTCTAAACATAGGCTGCATGAGTTAGTCCTTACAAGAATTCCCCAAGGAAGCTATGGTTCCTTTTTACATGGAAAAATGCGATTAGGTAATCTTCCAGTTCCCTACATGCCCACAGGTGTGTGATGTCTGCATTTCGCCCGGGGCCTGTATCACTTAGTGTCCACACCCTGTCCATCCTGAGGCCTGTGTTGAGCAGGAAGCATCTGACCCTTCAGGGATGGGAACACACTGTTCCCAAGGAAATCCCTGAGGCCAGGAAGAAATTAGTGTGCATGTACTCGAGCACACGTGTTACTCCACCCATCTAGGTAGCTAGAAGCAAGGATCTATCCTGAGAAAGAAGATGAGAAAAGACAAGGAGTAGCTGACTGCAGAGGCCCTTCAGCTGCCTTTCTCCACATCTCCTCAGAACCTCATTGCCAGCTCTCAATAAAGGAAATAGAAAAACACACGGTTGAATGGAAGTTCCCCAGAATGCATGGATGAGAGCTGGCTTGCCCCGTCTACTCTGGTTAGTGACAGGCAAGGACTAGAGCCCAAATTTCTTCTTCAGGTTGATGCTCAAAAAAAAAAAAAAAAAAAGATAAAAGAAAGTGGCTTTTGTTCCTTTGATACATTTTTAGCATTCACAAGGAACTGGACAGCAGGGCTAGAGAGACAGCTAGTAGTTATGTGTACTAGCTGTGAAAGCAAGAAGACCTGAGTTCAAATCCCCAGTATTCATGTAAAAGCCAGGCATGACCACACATTTCTGTAACCCCAGCATTGAGGGGCAGAGACAGGCTGATCGCGTAGCTCATTGGTCAGTTAGCTTAGTTGAAACACTGAGCTTCTTATCTCTCTCTCTCTCTCTCTCTCTCTCTCTCTCTCTCTCTCTCTCTCTCTCTCTCTCTCTCTCTCTCTCTCTCTCTCTCTCTCTCTCTCTCTCTCTCACACACACACACACACACACAGCAGCCAGCTCTGTGAAAGTGTAAGTCTTCACTTTCATGTCAAGTCTCCTCTCCCACCTGCTCCTGCACTTCCCTTGGAAGCCACCCGTTCTTCCAATATCACAACGTTGTGAGGAAGGAACAACAACAACACAATACTGTTATTTTGAGAAAATAAAAGCTAATAGATCCTGGCAACAATATTGTCATCAGAACAACAGACACTCCTTTGGCTCTGAGAGGTGACGTCTGTAAATGAATGAGGCTCACATTTCCTCTCTCATTCTCCCTTCCCTCTGAAATTCTACTTCAACTCATGTATCTGCTGCCTCAACAATGTCTAAACTCATGCCAGAGGCAAGGACATAGAGGGAAAGCATTCCTGCCTATAAACAAAGGAAAGGTTCCACAGGAGGGACTTAGGATTTGGAGGCTTTTATTAGAATTGGCAGCAGGATAATGTAAGTCTCCGGAAATAATGACTCCATCATTTGGTCATTTGAGTAATGCAGCCTTCCTGTACTATCTGGAAAAAAAAAAAAAAAACACAAGGCCTCTGCCTCCTCTCTCCCTAGCTCCACATCCCCATAGAAGGATGGCTCCTTCTTTTATTCAGTGTTCACTGGATCCTGAATATTTATAGGGCACTTGAAGAGACACAAAACAACAGTCAAGCTCACCTAACTACAGGAGGATTTATGGACCTACACACATGGTGACCAGGACTCAGGGGTAAGGTCCCACCCACAAATCTCCCCTATAAAAGTGCTGAAAGCCATCCCTGCCCCACCTTGGACTTTCCACACTGTCCTGCTTCCACGTGCACCCAAGTTCATTCTACCTGAGTACTAAGATGCTGCTAGCTTATGAGATGTGGGCTGTGAAACCCTGCCTCTGAATTAGATACAAAAGGGCAGGAAATTCAGGCCCATAAAAGTGTGAGCTCAAAACTAAACAGAGAGACCATTCTAAGTCCAGAAGAAACCATCTGCTCTTCTTTCCCGAACGGTGCCCATAAAACCATGTTGAATCTTGTCTTTTCCTTCCTTATACCCAGCAATGGGGATGCTCTCCCATGTTTCCCCAAGTCAAATTCAGGGCAAGACAGACATTTGTCAATGGTACACCTCATCTCCCCCCCCCCCCGCGTGTGTGTGTGTGTGTGTGTGTGTGTGTGGTGTGTGTGTGTGTGTGTGTGTGTGTGTGTGTGCTCACGTGTACGCATGTACGCGCGCCCGGGCGCTCATGCACTTGGAGGTCAGAGATCAATGTCAAGTGTCTTCTTCAGTTGCTCTCCACCTTATTTTTTGAGTCTCTCACTGAACCTGGAGCTTGGTGGCAAGTACCAGAGGTCCTGCCTCTCTATTTCCCTAGTGCTGTCATTATGGGTGTATCTGGCTTTTAATGTGGGTGCTGAGAATCCAAAGGATGGTCCTTGTTTTTGTGCAGCAGGCACGTTAGTGACTGGACCAGCTCCCTGACTTTCCTCATTCTTGGCACATCTGTTTGAAAATGTCAGCTACTCTCTCCATCTCTTTAACAGTACTTCTTTGGTTAATGAAGAAACTGGGAACCTCAAGTGGTTGATATACACAAAACTGTTACAATCATGGTCCCTGATATTTTATGTTTCAAAATGCTGCTTCCTGCTCACTCCAGCGTTTCCTTCCTCCAACTCTTTTTGCCTTCACGTCATTCTGACAGTGGATCAGGAGGTCTTGAGGGACGGTAAGGGCACTATTTAATGTTTCAATCCAGTAGTCCCACTCATAGATGTTACCAAAGAGAGAGTGAGCATGAGGCCTCAAAAATATTTGGATGTTTTCTGCATCTTTATTCATAATAATCAAAGCCTGAAAACAACCTGATGGACATCACACAATTGGTGAATCCACGTAATGGATTTGTATCCCTGGCTGTTCTGGAACTTGTTCTGTAGTCCAAGATGGCCCTGGACTCTCAGAGATCTACCTGCCTCTGCCTCCTGACTGCTGGGATTAAAGGCATACGCCACCATGCCTGGCTCATGTAATGGAATCTTACTCACTGATACAGGTGACAATAGGGACAAATATCCAGACAGGATAAGTGAACAGATCCAAAGACAAGCATATCTGTTGCTTAAGCTATAGATAAAGAATGAGGAGGAGGCATGAGAGTACTTTTGATATGTTTACTGTCTTGATAGTAGTGTGGACCACAGGAACCCTTTTACTGGAACTGACAAACAGTGCACATTTTACCTGTCAACAATGTAAATTAATCATAAATGTGAAAGAGGAAAACAAAGGTAGCACATAACTATAGAAAAACTATACAGAAGTAGAGAAGTAACTGGTCCTAGTGGCAGATGACCATAATCCCAGCCACTTGGGAGAATGAGGGAGAAGAGTTGGTTCAAGGCCATCATGAGCTATATAGTGAGTTCGAGGCCACTCAATAACATCCTGTCCCCAAATGAAAAGGTAATGAGAACTGCAGATATAGCTTAGTAGTCAAGTGTTTGAGAAAATAGTAAGCAAAATGTATCATTAATTTCTATGTTCAAATGTCATGTCTGACTTAACTGAGTTATTTCATGCAACAACCTCCAAGGGGTCATTTGCCAACAGCACATATGCACCCTTCCACATCACAGAACATCCTGGAATGACCTGTAACCCACTTAGTGACAGCACATATTGCTATAGCAAGCAATCATATTAAAAACTGCCACTTGAAAGTTTCCTTAACTTTCTGTTCTTTTGTTAAATATTAATTGTTTTTCCATGTTGTGACATTCATAAGATTCTGTGGTATCACTAGTGCATAAAAGAATGTTGAAGTGACATCATAGTTTTCTAAGTGGCATTTATTTATTTATTTATTTATTTATTTATTTATTTTGTTTCTCGAGACAGGGTTTCTCTGTGTAGCTTTGGAGCCTATCCTGGCACTCACTCTGTAGACCAGGTTGGCCTTGAACTCACAGAGATCTGCCTGCCTCTGCCTCCCTAGTGCTGGGATTAAAGGCATGTGCCACCAACGCCCGGCTCTATGGCTTATTTTTAAAGAGGCCACTGTCCTCCGTTCTACCTGGCTCAGCATCCCTGACTCTCTCTTTGCTTAGTATCTCAGGACATTGTTTAGTCTCCAGCTGCCTTTTCTGAATTTGGTCTGTGACTGTTACATCCCCTGGGCTGAGGCCTACCCACAGAATATGGAGGCAAGCTGGGCGATGGTGGTGCACGCCTTTAATCCCAGCACTGGGGAGGCAGAGGCAGGCGGATCTCTGTGAGTTTGAGACCAGCCTGGTCTACAAGAGCTAGTTCCAGGACAGCCTCCACAGAGAAACCCTGTCTCAGAAAAAAAAAAAAAAAAGAAAAAGAAAAAAGAATACGGAGGCAGTGCCAATCCTGTGTGGATGAGATCATTGGTACCTTAAGAATGAGTGTCCCTTCGAAAATGAATACAAACTGTCATTTCTTATACTTTTGATGTCTCCAGGATGAGAAAATACATAGAAAGGAAAAGATACTCTCGAGCAAAATCCCTACTAGTAGAGTGGAACTTTATTAACTACGTACCTGAATTAAAGCATGATTAAAATAATGATAGCAGCCACTTACTGTGTACTGATGTGTTCTGCAGACACCATCTCACATTGGTGCCAGAAGTCTCTAAGGTGGAAAAGTGTCATATATGCACTGTACAAAGGAGGAAAAGAGTCACAGGGACACCGCTTTCCCATACTCACACTGAGTGGAGGCTTTATAGTGCAGAGTGACATATAGGAAGGACTTCACACGTGACTCGTTCTTACCTGTCATTTACTTTGTGGACAATGTTTGGTGTACTTAACGAATTCTTTGGTCCTTCCAGGAATCTGAGGCCATCAGTAGGGAGCCATAAACTCCTTGGGAAAGTAGACTCTGAGTGTTCAGCCCGGGGTTAAGCATCAGCCCAGCCAGGATGCTGCTGAGCTCCATTCTTCCAGGAAGTCTCAAACCTCTGAGTTCCTGGTGCTTGAGATTGCCTCCAGTCAGTGGACTTTACTCACTTGTCCCATGTCCCCAGAGGCTGGAAGGGTTAGCAGTTGAGAATCTGTTTGCAGACCATTAGAAATAATAATCCTCTGATCCATCTCCAAAGAAGGGTCTTGATTTGAGCAAATAGCTTAAGTGGCTTTTGTGTAAAGTGCAAGGGTGGAGTAGGCTGCCAGGCTTTTATTTCTTCTGGGGCTGAGAATTCATTTGGTGACCCAGGCAGGCCCACAGGGAGAGCACCCATCCTTCTGGCTACTTCATCCCTGAAATTCTGAAAATGGCTGTCTGTAGTTAGTGATTTGGCACGGACCATAGCAGCTCTGCTTTCCTAGCCTGGCCAGGGGATGGGGAAAGCTTTCTGCTTGATGCTTACCTGATGGGATGTGTTTAATAAGTCTTTAAGGGATGCCTAATGTGCAGGCTGCTTGAATTCTCACCATCCAGTGTTACCACTGCCGTGCATCTAGTTTTTCAGATGAGGCCAACGAGTCTTCGCCACAGCCAGAACTGACTTCAGCTCCCAGTGTGGCAGCTGAAAGTCAGAAGGAACCACATCTTTTTGGAGACCTGAAACAAATGCATCCTTCTGATGGCCACAATTTAAGATAGCATATGGACCTGCAATTCAAACCCTGTGGAGACTGTCTCCTTCCTGCTGCTCTGAGGCTCATTTTCAAGGTAAGGAGGCAGAGGAAGACCCATTCTGTGTCTTCCACGTGCAATTCTCTAACTTTGTAGTGGTATCAGCTACCAACCTACTCCCAACTCTGAAATTGTCCTCAAATGTTCTGTTTTTATGGATATCAGTTATAGATGTCCTTGAGGAAAGCAACAGTACCCCTTGAAAATGGAATCTTCTCTCTCTGTTTACTGTTTTTAACTACTCAGCATTTGTTGGCCCTGACTAGTGCTGTGTCCAGAACAATGATCCTGGTACACAAGACCTGTGATGAGCCATAATTAACCTTAGCAGAAAGCCTTTGAAACTGCTGGAGGAAAGGGAAATAGATTACTGGTCTTATTGCCCTTACTACCTCCCCTCTGTATGACAAAGTACCTGGCAGGATCAACTTAGGGGAAGAACCTACTTTGGGCTTGCAGTTTAATAGCGGAGAAGACATGGAGGCGGCCCCAGAGGTAGTAGTAACTCCTGTCTGTCACAGTGGGACCTTGAAGCAGCTTTCTCATGTCTTGAAGGACTGGAAAGCCTAGGAATCTCAGGCTGCAGCCAGGGCAGACCTATAGCCATAAGTCAACCACTTCCTCCAGCAAGACCCCCACTTCCAATGTTCTCACAGCATCCCCAAACAGCCCTATTAGTTGGGGACCAAGTGTTCCGACATATAAGCCTGTGGGGACATTACACATCCGAACCAAACATTACAAACATTACAAAAATATTTGACTCCAACAGGAGTTTTCTTCCTAGGGTGTAGAAGGCTTTAGGCTTTCTCTTTTCACAGGTTAAGGGTGGTGCATTCACAGCTGGGGGTCATCGTGGAAGAAGGGAACAATGATTTACTTTTTCACTGATGTCTCCTTGGAAGCTGCTGGAAGGCTTCTGGCTTGCAAAACACTTTCCTTTTTTCATTTGTGGTATTTTTTGTTGATGATGATGTTTTTAAAATTCTATTTTTAAAACAGTTTTAATTAAAATAGGATTACATTTCTTTCCCTTTCCCCTCCCTGCCTCCGGCCCCTCTCAGCAAAGAAGTCTTTTGCAAGCTGCATGGTCCGTGAGCTGACTTGCTTCTTGGCCTGCAGTGAACATCAACAGCATCATAGAAGACTGTATCGTCCAGTGTGGGAGCTGCTATCATTCGGGGATGTTTCCATTTAAAACTGTGTGCCACGTCATGATGTTTGAATCAGCAGTGACCGAATGTATGAGATTATATCACCCAATGACATCATGGTTGTCTCAGCTTGTGTAAATTTATGCCATGATTTCACACAGGGATGAAATTGCCTAACTAGCTTGTCTCAGAACATGTCTTCATCATTAAGCAGTGCATAGCTTATAATTAGAATGAAGTCAAAACAAACATTTAGTTCATCGGTTGCATTAGCTGCATTTGAAGTGTTCAGCAACACATGTGACTAGTGACCATGCTAGGACATGTAAGACAGTTCCCTCATTCCAAAATGTTCAATTAGAAAGAATCATAAGGGTAAACAATGAAAATAATTTTTTTAAATAAATAGGAAAAAGAAAACATCATAAGACAAACCTCTTAGCAGTGGCTATCCAACTGGTCCTAGACCGTGATGAGTGGCACCATGGATCCAAGGACCCTGGATAGACTAAAGCAGAAATATAGTCACAATAAATCTGTATAGTCACATACAGCCATTGGAGTGAGAGATTAATGACACTTTCAGTAAACCTTTCTTAAATATACCACTTGGTTTAATGTCACTACAAAAACCCTGAGAAACCTCAGTATAGTGCAAGACACAATTTCTGTTCCCCTGTAGTTCATGATCTCTGGGTTGAGGCAGGAAATAAATAAGCTAAAATAAACTAAAAGGCAGACCTTTGCTGAGGGGCAATAAATTATTTGGAGAGTTAAACTGTGGTGGTTTGAAAGGAAATGCCCCCCAAAGGGAGTGGCCTTGTTGATGGAAGTGTGTCACTGTGAGAGTGGGCTTTTGGTCAAGCTTCCCTTAATGTGACAGTCAGTGGACTTCCTATTGTCTGCAAGGTTTAGGACTCTCAGCTCCAGCACCTTATCTGCCTGTCATCTTGATAATGGACTGAACCTCTGAAACTGTAATCCAGCCACCCCAATTAATGTTTTCTTTAGAAGAGTTGCTGCGGTTATGGTGTCTCTGCATAGCAACAAAACCCTAATGAAGACATGAGCCAAAGAAGATTCTCAAATAAATATTATATACTTATTATATATGTTAATATATGCAAAGCCAGCATATATAACTGGCAGTTAGCAAACAGACAAGGGGATAGGCATATGTTCTAAATAGCAGAAACCACCAAAGGCTTTGGGGAATTGCAGGGTGTTGGGGTGTGAAGTGGGAGAAGGGAGAGGGACAGGAGAAGACACTGTTCTTGGGAGATGTCTGAGTCTGTGTTGCTATCACAGAGTACTACACACGGAGTAATTTACAGAGAAAAATGATTTATCTCTCACTGCTGTGTTCCCAGGAAGTCCATTATGAAGATTTTTTGGTGAAGGTCTCACTCCAGAGGACAGAATGGGAAGACAGTGTGCACACATTCGAGTATGAGAGGGTTTTCATTTAAAACCTCAAGCCCTTTTATGGTCAGTGTGAATCTCTCCATGAAGGCATAGTCCTTGTGGCTTAATCATCTGTGAGCATCTTACCTTGTAATGTTGCTGAATTGGGGTTGTTTTCAATGCGCGTATTTCAGGAGACACATTCAAGCCATTCACAGACCCCCTTGTGAAGTGAAAATGTAAGGATTCTGTATTTTAAAAAAGTATTAATACTTTCAAGATGACAACAGGTGGGCATTAAATCCAGTGGGTTCACTGGCTTCAGGCCCAAAGAATAAGCCATTCTGCTAGCAGGAAATGCTGTTAAAGAGAAAATTAGACGGTACCATCTGGGGCTTTTCAACCATGTTTTGAATTTGAATTGTGTCTCGAAGGTGATTGGATCATGAGGTTTTCAAACTGGAGATGGGAGATGGGACTTGCACATAATAAAGAGCATGTTTTAGGGCAGTGCTAAAGGAAGACGGATGCTGAGTGGTCTGGAGGTTGGGAGATGGGTCAGTCTGTTAAGTGTTTGCTGTGTAAACGTAAGAACAGAAATTCAACCCCCAGCGTCCACAGTAAGAGACAAGCTGGACATGCAATGGACACATCAATGGAACAGGCTGTATTTATGTTTTTAGGAATATACATACACACATATAGATGTAACAACAATTCATTAGAGAGCATGAATCTGAAAAAGAGAGTGAGGTGGGCAGGAAGGGCTGGAGGGAGATAGGGAAAGGGGAAATAAAGGTAATTATATTTAAGTTTCAAACAAAAACTTAAAAAGATAAGGTAGAGAGTGATTGAAGAATATGACAAGTGTCAGCCTCTCGCTTATACACACACACACACACACACACACACACACACACACACACACACACACACACAGGGTCTGGAAAGGGGGGATGAGAACAAGAGTAGTGGGAACTAAAATCCTGTGGATGGTGAACTTGGCAAGGGACACTTCCACATGGTGTGTCCCTCGCAAGGCTGTATCTCTTGCTCTGTAGGTTCTAGAGCAGTGCTTCTCAATTTGTAGGTCACAATCCCCTTGGGGTTGCATATCAGATATTCTGCATATCATGTATTGATATTACAATTTATAAGAGCAGCAAAATTAAAGTAATGACATAGTAATGAAATAATTGCATGGTTGGGGTCACCACAACACAAGGAACTGTATTAAAGGGTGGCAACATAGGGAGGTTGAGAACCACTGTCCTGGAGTCTGGATTCTGGTTACCACACCCCAAACAAAAGGCTGAGGTTGAGTGAAAGCAGAGTGGAGGGTGTTGACACCTGCCTCTGCAAGAGCCTTTTCAGTAGTCTTCTGTGCTCCATCTTCCGCAGGGGCAGGCATTTTTCCCTAACCCAATCCAGAACAGCTTGGGAAATCCTTTTGGGTCAAGTCTAGGAATACCGCATGTGAAAGAGGCTACAGAACCCTTAAGTCACAATCCCTACCGATTCGCATTTCCTGATGTGTGTATAGGTGACATTTCATGGCCATGTCATGGCGGCCAGGAGCTAATAAGTAACAAGGTGGTTGGGAAAGGCTCCGGGTGCTTCTACACACAGGAAGGAGGATAAGTAAGCCACCGTCGCTGAGGGCAACTTCAGAGGCTCCTCTGGTATCTGGACTAGGAACTCTTCCCAGCACTGTCCTCCAAGCTTCTTGGAAATGTGCGAAGCTGAGCACAGGAATGTACCTCTCACACATGAGCACAGACACACCACTGTCCTCCCACTGTTGACTATTTCTACAGGTGGATTAGAATTCTGATCTCCACATGCTAGGATGGTCCCTGTATTTCTCCTAGCTCCAGCAAATGCTGGGAAATGGCCCTTGGCTGCATCTCTTCTACATTAATGGATGGAAAAATAAAAAAGAGGTGCACAACTGTATCAGCGAGTAAATCTCAACAGTCTTGTTTCTAAGATGCAAATTTCTTTTTCAAGGCTCGTATGGAGCAGATGAGTCCAATAGCTTGTTTGTTTTCCAAATGAATCTGGATTGATCCCAAGAGAGGAAAGGGGGAAGAAAACATATTTAATGTACTCGAAGAAAACTAGTGTGTTGGCACAGCCTGTAATCCCATGACTCAGAAGATGGAGGCAGGAGAATCAGATGTTCAAGTTCATGCTCAGCCACATAATGAGTTCGAGGCCAGCCTGGGATACATGGGTCTTATTAACAACAACAACAAAAGTGTGCTTGAAAGGGAATTAAGATGCAAAAGAGTGAAATAAGTCACAAGTTAGAAATTGGCTATTTCAAAATGAAAACAAAAACAAAACAATCACATTGTTCCACCCCCGCCCCCCACCTTACTCCTGTTTGGTAATTCTGACTAGGGGAGACCTTCTAGAAATTAGGGGGTTTGATAAGCAGGTAGATGACGGTGTAGAACGAATTGAATAAGACTAGCTTTACATCAGGGAGCCCTTACCTTATACTATGTTCCTTGTACCGTGAGTTCTAATAAGCAGAGGTGGGTTAAGTACAACCAGTTGTTTTAGGGGTGGGTTAAGAAAAAGGGGAAGGATTCTAGAAGATCTCATCAACATAAGAGGCATTTAGACCTTTGCCTTGAAGGGACCACCATCTCAGACTGCGCCTTATGCTCACTTCTTTTGGGGTACCAGTCTTCTGTCAAGAAAAGCTATCCTGACTCAGAACCTTGGCTGACAGAAAAAGCCCATGACCTGTGGGTTCTGAGTGGAAGGCCTTAGCCTCAGGAACATCTTCTGGGCTGCAAAAAGGGCCAGGCTGCTCAAAAGGTACTTGAAGTAGAACTGACTGGAAAATGCCTCCATATGGCACATTCTTAAAGAAAAAAACACTCCTATAATTATTTTCAAGCTTTAGAGAATAAAATCCAATTTACCTGCCAAAAAGGAAGACCAACTTACCCTCACCCGGACTGCTGGGGCAATGTGGCTTGCAGGCCACTTCCCTACCCCAGCTCCACTTCTCCCCTCCCATGCCCTTTATTGGTAAGGACAGGGTGGAGGGGGGTAGGGGGAGCTGGAACAACCTTCTAAAGACACCCAGTGTTCCGAGCACAATCACACCACTAATTACTGTTAAGCCGGAGCCCTTTTTGTGTTCTGAGGGGAACTTCGGCATGTAGCAACCTCTTGGGGCTTTTCAGGAGTTTGGCCTAATTTCTGAATGGTGAATTGTTTTATTCCTCTCTCAGTGTTTGCTCATTGTCACTTCCTCCATCTTTGCCTTTCTCTTCTTCATCTTTTTTTGGGGGGGTATTTTCATGCCCCCCTCTTTTTCTTTCTTTCCTTCTTTCTTTCTTTCTTTTTTTTTTCTTTTCTGATAGCATTTATTTTCTTCTGGAGCTGTGTTTTAAGTCTTAAATGAAACTTGACTGCCCCCACGGCCCGTTGGAGAAGCACAAAGGCGTCCCATTCCACTGGCTACAGTAACGCCATTGTGTGTCCTAACAATGCACTAATTGGCGGTGACAATTGTGGAGTTTGGAAGGAAGAAGGGGGCCCCTGCTCTTTTCCAATCAGGGAACCATAGAAATAAAAGGAGAGGAGGAGGAGGGTACTTATTAGAGATGGGAATGGCGGAGCAGAGGGGCGCGGTACTCTGGTTTGCGCTGGACTTCCTAAATTAATAATCAAAACCAAGGAGAAAGGAATTACTAAACAGTTTTGCTGCAGTTAACTTTGGGTGCTGGGCAGTGAAGTGAGAGGGGGCAAAAGGGAGACCACTACCTTCAACTCTGGGAGAAGGGAACCTGAATGGTTCAAGCTCATCCAAGCTCTCAGGTTTCTTGCCAGCCCATAAGCAGCCAAGTCCCTATTTCAAGCACATTCTGAAGGGGGCAGGCAGCCAAAGAAGGGAGGAGTTTAACCATTTCCTTAGAGCCCTAGTGCTCAACTTTCCTGATGCTGTGACCCTTTAATACAGTTCTTGGGGTCACCCCCAGCCACAGAATCGTTTTCCTTGCTACTTCACAACCCATAATTTTAATATTACTGTTAATAATCGTAATGTAAATACCTGTGTTTTCCGATGGTCTTAGGCAATCCCTGTGAAAGGGTCATTCAGCCTCCAAAGGGGTCACGACCCACAGGTTGAGAACTGCTACCTTAGGGCATAATTCACTCCAGGAAGGCAGGCAGGCAGTATGGAAGGTGCTGCTGGCCTCTAGAATATTCTTAAAGAGGAATTACATAGGCCAGCACCTTTAATTCCAGCAATCAGGAGACAGAGTCAGGCGAATGTCTGAGTTTGAGGCCAGCCTGGTATACAGAGTAAGTTCTCAGGCAGCCAAGGCTACACAGAGAGATCCTGTTGGGTGGTAGTAGCGCACACCTTTGATCCCAGCACTGGAAAGGCAGAGGCAAGCGGGTCTCTGTGAGTTCAAGGCCAGCCTGGTCCACAGGGCTAGTTTCAAGACAGCTAGGGCTGTCACACAGAGAAACCCTGTCTTGAAAAACAAAACATAACAAAAAAAAAAAAAAAACCTGTGTCAAAAAATAAAACAACAACAAAAAAGAGGAGTTGGTAGGATGCAGATGACAGCTCAGTGAATTTTGGGGGACTCAAGAACCTTACTTTCCTTCCACACAGTGAGTTGCCTTCCCATGCTAGCTTCCAATGTGCCCCACCCCCTGACTGGGGAAGAGGGAAACACACCCTTGATTTCTCTCTGCAGCCTACAGACAGCAGCCCCTGACAGCTGCTGTTCCTTTCCTGTGCATCAACAGGACTAATTGCCTCTTAGGTGTATCATTTCATAGCTATCTCAGGACAACTCCATAACCCCAGCTATGCCTACAGAAAAAGGTATCTGGGGAAGATGAAGTTTCCTGATCACCCTGAGGTTAAAGAACTTGCCAAGTCACCCGGTATGAAAGCACAGAAGCCAGGATAACAGCTGAACTCTGAGCTCGCCCTTTCAACTCCCTATACTCTAACGGACAGGCCTTATCTCTGCTATTGTTGCATCCTCAGCATCTAACTGAGGATTTGGCATACAGGAAGATCCTGGAGAGTTGAGGGAGGGGCCAAGGCACTTGAGTCAGGAGAAGTGGGAAGGTGTCCAAGACAGCAGGCTTCCTCCTGACTCTAGTTGTGCTTCATCTAGGCCCTCAGTCTATGGGATGAGGCCACAGTGAGCCTCCCTTGGTCACTAGTCTCTGGAAACCCCATCACAGACACATTCAGAGGTATCCTTTACTAGTCTTGTAGGCATTTCCCAATCCAATCAAAGTGACAGTCAAAAGGGGCTCGGTATTGGGGTGATCGTTGGGTGGACAGGCATTACCACACAGATCTCAGGGCTCACACCTGGAGTATCTGAGAGAGTGAATCCATAGGAGGCCTGAGAATACAGTTCCCAACCGTTCCCAGCTGACTCATGCTCCTGGTCTGAGGACCTCTGAGAATGCCCACTGCACAAGCTTCTCAGCCCCGGCAAGGAATTCCAACCCTTCTATTACCTCTGTCTTTTGTGACCTGAGATAAGGAAGTTTTATTAAAAGCAAATTAAAGCTAAAACATTTTGACCATAATGATAGATAATCATAGGCTCCTGTCTATTGTAAAGAAAATCTTAATCAAAGCTCCATTTATATCTGATGAAAAAAAAATCAGTTATGTGTCTACTCACAGGGCAAACAATGCCAGGAAATCATTGCAGCTTCTGCTACTGGAGGACACCTTCCTGAATGGAGTTCTGTGGTTTTAATCTTCCTCTAATAATTTGTAACACTTTAGTTGCTAGAGTGCTACCAAAGCATTTGCACACAAAGCCCTAGTTCATTTCCCGGCACCAAAGAAACCAGGCATGATGGCTCATGCTTTCTGTCCCAGACTTGGGAGGTGGCAGCAGAAGGATCAGAAGTTTAAGGTGGTCATCCTAGGACCCAAAGGAAGTTTGAGGCTTATGTGAGAATCTGTCTTCAAACCTTTTTTTCTGGTATTTTAAACTGAAATCCTCCCCCAGTAGGCAAGAGTAAACACATTTATATCCAACGGTCGTTGGTGGTGCACGCCTTTAATCCCAGCACTCGGGAGGCAGAGGCAGGCGGATCTCTGTGAGTTTGAGGCCAGTCTGGTCTCCAGAGTGAGTGCCAGGATAGGCTCCAAAGCTACACCGAGAAACCCTGTATTGAAAAACCAAAAAAAAAAAAAAAAAAAAAAAAGAACATTTATATTCTATGTCTTGGTAGGAAACAGCCTAGTGACATCTCAGGGGTGAAGAAATCTGCCTACAAGGACTCCAGAGCTAATGCCTTGGGTGTCAACACCATACTAGGTAAGGGACAGGGGCTTTTGAGCCCTGAGTTCTTCTCCCGCTCAGCTCTGTAAGATGCCACCCCAATTCTTGGTCAGGCTGGGCTGTGTCAATGAGTCCAGTTATTTTTAGCACAGCTTCATTTCTGCAGGCAGTTAAGAGGTGGGTTCTTAGGTAAGGGAAGTTTCTTCCCGCCCCAGTATAGCTGTCTGAGAACATAGTGGGAATGGTGCCCCATCAAGGCTCACACTGCGGTGGTTGTTAAATGTGTGGGCCCAGTGAGACCACAGAAAAAAAGAGAGAAATAGAAGGAAGAGCATGGGGGAAGGCAGTGGACCAGAAATGAGCTCTTGATAATGGGGAGAAGCCACTTGCAGCATGGTTGATAGACTCAAAGGAATAAAAATAAATAAAAATGAATCAGTGTTGTTCCAATGAGAAGTAACTCACGGACCACCTCTGCAGAGACTCACCCAGCGTGTCTGCCTTACTTCTGCAATATTCAAACTCCTACAGACCAAGCTAAGGGCTGAGATCCATCCAGAAGGGAGGGAACCTTAACAATTAGGACTTTACCTGGAACGGGCAGGGAGTGAGGTAGGGCTAGGACCGGCCATTCTAGGGGAGTCAGAATTTTCCTTTTTGTGTGGTGTGTGCATGTATGTGCATACGTGTGTGTGTGTGTGTGTGTGTGTGTGTGTGTGTGTGTGTGTGTGTGTGTGTGTGCAGGGTGGGTACCCATGCATGTACTTGGAGGCCAGAGGGGGATATTGGGTGTTTTTCTCTATATCTTTCTACCTTATCCCGTTGAGGCAGGGTCTCTCACCCAACCCAGAGCTTTCTTTTTTTTCTTTCTTTCCCTGATAGAATGGTGACTGGCAAGCCCCAGTGAGTCTCTCATCTCTGCCTCCCATCAGCACTGGGGTTATAGGAGCATATGGCCATGCCTGGATTTTTTTAAATTATTTTTAAATTTTCATGCCTGGAGTGTTTACTGGGCATTGGTGATCTGAACTCAGAGCCTCATAGATGCACAGCAAGTATTCTTACCTATTGAGCCATTTCTTCAGCCTCATAATTTTCTTATTTGAAAGACTAGCTATTTAAGCCAGGCAGTGGTGGCATATTCCTTTAATCCCAGCACTTGGGAGGCAGAGGCAGAGGCAGATGGATCTTTGTGAGTTCAAGGCCAGCCTGTCTACAAAGTGAATTCCAGAACAGCTGGGGCTGTTACACAGAGAAATCCTGTCTTGAAAAAAAAGAAAAGACTAGCTATTCATACAAACTAGAAAGTATGTTTTTGAGACATTTAGTGAAATTTGATTTGAAACTGATGTGGTAAAACAGGAATTAATGTTAATTTTGCAAAGTGTGGTATAACATTGAAGCTGTCTATGTGACCATGACATCTTTGATGTATACTAAGACATGAGGGGATAAAATCTCATGTCTGGGATTTTCTCTGGAATATTTGATTTTTTTTAATGGGAGGGAAGAGTTAGAAGCTAGTTCACTTGTAGAGCCCTTGTCTGGTATGAGTGGATCCCTGGGATTGATCCCTGTACTGGGAAAATTTTTTTAAATGAAAATCACCACTGAACACACCCTTGATGACTAGTTTGTGACCTCACTGAGTTCCCAGAAGAAGACGTTTGAGGGTGATTTTGGAAAGGCTCTTTTCCAGGGCTCTGTCCCTGTCTCCATTCTGACACACCATCACTGTACACACAGGCACTGGGCACTGTCTTCCAGAACCTTGCCTCTCTTTCCCTCTTCATTTATGGTCTTGAATGTGCTAGTGCAAGAATTGCTTCTGAGACACCTAAAGCTGGGCATCTGCCCTGGGCATCGTGACTGCCATCATCTGCTTCCTAGGTGCTTCCTTCACTCATGGGCAACACAGAGAAAGCCATTTGGGGAGGTCGACCCAGTTTAGAATTCAAATTTACTCTCTGCCTCTGCAATTAGAATTTATTTCCTCTTCAAAAGACTTGAATTTCAGAGCACAATGCCTCTAGCCAGGCTTAGGTGTGTGTAGAGTGATCCTAATGGAGAGAAATTCTGGTTTATTTTCATAACAGCATGTACCTTGTGATATTCCCCGAGCCTGACATTAGTAAGAGCATGTTACCACAATGCAGCACAAATCTAAGGCAATTTGGATGTCCTTGGGCCCAGAATTAATATGTACTTTGTATAGTCTTGTAATTTGGGAGGCAATTTTCCATAACACACCGAGAGATGTTCCTTTATACCTTCGAGATAATTTAGCTCAATGTTCATTTGGAAAAATTACTGTGCTAATAGCTCTTCAGCCACTGAACAACAGACCATATTGGAAGAATCAGGACAAAGGCTGGAGGAATTTTCCCCGGACCAACATAACAGCTGCCTGGGGTTGCGTGGCAGGATCTGAATTAGTGTATGAACTCATGAACTCTGGCTCATTTGTTTAAAACCAATAGCTGTTAATGAAGAGATCCAGAATACAGGTGGAGGACTAATGAATTTCTCTATTGCCCAGGTAAATCTGATGTCAGTACACATAAGTTAGAACTTCTATACATTCAACTATGAGAACCATTTGTTTTCCTAACTGGACTTTTCTGGCCAGGCTATGAGGGAAGGGATGCAAATGAAGGAGTGTCTTTCTCATGCTTCCTGGGAATCATGCCTTGAAGGAGTCCTCTATACTTATCAGAGTTTAATGCAATGATGAAAAGAAATTAACCTTTTTTTTTCATAATCAGGAATATGGTTTTTAATGATGCTGCTTTGGGAGACCAGAGGAAAGGACTCAGTAGGTCCAGGTTCATTTCTGGTTCCTTTAGTGCCCTTGGCATTTGCTTCCCAGTGAGTTAGAAGCAAGCTGGGGTTTCTGTTGGTTTCCCTGAGGACATCAATATCATATCTTGGGTAAAGACTCTGAACACTCCATCAGCTGACTCTGGGTGTTTCATCAATGTTATCATTAGATAAATGCCTGACTTCATTAAGAGGAGCGATGGTTATAGCTCCTTTCCATTTTCTTTATTTTTTATTTCTTTTTCTTTTTTTTTTTTTCTTTTTTTGAGACAGGGTTTCTCTGTGTAGCTTTGGAGCCTGTCTTGGAACTTGCTCCGTAGACCAGGCTGGCCTCGAATCATAGAGATCCACCTGCCTCTGCCTCCCGAATGCTGGAATTAAAGGCTTGTACCACAACTGCCTGGCTTCCTTTCCATTTTCTATGTATCTGTAGTTGGCATTTGAAAAATCCAACAGGAGTCTGGACTGGAATGCCTTGTTGTTTTTGAAAGACTGGTTGCCTCTCAGAATCAAGTGGAAAATGGACCCAGGCTAAGGTCTCCTGAATTTCTTGAACCATACCTTTCTGAGAAAACAACAACAACAACAAAAGTAAATAAATAAAAAATAAATAAAGGAAAAAGAAAGAAAGAAAAAAAAAACCAAAAATCCCCTGATGATTTCGAATTTCAAACACCACCATCCCACACGGATGATGTTTATGGTCAGGACTGAACTGGGAGTAGACGCCCATATATGTGCATCTCAGGGAAAGGTGAGAGTATAAAGCTCCCTTTGTGGCTAGCTTAGCACCTCCAGACATGACATAGCTGTTCATGACCTCTGCAGATGACATATTCGTGATAAGTAGAAACTAACCACACCCTGGGAGGAAATAATGGGGGTATAAAGGTGATTTTTTTTTTTTTTGAAAACTTTTATGAAATCATTGATGCTGGTAAGCATTGAGTTCCAAAGTTCTGTTGGGAGAAGAAAGGCAACAAGCCCTGTTGTCCCTTCACACACATGTGACAGTCCCACTGTAGACTAGACCACCACTATACTAATATTTATTTCAAGATAGCGTCTACATTTAGACTAGTTTCCCCTCCAATTGGCGTTAAACGCAGAGGCCTTGCATATACTGGGTAGGCAATGCTTTGCCACTGAGCTAGGCCCCCAGCACCTTATTTAAATTTTTAGTTTGAGACAGCATCTCATTAAGTTGCCCCAGTTGGCCTTGAACTCACTCTGTAGCTCAAAGAGCCCTTGAACTTGGAATCCTCCTTCATCAGCTTCCTAAGAAGCTGGAATTACAGGCCTCTGTCATTCACTAGGCCTGACTACACTAGTGGTTCTAACTTTCAGAATATATCAGAGCCACCTAAGAGGTTCTTTCTTTACGTGTTGCAGTACTGGAGATCAAATCCAGGGACCAAATCCATGTACAGACATGCTAGCTAAGTACTCCACTACCGAGCTACATCCCTAGCCCACACTCAGGCAGCTTTAAAATACTATTCTTCAGGTCCCATCCACAGATGATTTTGACTCAACTGTCTGTGATATGACTTGGCCTTCTGCTCTTATTTGTGTTTCAATGTGGGAATCACCGACTGAAGCCACCTTTTGAGTCAATATCAAAAGACAGAATAAGGTCACAAGTTGGACATGGTGGCATATACCTTTAATCTCAGCCCTCAGGAGGCAGAGCCAAGCAGATCTCTGTGAATGAGAAGACAGCCTGGTCTACAAAGTGAGTTTGAGGACAGCCAGGGCTGTTACACACAGAAACCCTGTCTCAAAAAAAAAAAAAAAAAAAAAAAAAAAACAACTAAACCAAAAGAACACAGGGTAGAACCAAATCATGCCTTTTGAGCGTGAAGGACAGAGACAAAATGTTGGTTGTCTTCTAGCCTCTGATGTATCATGAGCACCCTTCCTCTGAAAGTACCCAAGCATTCTGAGGTTCCTCAGGCATAGGGTCCTCCAACTGTAACCAGTTGAATATGGGCTCTGGCTTCATTATGTGTCTAGTTTCACAAAGTGAAACATTAACTCATTTCCTTCTGTTATGAATTGTGGCAGGTCTGGTGTAAGGATGAAGTCCAGTTACTCCTGGAGCAGAGTATGGGCTGGGCTGCTTTCCTGTGTGGACAGGCAGGGCAGGGCCTGGATTGGGTGTGTCTAGGGAGTAAGGCTCAGGGTTCACCCTTGGCAAATGTTTAGCCAGAAATGCCTTTGCTAGCCTCTTTTCAATGTTCTTCTTTGGAAAAGTAGGTCTCAATGGTACTTTGCAAAGGCTCCAAGGGGACAGTTGTTGCACTCTCAGGCCTTTTTGGCAAAAGGAAAGTTGCCTATTTTTAATAAATTCTCAACTCTCAAAGGCTATTTGAGAGCAAAGGTACCTGCTCTTTATTATTATTTTTTTCTTTTTTTTGAGACAGGGTCTAAATATGTAGCCCTGGCTGTCCTGGAACTGGTTATGTAGACCTGGCTGTCCTGGAACTCACAGAGAGTAGTAGCCTGACTCCAACTCCTGAGTTCTGGAATTAAAGGCATGGGTCACCCTGTCTAGATCTTTATTTAATTTTCCTAACTCCTTGAGCATGGTTCTCAGTCAGTCTTTCCCTCATGCTGATTGGCTGGCACTTGTCCTTATATGGAGTGAGCCAGGGAAGGGACTTGAGAACTGAAAAGGGTGCCTGGGGAAGGACATTCAGCACATTACCTTGGGACATTTGTCTCAGAACTGCTTTGATTTAGCAAAGAAAGCCCAAAACAGGACATTACATCTTTCACATGTTATGCCATTGTCTTGTCTAGTTTTCATTGTCAACTTGACACAGTCAAAAGTCACCTGGGGTAGGAGTTTCAACTGAGGGACTGCCTAGATTATGTCTAGATTAGATTGGCCTGTAAAATCCTTTCTCCCCAAGATGCTTTTGCCATGGTGTTTAGCACATCAACAGAAAACAAACTTGAACAATATTTTCTGTAAACACAGAAAAAATTGAGACTACTACAGAGTTATAAACTTAGATGTAAGAGCTATTTTAAATCTAACACCAGAGAAAGTACTTTCATTGTTGTTTATTGAGAGAGAGAGAACTTTATACAATTTGGAATGGGTACACTTAAATTATGTGACAGATAACTATAAAAAAATGAGATGTCCCATCAGCAGCACAACTTCAATTTTATATTATTACAGTTACTATCTTTAAAAAAAATGTAAACAAAAAATGTGGATAAATTAACCAAAAACAAAAGGCGATAAAATCCAGACAACAAAGAACACACGAGTTAGCGCATTAGCTAATAACTAACTAACAAATACTAACAAGTAACAAATAACTAACAGAGTGATGGAACAGCTCAAATGCAAAATCCCAATTGATTCTGCACCGCATGAGTGGAAGTAAGGGGGAACGATGCGGATCTAACCCAGGAGCCCAAGAACAAGCTGTACAGAGATCTTCTGCGTCACCACACTCTTGTTCTTCACCTGCAGTAGCGGCATTTTCTTCTTACCATTCCCTAGAGACAGCAAGTAACTGTTTACAGTAAGACATAATGGTCAACCAAAGGCAGAACACTCACCCCAGCAGGAAAGCCTGCTTTAGTGGCTCAGAGGACTGCCCAGGCTGCACACATGCATCCCAGAGACTTCCCACGAGGAACACAGGTAGCAAAAAAAAAGAAAAAAAAAAAAAGAAAAAGAAAATCTTTAAAGGAAGGGGGATCTTTGTGTTGGTGTTACTTTTGAACTTAATAAAGACTAAATTAGTAGGTTTTACATATTCAGTTCTGGGTAGCTAGTTTCTTCCCTCATTGACCTTGGTGACATGACATTCCCCTGAGATTGGTTGATGAAAGCAAGCAAACAGAGTGACTAAGAAACATAAAATACGGTCAAAACATTATATGATTATGTCTTTTGTATTTCCTGGTAAGAGTGCCAATGGCACTGAAGAAACCGATGTTTCACTCAAATAACGTGTTTGCAGTGTGAATCCCTTCACTTGTGAAGTTAAGGCACCAGGTTAGGCAAAGCTGGAAGGTCCGATATGCATCATGGAATCTACGGGGTCCAGATGCAGTGTATGCTGAGAGCAGCCAGCAGGAAGAGCGAAGGGATCCGTGGTTAGCTGAAGGGTCCTGTAGGCTTCAAGTGGGTCAGACTACTCTAGACTATAAGGCACTCCTACAGGGGAAAAGGGACGGTGAGAAGAAAGAGCTGTAGGCCAGTTGTCTACTAGGTGGTGTATTAGCAAGAGACCCAGATCTGGACCAGGGCTGAGGATGAGGGCAAAGGAGTCAAAGTGGGGACAGGGCTGGTCTGCATGGCTAGCTAGAGGGACCCAACTGTGGAAAAGCTGCTGGAGGCAGCTTATTCATCTGGCCTGGGAAACAAGTGGCGTGACTAAGGTGCTTTCTAAAAAGATGAGCAGACAGTGGCCTCTTCCCTCAGAGAGGAAGCCCGGCAGGGTGGCTAGTATCCCACTTGCTAGTGCTTCCCATAACACCAGAGCCAACTTTATGAAGCCAGTGCTACATGCTCTGGTCATCAGGAACCCATTTTTTTAAGTAAAACCTCTGACAGGTGTGGTCAGGCTAGGAGATGTCCCAGCTTTCCCTTTGATTTTTTTTTTACTGAGTTTTGATTTTTTTTTTTTTTACTGAGTTTTCTAGTGGAGTTTTTTTTTTTTTTTTATCTTAGCCCTGCACCCACTAAAACATACCAGAAAGAAATTTTTGAGTCAGAGAGTTTTGAATCAAAAAAAAAAAAAAAAAAAAAAAAAAAAAAAAAAAAAAAAAAAAAAGACAGAACTGTCTACAGAGAGAGACTGCTGGGTGCTGAGACTTAACTGTCAAGACACTGTCCCTGTGACAGAGATCAGCATGGGTTAGGTCAACTGAGGGGGTTCTTCACATACATTGTAGTCACCTGGGGTCAGGCGAGTGGAAAGGAGTAGGACAGTGACCCAGGCTCCTAACACCCACCATCAACAAGTTGGCACCAAGGTGGGGATGAGGAGAATGGCCGGTGGCTCCAACCAAGGAGCAAGGTGCCAGTTTCTTTCCCTGTTGTCTCAAATTCCTGACTTCTCCACATTATTTCAGAAGATGAAAAGTAGTATAGAAAACTCCCCCAAATAAAGCTGCACACATCTCCATTTACTATGAGAAAAAGAAAAAAACAAAACAAAATAAAGTCTGTGTTGTAACCAGGCAGTATTCCCACAAAGGGTCAAAGATTATAGTTCTTAATATAGTGATTTCAGTAACCCCTGGGAGGTGACAGAGAGGGCTGACTTGCAGGGTGAGAGTGGCAGGGTTCTCCCCAAATGAGCAGCAGAATGTGTCTCCTCCTCCTGGATGGCAGCTGTCTCTGTAGCCGGTGCTCAGTGTGTGTGCCATCACTGTGGTCCTGCTCTGATAGGTAGTTTGTGTCTGGTGTTTTTTGGCCCACAGATAGAGAATGGACTTGCAGGGCTAGAAGTCAAGCTCCCTTAAGGAGGTGCAGAAGGAAACCCAGGGGTGCTCATATTCAGTGTGCACACATAACAAGCAGAGATAGAGGCCAGACCTCACCAGAGGCTGCACTGCAACTTAGCCACAGTGACAGAGACTTTGTTTGGGGGCAACTGAGGGGAACACAACACTGGGCTATCTCATGACTGTGCCAGAACCTGCAAATCCCAAGGCACTATAGTTGTATTCTCTTTTTTTTTTTTTTTTGGTAGAGACCTGTTATAGAAGAATTAAGAAGTGGTCACCGCTCAACTCATCAAATGTGAAGCTGCCCAAAACTGACCCTTATTCGGCAAATAAAGTTAGGGAGAAAGCAGAGTTTACATGATTTCATATAAAACTGTTTTCAACTCTGGGAACAGGCAGCCCTGGGAAGAGGCCGGCTCCCACCACAGTGGATTGACTGCCTCTGAGCACTCTGTGGCCTTCCTGCTGCAGTGCAAACACAGGTCTATTTTAGGAACTGGCTGCTTGACGGTGGGGTTGGGTGCCAACACTTCCCCCAGGCTGGATGGTGTCACACATGAGTTTCTGGCATGAGCAGGAGGGAATTCTTGTGCTACACCAGGGAATGGGCTGTTTAGTGAAAAGCAGTTCCCTGGACTGCGCTGCCAGCTCCAGGAGATTAATGGGCCGTTTTCCATTATGCTTTACGTGTATGATATTTACTGAGATGAAAAAAGGAGGTGGAAATCCACAGGCTTGCTTTTGTTTCAGTGGTTTCTAAGCAGTAGAACAATTACCTAACACTGCACCAACTCATTTGTTAGACCTGAAAACAGTAAGGGCCTTCATGCACTCTATGACATTCTGGATTGAGACTGGCAATTTTGAATTTTCATGGTAGACCCAACTCCTAAGCTGGCTCCACTGTGTCCTATCAGATTTTGGTGGCGGTGGCAGAAATGGTTGTTGCGAGCCCATGGCTGGCATGGACTAGGCTATCAGGGATGTACAACAGAGTGGAGAGAAGCAGTGGTGACCTGGCTCCAGTTTTAGATCGCTGATGACAATGCATTTATCTTTTTTACCTTTAAAAAGGAAGCAAAAAGCAATGTCCCGGGAAAGTTCTTAGGCACTCCCAAGGTCTGTTTCACATACAGCAGGGCCCTCTAAGGGGACAACTCAGGTGTCTTGAGCTGGGAGTCAGATTTCGCCCTTGACTTTTGGCAGGTCTGACCTTGGGCACCCATGATTCAGGGCAGGACATTCTGTACACAGGGCAAGTAAGTGTGTGTGTGTGTGTGTGTGTGTGTGTGTGTGTGTGTGTGTGTGTGTGTGTGTGTATGGGGGTGGGCTCTGTTCTTCAGGTCTCCATACTCAGTGTGCTGGGAACAGCCTCCTTGATAGTTCGAATCACAGATACATTAATTACAGCAAAGCCAAAGACTAAGCTGCAGTGACAGGGATTTGGGGGTGGAGAGAGAAGGCACTGTGCCACGGGAGCACATCTGTTTCATAATAAGCAGGTCTATAATTCTCCTGTGAAAGATCGTGTTTTGCTCTCTTCTCTGAGGCTGGAAAATATAAATACTGTATTTCACAAAGGGGAGGAGGAAGGGAGACACTCAAACTTGTTTGCCTATTTGCCAAGTGTTGGAGACTTCCCACCCTTGTCTTTTGTGTGCAACATTCTCTACCACTCCATCTGAGGGGGTGTCAACCTTTTCCAAGAGTTTAAAAGAGGCACCGTGAGGTGTCTGGCAAATAGGGCCCTGGCCTTTTTACCAAGTTTCATGCCTTGGTTATAGCTTCTAGGTAGCCAGGAAATGAACACTTGTGTAGCGCTGAACTGTGTGGTCTGGGGCAGAAGGAAATGGTGTGGGCTGAGAGGTGAAATGCTCACCCCTAGCTGCACAAGTCAGCGGATGTCTTCTAGTGGACAGAGCATCAAGAGCTGGTGCCTGCAGGAGCAACGTGGAGATGAAACGGACAAGGACATTGTGAGTCAGTGTTTCCCTCAGATCTGAATAGCAGTGAAAACCCGAAAGGTTGAAAGAAAGCATGGACAGCATCGGCTCAATGTGACAGACAGACAGACAAATTACTTCCTTGTGTTAAGGCAGCAGGAATGCTGGCCATCAGGTTCCCAGGGCCATTCTACCAGCCATCTTGGTCACAGTGACAACTACACAGGCTCTTACAAGGGGAGGACACTGCCCTCCAGATAGCAAAGTGATTCATTTCTCTCTCCTGTATTATTTACTTTTTGTGTTACTGGAAGGTGGCAATTATATATGTATATATCTACTTATTCCAATAATATTAAATTCATGAATTCTACTTATGTTTGGTATTTTCTTAATAATTTAGGTTGGTCTTTTTTAAAATGTTACTCTTTAATAACTATATAATTTTTAATTTTAAATAATTTTTTAAATAATTAAAAACAAGTAAAGCCAGGGTAGGTATGGTGGTACACACCTGTAGTCCCAGTGTTTGGAGGATGAGGCAGCAGGATCACAAGTTTGAAGCCAGCCAGAGATATATAGCAAGACCCTGTGTTAAAATCTGCCCCCATCCCAAACAAACAAAACACCCAGAATACAAAAGCAGGAATAGTTACACGGACTAATTAAGGGTCAAAGGTACTGAGAAGGACAATGAGAAATAAAACATTCGAGATGACAGGTGGGCACTCTAGGAAAGGAAACAATGTGTCCCCCAAGATATGTGTGGCATACCTACACACTGATATGCTTGAGGACAATCCTGGGACATTTCCTCCTGACCAGCACTATGAAAAAATAACAGACATCCTCCGATCCATGCTTGGAAATCTGTTCTTAGGACACCCACTCTGGCAGGTATCCTCTGGCAGCTTCTGGGCTTCGAACCAGCAAACAGAAGGAGGGCATGCTGCAATGACTGGCCACTGAGGTCCTTCTGGACACACGTTCAGGGATTAACGTCAAACCCAGGGTAGCTCTGCTCCTCATGCTTCCTGCTGGGGGGAGGGGCCCTCTGGGTCTCTGCTGGGTGGCTCTGCTTCACTCTTCTCATCTCTGCCTGGAAGGATCTAGAAGCATTCTTGAGTTTTGGAGATTTCTTTGTGAAGCCAACGACAATGGTCTCTGTCTCAGTTTCCCCAGCAGAGGCTAAAACTCAGTAACAACCCAAAGCTTTGCTGTGGGAGATGCTTCCTCCGATGCCTGTGCAGTAGACTGGTCCTTAGAGCCAGTGTGAGTACAGAGGTCTGTACTACAGAGCAAAGTATGTAAACCACAGTTTCTGGGAGCAAGCAGCTGAATTTCATGGCCAAGTGTATCTCAGCTACCTGGTAGGAGTTCAGCCACAGGATCACTATGGGCCTCTGGGACAATGGGCTATATGAAGCATATGTACAGGATGTATAGGTGTGTATGATATAAATAAATAACTTAGATATCTACATCTAGCTGGAGAAAAAACAGCCTCATCTGCATGGACCTGAGTGGCCGCTCGGGTGGTTGTGAGTGAGTGAGTACAGCCTGGCCTGCAGTCAGGTGTTCTGGTAGGACAGCTCGAACATGGTGCAGGCCTCCTCTAGGCTTTCGTCCACATTCAGCTGCCGCCAGAAGGACTTCTGCTTCTTCTGCAGCTCCCGGCGGACACACCGTGGGCAGGGGACAGACTTTTCTTTGCATTCGGAATGGAAGACAGCTCCACAGCTTTCACACCTGCAAGGACCAAGCATGGAGAAGATTAGCAAGTCAGCGGAGCCCAAGAGCCTTGTGGGACCTCGGTGAAGCCTGGGGCACTGTCTGTTCCTCTTGCCATCTCTGTCCCTGGGAAGAGGCAGAACTGAGACACACGGGCTGTGTCTGTTTCCAAAGGGCTCCGTGTTAAGTTTCACTAGTGACACAATTCTCCCGTGATGAGAGCCGGCCTCATGAGACATTGGCTCCGGCGGAGGGGAGTCAACACTGACCCAGTGACTCCTGTAACAGTGACAACCGGGAGCAGTGGGGGCTCTGTAAGCCAGTTTCCTTTCCACAAAGAAAGAGTAGAAATGCTAGGGTGAATGGCAGAAAATGTGGCCTACTGCCTGGGCAGCAGCAACCCTCAGCAGGCCACAGCAGCCCTGCTCTGTACGCCAGGGCACAGCTTTCTACTTAGCCCTCTTAACTCCCTGCTTTTATGTGACAGTTTGGGAAGGTAAAAGGGCACATTTCCATTCTCGGAATGATGTCCTGGGGCCTATTACTCTGTGCACTTTTTAAAATTAGGAGAACCCTTCCACCTTTCCAAGTCTACCTGTGTGACCTAAGTGTGAACAAGGAAGAGTGAAAGAGTGGGGAAGAAAATTTTCTTACCACCAGGGCAGATCTGGCAGTTTATGGAGAGGAGACATTCCCAGATGATGACTAGCTGCTTGTCTGGCCTGCTGGAGTCTGCACAGGAGTCTGACTTTGCAGCTTGTTTTCACTGTGAAGTTCTCAGCAATGACTAATGACCTTGGCTACCCCAGCCAATGACCTGCTCATGTGCACGGAGCTCTATCCTGCCACACATGAGCTCTGAAAGGAGACTCTCTCCTTACTCTGGGAGCCCAGGGAGTTGCCTACAGGATCTTATCCATCCCTGGACCTGTGTCACATGGAGCTGTCTTCAGGGTTCACCCTGGGCCTGTGCTGGGTATGGGTTGTCACCATCCCCTAATGTGCCAGTGTTTTATCTCTAGCATCACCAAGCAGGATTCAATGGCTTGGCCCAAGGAGGCTCTTCCCACTGATGCAGCCACACCCTGTGGAGGAGGCAGTGACTTGGAAGTTGTTGGGAAGGGGTCTAGTGAAAAGCTGGCCAACAGAGGCTTCCTACCCTGCAGCAGTACCAGCTCCCAGCTTGGCTCTTGCATCTGTGGGGATAGTGGCTATTAAGAGAATAAATAGATAAGGAACTGCAAATTGCTTCTCCATCCCAGAGTTGTGTCCCCCTTAGAGTTCCCATAAAGAAGTTCAAGCTACAAGGTGACTCCTATTGGTGACAGCATTTGGGTAGTGCTAGGGAACTAATTAAGGTAAGGGCGTATCTCTGGTCCAACTGGCTTAATGTCTTTAACACAAGCAGAATGTCTCAACGTCGTAGTGTCTCCCTTCCCTGTGAGCTATGTGAAGCCATCAGTGAGCCAGGATGAAAACCATCATCAAAACCAACCCTGCTCCGCATCTTCCAGCCCCCAGAGCCGTGAGAAACACATCTCTGAGCCACCCAGCCTGTGGTATCTGGTATGCCATCCATGCAGACTACATGATGCCCTGGAGCTAGTGACCTCACCTGGTAAGCGTCAGTGTGCTCATTAGTTTAGTGCAGATAACGTGAGCAGCCATCACATCAGGGTGCTGCAGGCCTTGAATGAGATCACGGGTAAAAGTGTCCAGCAGTTCCTGGTACAGGGTAAGCTGTGCCCCTTGGGCATTCTGTGAGGCCTCTCTGCAGCCTGGCTTCTCTGTGTGGATCGGCATCAAGCTCCTCATTTCACAGAGCAGAAAACTAAGCTTCCCAAAGGGCTAGTGGTCGCCACAGAGACCATAGAGGTGTCAATAGAACCCAGAGCACTGGCACCAGCCAGTGTTCCCATTGGTGGCCACATGGCTGGCTATCTGAGCAGGGATATGCAGGAGGCAGCAGGGGAAGCAGAGCTTTGAGGCCAGATGTCAGTGTCAAGTCACTAATGTCTCTGCAGCTGGGCTACCCTAGGTGGATTGTTTTTCTTAAGTCAGTTTCCTCTTTTCTGACCATGACTTCTTCCTAATCATTGGGTTGCCAGGAGACTACAATGAGCAAATACAGGTGGAAGGACCCTGCAAACTGAATTGACACAGCCCCTTACAGGTGACTCTGATGCTTGCCTCCTGGACACTGGCTGTGCTGGACACAGCTGGGTCACCTTTGTGCTCTCCCTTTCCCTATCCCTCTGCTCCTGCCAGTCAGGATGAAGGTCAGAGGCAGGTCTCCTAGTGACTCTGTCTGGGCTAGCTATGCCCTAGTGGCAGTGGCTTTGTCCCCACCAGGTCACACCTCTCTAGGTTCCTATCATTAAATGACACTAATGGCAGCTTTATCAAATGAATTTCCTCCAGAGCTGGTCATGGATTTATACACCTAGGGGCGTGGCCCCAAGGCAGTGACTGATAAGGAGGAAACACCCCACTCCCCAGTGCCACTCCCTTATCTCTGCTGATACCAGGCCTGCAGTGAGGGGAGAGATTGAGTCTTATCAGATATCTGTGGTGCAAAAAAACACCCAAAGAGTGATGGGGGGCCAGTGCACCTGCTTAGCCGAGCCAAAGGTCAATAACTGAAAAAAGTATGAGATAAAGAAATTAATGAGTTCAAAATAGAACCAAGTCTTATTTTCTAACAATTTGTAACCCTGGAGGCATTTTTCAACTGTGGAATGGATACATGGATCAATAACATTCCCAAATTCAGACAATCCCCACCTAGCATGCTCCCTGCTTTTCACTCTAGAGAATAATGGCAGGCCAGGCCTGGTGGCACATGCCTTCAATCCCAACACTTGGGAAGCAGAGGCAAGTGGATCTCTGAGTTCGAGGCCAGCCTGGTTTATATAGGGTCCCTATCTCAAATGAGTTAGAGGCCAGCCTGGTTTATATAGGGTCTTACTGTAAGACCCTATCTCAAATGAGTTAGAGGCCAACCTGGTTTATATAGGGTCTTACTGTAAGACCCTATCTCAGACAGACAAACAACAACAAAAAAGGTAGAAAAAAATAAGAAAAAGAAGAACCTGCTCCTGTAATAAAAACGTGTTGTGCAGAGAAAGTAAAGCATCTGCAAGTGTAGCGGCCGGCTCTGCTCTTTTGGGGGAGGGGCTCTGTTAAAGGGAGGCTGCACTTGGAAAGATGGCTGGCTCCTAGGTGTTAATGCTCCTTGACTATTTTAAATGTGACTTGGGAGCTTCCAGGGTGGCTCATTGGGTAAAGTGTGTGCAGCCCCTCCCTGTGTACCAAGGACCATCGTTGATTTCTAGCCCCCATATGGCAGCACAAACCTGTACTCCCTGGGGAGGCAGAGACTCCTTTGCAGCTTACAGGCCAGTCAGTCCAGTTCCCTCCCCAAGCAACAACAACTCTGGTTGTTACAGTAAGCTACCAAAAACAAAGTGTCTTACAGGACGCAACTCTAGGCCAAGTGTTTGCTACTGACCAAAGGCATACAGTGGATTTCCCACTTTTTCATGTGTGGCATCCATTGCCTCATTAATCTAGCAATCTCAGCCTCAGTACCACTGACATTTTGGGTGGGATTTTCTTCAGTGCAAGGGGTTGTCCTGTCATTGTAGGATGCTTAGTAGCACCCCGGGTCTCAGAGCACCCTCCCCCAACCACTGAGCTGTGACAATGAGCAATATCTCCAGATGCTCACATATATCTGTGGGGGTCAGAATAATACCTGCTGAAAACCGCTGACCTAATTATCTTGAAACAGAACCACAGAGGAGTACCCAGTGGGTTAAACAGCATCCCTTCCTCTTGCTTATGGCTTACACTCTTGTCAACCAGCAAGGTCCAGCTCAGTGCTCTTACCCATGTCATTCCCAAAACAATTCATTTTCATCAAAGCATGTGATAAAAAATACCAGAACAAACAAGTATTAATTATCCTGTTGCTTCTGAAGTTATTTAAAACATGATTTAAAGAGGTTTGGGTGTAGGTCAGTGGTAGATAGCATGTCCAACAAGACCCTAGGTTTGATTCCCAGCACTGGAGAGAGAAAGGTCAAGGGCCAGATGTGGTACAATCTCAGCACTCAGGAAGGCTGAGGCTGGAAGGGCGTTTAAGACTGAGACTATTTCCAAAAGTAAAATCAAGTCAAGCTTGATATCAACACCCATGATAGAACACCGTCATTCAGTAACTCAACTTTTTACCATCTCATGGTAGCTTTTCAACTCTACCCCTGGTTGGCTGGCTCTCATTTGCATTTATTAGTTTTTTGGATTAGAGTCTCTGATTCTAATTTCTCTGTGGCCTTTATATGCCTTTATGCTTTACCTGGCCCATCTGGCAAATCAAAGGCTTTTTTTTTTTTTTTTTTTTTTTTTTTTTTTTTTGACCTAGCTGCTGCAGAGGTCAGAATGATAGTAGAGTAAGGGGCCTGATTGTTTGGTTCACCTTGGCACTCATGTCATAGGACATTGGGCAAGTTACTTTGCCTTTGAGCTTTATTCCCTAGAGAACTTGGGTTAGATGATGTCTAAAGCGTCTTCCACCTGCAGACTTGGGGGGTGGGTTGTAGAAGCTATTCTGGTACCTGTACTCCCCTTTCCCCATGCTCTGCTTCAAGGTCTGTGGAGGAGTGAGTGCCAACGAGCACTGGCTACTTCTTCTCCAGAAAGTCTCAAACTGAAAAGCCAAAGGAGATGGACAGTAAGAGGTGTGTTATATTGTTTTTAGTTTTACTTATTTATACTAGTTACGCTATAGGATAGGTTGCATGAGTTAGCATAGCTTCAGAACTGCAACGTGGTGACCCGTGCTGGGCAGGGCGGGGCCCAGCTCTGGACACAGCACAGTTGATGGGAGTAGGAAGGCAACTGGAGATCTGCTTCTGAGGAAACTCTAGAGAACATTACTAAGTATCTGTGGCACCCTTCTTTGGGCAAAGGGTAGGGGTGCCCACTGTTTGGGGGCAATATAAATTATATTTTGTTCCCTAGGAAGTATTCATTGGAATAAAACTACCCATTTTATGAACAGTTTTGACCTAAAAATTATTTCATTAGCCCATAGCAAGTAAGGGAGACATTCACAGTCAAGAAATCTAATTGTCTATTGACACAGAGAGGACAGACACGTTTTACTATGGCTATTAACTCCAAGAACCAGAACCTGCTACAAACTAGCTGAGCTACATCCACTCAAGGGGAACGGTTTGCTTCTCCAATCTATGGCAAAGAAGCAAGAATTCCTGGCTTCAGACGGCTTCCTGTGCTGGAATGCTGATGATGTGAGACCAATTAGAGACAGGCCTGATGGCTTCGTTTGCTGTCCAGACTCAAGCTGCACACAGGGAGGTCACAGGAAACTGCTAAAGGACACTGCCCCCATGGAGGTCATTGCAGTGCTTCTGCTCATTCCTCTTGGGGTCGTCTCTTGCTGTGTTTTTATTTTTGCCTCAGGCAATGGCCTCGGATATTTCATTTGGATTTAAATTCAGGCTTAATTTGTTGGCTCTCTGACAAGCAGTGTAGAGCCTTGGTTGACTTCCACTCTACAGAGCCCATAAGGAACAGGGTGGGCGGCAGAAGTAAGCATACACTGTGAGCGTATGAATGCGGTTTGGGGTATGGCTGCTACTTAAGGTGCCCTATTCAGTCTCAAGCTATCACTGGCCTTTCCAGTAAAGCAAAAAGATTGCTTAAATCTTTTAGCTGTGGGAAGTAGCTATTGAAGCCTGTTTATTTTAATGTTTTGACTTGCTGTTTCCTTTTGTCACTGAGTATATACATGGGAAAAAAACAACAACAACAAAAACCCTATAATTTCCTTAAAAAGGAAATTGGCCTGTGTCATGTATGAGTAGGCCTACATATTTGTATATGTACGCACTTTTATGCATCTATACATGCAACATACATGTTGCTCAGCTAAAATACACAGAATCTGTTATTAAAGGTCCTATGGTAAAATTAATGAAATACAACATAACAAATAAGAAGTCTTACTTAGTAGGGCCACTCTTTGGGGGAAGTAGAGATTAAAATCATGAGAAATTGACAAGTGATTTTAGGAAGAAACCGATTCTGAGTGGGTTCTGACAAATGGGCAAGGCAAACATCAAAGCAGTGGCTTAGGCACTGACTGTCCCCAGGTGACATTACTCTAGGCTGACCAGAAATCTGGTGGTCCAAGTGGCCCTCTATTTTGTCAGCAGGACCATGAGGAAGAGAGCAAGAGATGTGGACATGTTGGTTAGTGAAGCAAAGGTCTTGCAGAGAGTACATAATTTGTATAAGTACAAATTGTATAAGTACAAAGTGCAGAGAGCATTATATTTGACTACAACACATCGCGATTCCCATCTACCCTCCTACCCTTCCTTTTGAAATTTAAAATAGGCACCATCTACTTGGCCCTTTGTCTATGGTGTAGTATGGTGGTGATGGTGGTGGTGGTGGTGGTGGTGGTGGTGGTGGTGGTGTTGGTGTGTGTGTGTGTGTCTGTGTGTGTGTATACACTTACATTAGCTTTTTGAAATATGTAAATAATTGTGCTTTGAGTTAGGCATTATTTGTTTTCCTGTGTTTATTACGTCTGTCTGTCAGTTAGTAGATAAAATACAAAACACTAACTGGTGGCTTTTGTTGCCCCAAGCTTTGGACTTGATTCTGGTCTTGTGATTTGAATTCTGGCTCTCCTCCAGTTAGTAGTCACATAGTCCTTCGGGTTATTCAACACACACCTCAACTCTTGGAAAGACAACTGGCATGTCCTGTAATGATGTTTTTATTTGTCCTTTAAGCCTGAGTTAATTAAGGAAGAGCTTTCCCTGATTGCAACCCACAAAGCATTGGCTTTCTTTGGTCCTGGACTTTTGAGTCTGTCAGCTAAGCTTGGCTAATACCTATTACAAAAGCTTTACTTACAATCTGGATTCAAAATAGAATGCAAACAAGGGTTAATTAATTCATTTGTTAATTTTGCTACCCTCCTGGGGACATTAACTCACCATCCTTTGTGTAAATGCTTAATAAGCCCTTCCTGTTAATCTGTGGCCGGCTGGGAGAGGAGTCAGCCACACTCAGGGTGTGCTTAAAAGCACAACGAATTTGATATAACCCAAGATCACTTAGGAGAAATGGGAAACTTAATATTTCTGACATTAAATCTGCATCTTAAGGTTTATCTGGCAGTCACTATAATTCAAGAAAAAAGTGCTTACCTTTTCTTGGGATTGCTTTAGGAAAATATATTTGCTGCTACAGAGAGTGAAGGCACTGCAGGAGGATTTACACATTTTTACCACCTTGGTCAGACTGTAACCTACTACAGCTGAAGCAATTGGGGACTATACACAATAGCACTGGTTCTCTGTACAGATTCCCGAGTGGCTCAAAATGTCTGGAGGTTAAGGAGGCTTGGAAGGGCCTAGTTCAGACACAGACCTAGCTGAGCAGCAGAATAGTGTTAGCCAAGAGTGACAGCCAATGATCTTAGCTTCCCTCTGCTGACTCACTGGTTACCTTTTTCATTTAAAATAAGAGTTTAACTACCAAGTATTTATGAAAGATGCCTTTAAAAGGAAATAATTCATCTAGGACTCTGACTGGGATTCACTTAGGATGGCTGAGTAGAGCCAAAATAGACAAAGGTTCAGGCATGAATATATTAGAAAATACACAGAAAGTCCCAAAAGGTAGCCTAGTTTATGAGCAGTGTAAGTTGTTTGGAAATACAATCTTGGTTACTGATATGAATTTAGAAGAAACAAGGCAGTTACTGCTTTATATTATTTCCTTATTTATCTCCTGCCACTGAGCCTATTCTTTTAACAAAATGGCACTACATAGTTTTCCTAGTCTAGTTAGTGATGCTAGGCAGAGAAATCCCTGGGAACTCTTTAATTTGGGCTTGGCTTTTTCTTGATGGTCTCAGATGGTGGCCTGAGCAAGACCTGCAGGCCTGGGAGGGGAAAACTTTCTTAGCGGTGGCATTAGCCTGGGAGTGGACGGCAGTATTTCCCAGGTGTGAAGGGTTTCTTAACTTGCACAGGCCTTTCTCCAAACAGTCTACCTTAAATTTGCTGGGAATGTGGAGGAGAATATCACCTGGGTGGACATTCACATCGTCTGTGACTCTGAAAGCCTGACCTAAAACCACCCGGCTTCATCCTCTTCCTACACTAGAATTGCCAGTTCCCATTACATCTCTTCAAGTTCAGTGGCCTCTATGTTTCCAAGGCTGAATCTGAAGGGGCTTCAAGTTCATTATTTATCTATTATGTTCTTGGTTTTATTGTAAGATGATCCATACATTTCTGGTTTTCAGATGAAGTTTTAAAAATACATATTACTGTCTTTTCTTGTTTTCTCATCAAAAGACTCTGATTCTTCCCATTGGTTGTGGCAACAAAAATCACCAGCAACCCACACCAAAAGTGAGAACAGTTCAGGGTGGCAGTCTCTCATTCCACGAGATGGGTTTATCGTTCTTCCAAATTTCAGGACTAGTGCGCATGCAACAGGTTAAGGTAGAAATGGCTATGGAGACTCAGTAGCCCAAGGCCCCATGAGTCTTAGGTATGGTGCTGGAATGGGACTTTGAACCTGTTGGGAATGGGTGTCCTTGTCAGGTGACTGCTGAGTTCTCCCTGGCTCTGTTCTTTGGTATACTTTGGTCCAAACAGCAACAGTCATGCAGCATGAATATGTATAGTATCTACTGAGTGTTTCTGTGTACTTTAAGTACTTTGAGAGTTTAAGGGATGGGACAGTGATGGTTCTAAGAATACAGGGGTTTCCTGATTGTTGAGTGGTTCAATGCTCAGAGTCCCAAAGGTACTTAATAAAGATATGGTAATATGATAGTGTGATAGAGATGACATTAAAATAAAAATAATTTTTTAAATGACAGCCTTAATGACACTGCCATGTGCATTCTCAAAATTCATTGTATAGAAAATAATCACAACACAAAAACACACATGACAAAACTAAGATACTTTTCACCTTCTGTAATTTAAAAGCACAAAATAGTTAATTTCAGAATATACTGCTCAGTCTACAGAGTCAACATTTTTTGTATGGAAGGGTAAACATCTCCGATCTTTCCATGTGTATTCAGGTTACTTATTTACAGTCCTGGGGGGAAGAAAACGTATACACTAAAGCAGTAACCTAAAAGATGTTTTGAAATTAAATTATCTGAGTAGTTTAGTCAAGCTCAGACATTTAACATCATCTCTCTCTGATTTCAGAGACCTCAATGCCCCAGTAAAACACATCTCTTACTAACATATGACAGGATGTTAGCTAATACAAAAAAAAAAAAAAAAAAAAGAAAAAAAAAAGAAAAAGAAAAACAAAGAAAAAAATCATTTTTGGTAAAGTCTATTTAAAAATAGTTGAAAACCTATTTTAACAGTTTGTCATTTAAAACTCTAAAATCAATTCAGTGGAGTGTAGTTAATTTAAAACAAAGTAAACCACTGATTCATTCACTTACTCATTCATGAATTATTTAGAGTAGTTACTCTAGATGGGGCAGTGAGCAAAACAGAAAGCTTTTTTTGTTTTGTTTTGTTTTTCGGTTTTTTGAGACAGGGTTTCTCTGTGGCTTTGGAGGCTGTCCTGGAACTAGCTCTTGTAGTCTAGACTGGTCTCAAACTAACAGAGATCCATCTGCCTCTGCCTCCTGAGTGCTGGGACTAAAGGCATGAGCCGCCACCACCCGGCAGTAATTTATTTCTTTTTGTTTTATTTGCATTAGTGTTTTCCAGGGATGCATGTCTCTGTGAGGGTATCAGACTTGTAGTTGCAGGCAGTTATTAGCTGCCTTGTGGGTGCTGGGAATTGAACCTGGGTCCTCTAGAAGAGCGGGCAAAATAACTCAACTTGCTTGAAACATTTGTTACTTGAAAAATGCTAAGCCTCGGGGCTAGAAGAAAAAGTACTCCTATCTTTTGTTAATATATATTGGTGCCATCTGCCTCGAAGGTCCAGAGGGGTGGGGGTATGCAGCAAGTTAGTGGCAGAGTTAATGAAGTCTAAGTTTGTCCGTCCATTTCCCATTGATCTTTCCATGAACTAGCTAGCCAGTTCCTACAAATCAAATGGATCCTAATAATTTGAACTAAACAAAAAACTTTTTTTTCATACGCAATATATTCCAATTTAATATTTTTAAGGCAATTAAAATTTATCATTCGTAAGTACTCGTCAATAAATATTTGTAGATTGAATGTGTGATTATTTTGGGGGTCAGAGTTGATGTGCTAAATGGAATGCTAAATGGTTGCATTTTCAACATGAGTCCATTTTATATACTCATATATAAATACGTAAATATATAATAAGTTATGGAGACTTTCTTTATATTTTGTGTACTTCTCAAATCTACTAGAGTGAGCATCAATTCGTTTCATAGTTAGAAATAAAAATATGATTTTCAACAATTATAGATACTTTCCGCTCTAAACAACAATTAGGTTGTCTGGCATGTGTACAGGCAAGGCAACGTTACCTAGATACCTAACTAGAAACTTCTTAAGGAACATGTCTTGACAGCAGTATATTGAAATGACCAAATGCAATGGTGGCCTCACCAGCGAGGACTGGTTATACACGGACTGCATTTACCAAGAGACTAATGACATACAGGGTGGGGTCAGCCCCAAGTATTTTATGCAAGGCTTGTCTGTGTTAGCAGACATTCTGAAGTCTTTTGACATGTGTATATGGAGTTCCCCGGTCAAGGTGCAATGTTACGTATTAAGTTATTCTTTGAATAAAGTTTTTTTTTTTTTTTAAGCAAAAGAAAATAAAAGACGTCCTGACCCTGCCACCAAACCATCCAGCACTGAGCTGAAAAGTTTCTTTTCTTTTCTTCAACTCAAGGAAAACCTACACTGACATAGCAAGTACATGAATACATGGAAGAAGGGTGGGCAGTTATGAGACCGAAGAGGAGCAGCACGGCATTGTGGTCCCTCATTACCACAATGCTGCCATTCGTTTGCTTTCTGGATTGTTTTTCTCTCCTCCCCAGATAGCTACAGGGTCTCTTTGTAGACCCTTCCAACTATAGATATGGACGGTTCTAAATCATGATGGGAGTATTGTCAGAGAGCCACCAGCAAGGAGCCCAGAGTCAGAAATCAGCCACAGGCAGCAGCAGGTAGTTTATCAGGATGTTACCCAAGAGGAAGAGCCCAGGTTCCCTGTGGCTCTTTCTAAGATCCTAACCTTATTGCAGCACTTCTCCAGTGGGCTGCTTCCCAAGAAAAGCCACGGAAAGGAAATATCATTAAAAAAGACGATAGACATTGGGGTAAGCTCTTCCCTCCTAAGCCTGGCCCAGCTAAGGCTGTTACCCTCTGTTGTTCAACAGGATGTAACAGGACTGCCAAGCAGAGCCCACAAACCTGGTAATTAGGTGCGCTGACAGTGTTTGCTTTGGAACCATTTACCAACAAAGGAATGTGTCAGGCTGATTAGTGAGAAAAGGGTATGTAATGTGTGTGTATTTAAGTCCACATGAGGCCATAATCCAGGAATTCAGTCTGTTTGAGCAAGGGCTTGCAGAAATGAAGGCTAAATAAATAGGAAGCTACACTGGAACACTTGCTTCTGGATAGTACTTCTTTCTCCTCTCAAGCTTTTAGTCTACCTGCACCTTTCTGTCTCTGTCTCTGTCTCTGTCTCTGTCTCTGTCTCTCCCTTTCTCTCTCTCTCTCTCTCTCTCTCTCTCTCTCTCTCTCTCTCTCTCTCTCTCTCTCTCTCACACACACACACACACACACACACAATTGCAGACCAAATATTTAACATGAAATTCTCCTCAAAAACAAAACAAAACAAAAGAAAACAAAACAAAGCCAGGCTGTGGTGGCCCATGCCTTTAGTCTCAGCACTCAGGAGGCAGAGGTAGGCATATCTCTGTGAATTCAAGACCAGCCTGGTCTACAAGAGCTAGTTCCAGGATGGCCTCCAAAGCCAAAGAGAAACTCTGTTTCAAAAAAACAAAAACAAAACAAAAACACCACCACCAACAAAAAACAACTAACTAGAAATACGGAGGACTTTGTAAGGTACTGACAACTTCAGCTGACATTTACTCTCCATGAATGCTCTCCATATTGCCTGCTAGTGGGCAAGTAAAATGCAAACAGAACAACAGAAAAGAAACATAGCTCTTCCCCCCTCTGAGACAGGCGCTCACTATGTATCCTTGGCTGGCCTGGAACTTAACTTGTAGACCAGGCTGACTTCAAACTCACAAGGATCCATTTGTCACTGCTGGGAATAAAGGCAAGTGCCACCACATCTAACCTGAAAATAGAGATCTTAATGTTACTACTCATGTTGGCTAAGAAAAATTATGTACCTAGCCTCTTGGACAGGAGGAAGGAATTCAGCACGTTAGGTAGTAACACAGCTTCAGTTATTTGAAAACAAATCCTTTGCTAAGGCTTCAGTGTAGTTAGGTATACAGAGCTCCATGTGTACCTGAGGTGTGAAGAGGGGCAGAAAGCGCCAGTGGAAAGAGCAGTATCTATGCCCCAACAAGTTCAGGTCCTCGGGAGGCACGGTGCTGGGGATGGCAACAAAATGCAAAATGACAAAACCATTTTCAATCGGTCAAGTATACTAAGAAAACTCAGGTTCTTTTGCACAAACTGGACGATTCTGGAGTTCAGCCAGATAGGTAAAGACAACAGGCTTCATTTTCTAAGATCCTTGGAAGGTATTTTTTTCAAAAACAATTTTCCCTTTCCATTTGCCTTTCTTATGTGAACTAGCCTGACAAGACAGTTCTCAACACAGAAATGAGTTGTTTGGAGCCTCATTTGTTACGGCCGTTTCCGTGAGGCCAATGCTCATTCTCAGGATGATGTGGGCAAAGTTCCCCAGTGTGAAGATGGGATGTGGCAGGGCATCGTGTTGGCACAACTGGTGAGAATTCAGTGTTAATAAGTGCAAGGTCCTGTGAGCCGTCCTTACTTCTTGGAAGAGAAATCAACTACTTGTACACAAGGAGAAACTGCAAATGTTCAGTCTGTACTGTAACTGTTGTTGTTGTTACTGTTTGTTTTTATTTTTATGAGACAGGGTCTCACCAGGAAGCTCTGACTGGCCTGAAACTGGCTTTGAACTTAGAGACCATGTACCTCTGTCTTTCTAGTGCTGGGACTAAAGGTGTGTAGTCTGTGCTTTTAAACCCTCACATTCGGGGGCTGGAGAGATGGCTCAGTGGTTAAGAGCACTGACTGCTCTTCCAGAGGTCCCGAGTTCAATTCCCAGCAACCACATGGTGGCTCACAACCATCCGTTATAAGATCTGGTGCCCTCCTCTGGTGTGCAGATATACATGGAAGCAGAATGTTGTATACAAATAAACAAATAAAATCTTAAAAAAAAAAAAACCCTCACATTCAAAACTTAAAACAACAAACTCTTCCAGACGACCTGTGCCTGAGCTGCAGGTGCCCTGGGAACACACAGGAAGAATATTATCTGATGCCTTCCAAGGGCAAGCTGGACACACCAATCTTTCTGCCTAAGAAATTGCTTAAATGGCAGGTCAGCGGCTCCAACCTTGAATACAAAGCTGGGTCTGCGTCATACTTTTGTAATGCCACCATGTATTTGGAAACCTTGAAACTCCCTTAACTAGTTAGTTCATTTAAAAAGCACTGTCATCACTCATGAGCCAACAAAATAATAAATATTTATGGACTGTATACACTACAAGGACACCAAACTCAACGTTGTGTTGTGTATAACTTTCTTCCCACATCTGGGTGTAGCTCACAGGGTATAGTGGTAAAAAAGTCTTGGAGTGCAGTGTCTTCTATATCTGAATACCAATGGGGACAACTTTTCTGTCATCTGAAAAAATAAAAATTAGCCAAGCCAAATGGATCTGGGCAGAAAGGATGGCACTGACTTGGGGTGGCTGGCCAAGCTCACAGGTCTCTTCCAAGGCACTCACACAGTGTTTTAAAATGAAGTGTTTTGGAATGGCATTTCACAGAAGTATTGAGAATGACCCCTCAGCAGCATTAGGATGGGTTCCTTACTATCAGGAGATGACTGAAAGAAAGATGCATAGGAGATAATTTAAAGATTTAAAAGAAGAATCTAAGTACTGGGTAGTCCCTTTGTGACTTCTTTGCTTACACACACAATTGTTTCACCTTAAGTCTTCGTGCAATATCACCCTAATCTTGGGACTTCTAATTCTTAAATGTTAGTTAGAGCTTTTCTTATTTTCTCAGGAGTGTGTTGTTTCTATTTCTCTAGGATGTGTGATTTTGCCATTGTCTTAACAGAATGTTTGTTCCTCCTAAAGCCATGTTTCCCCTGTATCCTTTCAGAAGGTAAATGCTGGATTAAGCTTAGTTACAGAATGGTCTTCCTATTGTATTTAAATTTTGCGGTCTGGACATTAAGGGATTCTTAGTTAAGGAGATGTAGGTGTTTCATTTGTGTCTGAGAAGCTTGGGGAACACAATTTGGAGTTAAGACAAGTCCCCTCAGCTTCCACAGACAACTTCACTGCCCAGTGATGCAGGGTATCAACCGCTCCCTTATCTCCATCACAATAGCCATTCTTCTACTTAACAACAGAAATGTGTATCTGCTCCATCCCAATCTGTCCATGGCTTACTGCCCCAGGTGTCTACACTCTCATAGGAGCAAATAAAGGGACAATTGAGAAGTGTACCCTCAGGGAGGTGGCTCTAGATAGCTCTCCAATTGCTTTCAGGGTATATCCTGCAGACTTCTTTGAAGACCACAGCTACAGAAGAAGCAGTGGTGTATGATGAAAAGGATGGATGCTGAGTCAGATAGAGTAAAGTGTTTTACCTTATCTGCTGGGGCAAATAAATGGTTTTCCCTCAACGTAGGTTTCCTTATCATTAAGGCAGAGGTGGCCAGGAGATGGCTTAGTGCATAAAGACACTTGCCACCAGGCCTGATGCCTTGAGTTTGATCCTCAGAACCCACGTCATGGAAAAAGAGAACATCCACAAGCTGTTCTCTGACCTCTACATGGAGTGCCCCCCCACACATACACATACACAAAATAAATAAGTGAAGTATAATTAAAAAGTTTAAAACAGAGATAGCATTTAGAGCACAGGCAGAAGAAAGAACTACCCTGTGTAACCTGCTAGGACTGGTGCCAGTTAATGCCAGTCCCTGTAATTCTAGCATGTTCTCTATATTCTCTATATCAGTGAAGGAGCCCTACATATTGAAATTAGGGGCATGGTTTCAAATTATAGTCAGGAAGTATCCTCTTATATAATCAGTTAAGGAAAAGAAAGACCAAGTTGACCAGTGTTTGTTATATGGTCATAATTGAAAAAGCAATGTGAACACAGTATATTCTACTTGCCAAGATCAGTGTGCCAGAGTCAGCAGAGTTCCCTAGAGACCATGGAAAGGTTCTCCCATACCATGCACACCCTCATGCACATGAGGTCCAGGGCCACTTAGCTTTAATAGAACTGTCCCATGGCTCTTCTATCCCTAAAGCCGTATACTACTGTGAGCAAGGATCATGTATTTCCACTGTTATCTCTAGCAGCTGGCCCATTAGATAGTGGTAACACACTCAAGAAATTGCTTCTTGAAAGAGAGTAGTTGGGGAGTGTGGGGTGTGTGTGTGTGTGTGTGTGTGTGTGTGTGTGTGTGTGTGTGTATGTGTGTGCGCACGCGTGCACTCTATGGTGCATGTGTGGAAGTCAAAAAAATGACCTCAGGTATTGGTCCTTACTCTATCTAGTTTGAGATAAGGTCATTTATTGGCTGTTTGCTGCAGTGGGATTCTGGGGATTCACCTATCGCCATATTCCATGTCACTGTAGGGGCACTGAGGCCCCAGACATGAGTACCACATTCAGCTTTTAGATGGGTTCTTGGCTTCACACTCAGGCCCTCATACTTGCACATCAGGTATTTACTCACTGAGCCATCCGGCCAGCCTTGATTCCACGCCCCTGCAACCCCCAGACAGGGATTCTCCGTGTAGCCCTGGCTCTCCTAGAACTAGTTCTGCACACCAGGCTGGCCTTGAACTGAGATCTACCTGCCTCTGCCTCCCCAGTGCTAGGAATCTTTCCATGGTTTCTAGGGAACCTTGTGCTGACTCTAGCACACTGATCTTGGCAAGTAGAATATACTGTGTTCACTATGCCTTTTTGATTATGTCCATACAACAAACACTGGCCAGCCTGCTGTACAGAACGAGTTCCAAGAGAGCCAGGGCTACATAGAGAAACCCTGCCTGGGGGTTGGGGGTGGATCAAGGATTATCACATGTCTCAATGAGTAATGCCTGATATGCAAGTATGAGGACCACCACCACTCTGAATCAATGTTTTTTTGTTAGACTTTAATAATAATTCTTGGCCAAAGAAGCCAATGCACACACAGAGAATATTTCTATTATGTTTCTGGGATGAAAGGAAAAGGGCTATGTATCATTTTGTGAGTCTAGATTAGCCATAGTAAAAACTGATCTAACTTAGTGGGCAAGCCGTCCATCCGCCAGGATGTGCTGATGCCCAAACATGACTTTGGTAGAAAGGTAAGCCCCATGACTTCCACTTCTCTCTTCAGACCCTAAAACTTTTCATGTCTGCCATGTCTGTGGAAAACGTGCTCCTCACCAGTGCCTGGAGCTGGAGGAGTTCTAGCAGTCAGTCTAAGCTTGGCCTTCCTTTGAGGAGGCCCTTTCCCAATTCTCTTGGTTGTTGCTGCTTCGGGTTTTTTGTTCGTTTGATTGTTTTTGGAGACAGTCTCCCTGTTATTTCCCCTCTCTAATCATCCGGCTCTGGAAAGCTGGAGGACAGTCTTTTTCCCTACTCCAAGATTGAATGTGAACACACAGTTCGTTACCTAATGAGCTAGACACAGTAAGGCGGCATTCCTTTGCAGCTCTGTTATCTCCTCCTGCCTAAAGATGGAGAGTAAGGACTGGAAACAAATGAAAGCAAACTGGACACAAGTGGGAAGCAAGGGGATCGTTCGGCAGGTGGGTGTGAGAGAGACATAGTGCTCAGCCCAAAGCTATCCTGACAAAAGCACACATGATATTCAGATACTTTTCCTTAGGGCGAGATATTCTGTACCTGCTTGTTGAAATGTCCTCAAAAGGGTAGAGGATCTCGCCATTGTTGCAGATTTCACAGATGAACCCTTTCTGGCTACAAAGACTGCAGCTGTAGACATGCGAGGTGGCGAATTTAATGACCTTGCCCAAGAACGGAGCCAGTTTTCCCTCTATCACCTGTGGAAAGAGAAAAGGACAGGGTGAGCACACAAGTCTTGCAGATGCGGCAAGGGAAGGGCCGCCTTTCCTGTACGCAACAGGACAACCTCTCATGATTTCCCAGCAGCCCACGGTAGAAAAGGCACAGGACTTTGCTCCAAAGGAACTGGCTTATCCACTGCAGCTTGGAAACGAAGATGCCCAAGCTCCTTTTGTGTTCCTGCTTTTGCAGTGTGGTGTGGGGCATGGTGAGCCCCACTTGAGGAGACCAAGTTCAGAGTAGGAGGGTGGCAGTTTTGTAATCCATGCAGGGAACGGACGGGCTCGGTTGCCTGTGTGATTAAGTCAGCGGCACAGCTTTCCTCTGATTAATTAATGTGACTTCATTTCCATTCTTTCCCCCATGAACATGCAGCAAATACAGAAGAATGGCTTTCTCTTGCTGCTGATAAATGTAATAATTTAAAGAGGTGTAACCTGTTTGAGGGTCACTTTCAGTTTGTAATTTTAAATTGTCAACTCTTGAAAATGACCTTGCAGTACTAGCCTGAATTTCAGCATGATGATAACCCTCCCTGCATACTCCTGGCAAGGCATGGGCTGTCCACAAGGCAGCTGATCCCACCATGCACTATGTATGTGCCTGTTGGCCCCTCCCGACTGTCATTGTACTTGCTGGCTTGCAAACATTTATGAGTTTACAACCCATGGCAGTCATATTACTCTGCACTTAACTAATATTCATGGGCTTCAATGACTCCAACACCTCATACACAAGAAATACAAAAGTCTGCCCTTTATTTCTGTACCACTAATGACTGCTTATATGCTGACTTTGATATCAGGAAAAAAGATGAAATCAACTTAGAGACTGCCAGAAATACCTAGGAATAGCTTACCTGGATACCTTTTATTTCTCCCAAATAGGTATCTAGTTAAAAATGACAATTTTATCTCCAACTAAACACCTAAGGGAGACACAGTAATCATACCCAGAGAAATAGGGAAGTATAATGACTGGAATTTCAAAATAAAAGACTTCATTTTTTATAGAAAAATGAAGCTATACTACAGCTGGAAATGGGGGAGGATTTAAGCATTGGGAACAATATCCCGATGCTAACAGTTACAGCAAGGGTTAACTCAGGGAAGAGGGACAAGGCAGAGATGCTGGGTTGCTACTTTGTATATTGTGTGACTTTGCCATTTTTACAGTATTCAATATATATTGTTTTGTACTGAAATACAAAAAGTGAATATAAAATCAAGTTTATTGCTTTTTAGGGGTGGATCTCTTCCTAATAGAGAGGGTAGAGGTCTTGATGGTTGTTTTCTGAGCTAGGCCAGCATGTGTTTTCCCACTCTCCCCCCGCCACCCATAACCTATAGAAGGCTGTAGGTACGCTAGACCTCTTTCAGTTCTGTTTCCCTGGTGACGTTAACTGTCCCCCCCCCCCCCGCGCCCCAATAAGGCATGAGCCTAACACAAACACATGTTATGCACTTTCTAGGAAATGCCCAACCTCCAAACACTTTCCCACGCATCACAGCACTGATTCTACACTGTAGAGACAATCCTTCAGCTGAGTTTAGTTTCCTTTTCTCTTCCTTGAGCAGTTATGATTGATGACTCATTGAAACAGAGGCCTAAGGATTTAGCATGGCTTGAAAACCAGGTGCATGCAGGTGATGAGGAGGTGATGAACGATCCGAGGGAGACACGGGTCCTCATTCAGGGTCTGACAGAGACTGAGCATCTTGAGCTAAGTGTTTTCTCCATCTAGAACTCATCAGGACAAGAGTATGAAGATTCTGAAGGCTCCTGAAATATTTTGCCAATTTGATATGGCCATTGGTGTATACTCCTAGCTGGGGAAACTAACGGCCTTTTGAAACTTATTTTCTATTATCTAGTCTTCCTATCACAGCCCCTGGTACACAACTCCATTTTACTAACGCTTCCCTTATTGTTACTGATAAGAATCAGCTTATCCTCTGAAGAAGTCACTCCATTTTACTTTCAGGCTACTTCAAGGTTAAATATTTGTATCCTGCGACAAAGAATTGTGGTACTGAATTTTCAGTGATGATAATCATATCTATATGATTCCTTGGGGTATTCTGAAAGCACAAATTTCAAGTAGTAATAGTGTTAGTGGCAACTCTTGCTATTTCATTGACAGCCAAGCTGGAAACTCTGCAGTTGACTGTGAATGATTCATTCCCATCAAACACAGACACCCTGCCATTCATGTTTTATTGATTCTCTCTCCCATTTTTTCGAGAAAAAAAAAAGCTGTATTGAAATATAATTCACATACCACGAAATCCAGTTATTTAAATTTAAACCTTGGTTTATTTATAGAGTTGTATATTTCACTACAACTAACCCTCCTCCATCCTATATGTAGCAGTTAAGTCTCCACTGCCCTCTTACTCTATTCTCCCAAGTTCTAGGAACCAATAATCTACTTTCTGTCCCTACAAAGCTATTACATAGAAATAGAACCACATACAGTGTGTGTGTGTGTGTGTGTGTGTGTGTGTGTGTGTGTGTGTGTGTGTATGTATGTTCTCTCACATAGCACAATGCTTTTGAGGTTCATGCTGAGTTCCTTTAACCTAGTTTCACTGCCTCCAGACTCTTACCATCCTCTCTAGATTAACAGAATAACCTGAGTTTAATCCCGGAAGCCAGTCTTTCTTCTTTAATCTGCTGAGGACATGCACTAGTCAGTTTTCCAAGACACTTTCATCATATATCAGCTTTTCTCCCAAGTCTTCAGTGAATTCTCATTCATCATTAACAGAAGCCCTTCCCTGATTTAACAGTCTCACTAAATTACTATGTCCCTGATGCTGAATACAAGAGAACTGTGCAAAACTAGACTTTATGTCTCACTTGCTTTGCAAGGTCTCCAAAACAGGAGCCCACATACCAGCCCAATTCCCATGCTCAATCTTGGGCATCTACTGTCGTGAGCAGTCTTGCTGACACAGGATGTGCCTGCTCATCTTCCTGTCCTTCAGGTCATTTCCTCTCTGAGGGTGCTGCCTCTCTTCTTACCACTCATTTAGATTTCACATAGGTTTTGTGGATCTGATCTATTCTGACTTGAACCAGCTGGCCTCGAACTCAGAGCTCCACCTGTCTCTGCTTCCCAAGTGCTGGGATTAAAGGCATGCACCATCACCACCACCTGGCCCCCAAACCCATTTTTAGCTACAACTGTCAGACTTCTTTACTTTCACACCATGCGATGCAACATGAAACTCAAGGCTGCTTATTCCTTTACTACTGTTTACCCACCCGACTGCCTTGCTTCTTGTGGGTTGAACATTTATTTACTGAACACACAAATGTGAGAACATTTGACCACTCTTACCTACAATCTGGTACCTCCAATGGGACAGCTCAGGAGAGCAGACTGCTCCGCAGCAAAAAGTGAGCCCACTCTCATCTGAAACACCCCTCCCTGACTGCACAAGTATGCTGCCCCATCCTTTTCCTCGCCGCCTGCAGTTGGGTGTGGGGGTTGTCTAGATGTCACAGATTTTCAGTCGCTGTGCTGTGTGGGTGAAGCAGGCACACTGAGACAGCCTTGGCTAAGGGGCAGTTGGGTTACTCAGGAGTCTCTTTTACTGTTTTGTACTCGAGTCACTGTTCTTTTCATTTGTCATCTCAGGTTTGTGGCCATGTTCCAAACAGCTGAAGCCGCTTAAAGATTTTTTTTTTTTCCAGAAGAGTGAGGTAATATTTTCAAGTTAATTTTAGAATTTATAAACATTCCATTAATATTATGGAAAGGAAAAACTTTATATACTTATACACTTCCAGGAACAAGTACTTATTGTCCTTGAATGCAATGACTAGCAGCAGGGGGAAGAGGAATGGCTGTCAGGCCTCTGGTCTAGAGGTTGCATCACTGTGAAAGTGAGCTCCACAGGTGCTATTCTTTAAGACTCCTTTTAAAATATAAGGCATACCTTTATATGGATAACTGCTTAAAAACACCCTGCCTCCCACAGCCTTCCCTCTACCACCTAAGAGCCTTATGCCTTTGAATTCCCATCCCAGCCATCTAGGTGTGGCTTAAGGTTAAGACCCTATCCCAAAAGCACTAGGAAGATGGTGGCCTTACTCCTCCAGTTTCCAGCTGGGAATGAAGACCAGAACAAAGCCATCGGGACCCTGCTCCACCTGAGAAAGACAATGACCAAGGCACAGTTAAATGGGAGAAGGTACGCTGGCCAAAAAGTATTTAGACCTGAGGAAAGTCAGATAGAGAACTGAATTCTGCTATGTCACCCTGAATGCCTCCGTGAGTGACAACAGTCCTCTACAGGGTTGAGCATAAAGCAAAGTCTTACAGATCTATCCAGACTACAGCTGTTCCAGAAGATTGTAGTACAACTGGGAGCAAGCCACAGCTGACTAGTCCAAAGTAAAGCACGAATGTATTGTTTTTGTTGTTGAGATAGGGTCTTCCCATGTAGACTAGGTTGGTCTCAAACTCATAATCTTCCTGCCGTGGCCTCTGTAGTACTACAGTTACAGGCCTGAGTTCAAAAGTATTTCCTAAATAAAACTGGTCAAAGAGAGTTAAAAACAGAAAACAGACAGCCATGGCACATGTTTGTTTCCCGACAGTTTAGATGTATTTTTCCAGTGCCAAGTAGTTAGATTCATTAGAGTCTCCAAAGAAGCTGACATCACCGCATTGCTCACCTACCGCACTTAATGGTCTCTGGGTTCGGGAAGCAGCGGCATGCTGTGAGGCTGATCTGAGCACAAATGGTAGCAGTCTCCCTTCCAGCTGGGAGACTCTGGCAAGCTCCTAAGCCTCTCTGAGCTCTGGCTTCCTCCACTAGAACCAGCCAGTATTTACATATGGGGCTGGAAAAGGATCGGTGAAATGGGGAGGATGTGTCTGATGGCAGTTGGTCAGTAAGTGACAGCCGACGGCTGCCTTCTCTTAGTCTAAATAAAAACTAATAATTCAGACTCATTTCCCCCCCCCCCCAAATACTTTAGATCTGCTGCAGGGGTAGGAAAGAAAGGTATGATGTTCACATGTCCGTTTTCAAAAGGCGCCCCGTTGCCCTTCTGTCTCGACGCGATCTGGAGGAAGGAGAGTAAAGCAGACACATCCAGGGCCTCTGATGCTGCTCAGGTCCACAAGAGAACAGAGCTTTTGTGAACATTTTGCTCCAGCCGAGGCAAAAGACTTGGAGAGACAAACTCAATTTAAATCTCCCATTAAAATCACATCTTAGCAACATCTGGGAATCGTCTCTTACTCCTTTCAGATTTGCAAATAAGTTTGTCACAGATTAATCTAACTGTATGACAACCCATCAGAAGTTGGAAAGACACTTCATCAGGTGCTGTTGTAAGCAGATGGCCAACTGGCTCTGTTAGAAGGGAAGTGGACTGTGGGGCGAGGCTCAGGTACCTTTCCATTTATTTTCTGCACACTGCATGTCTACGTGAACAAGAGCATGACAAAGCAATTAGCAGAAAACATGTGTAGCTCTTCCCACCCGTCTCCTCACCCTCTGTACTCAACCTCACCATTTTCTCCACATACCCACCCAACTGCTCCTTGAGGAAAGGCAGATGTCCACACTGCAGTGAGAGTGCACTTCTGTTTTCCATTGGACTTCATTTTTTTATAGCGAGGAAGGTACCAGTCTGACTTATTTACTTGGGGAGTGCACATAGACAGCTACTTCAGAGCTGCCATACTGAGCGGGTGTTCAAAGAATATAACTCCAACTGTGATTTAATTTTTTTTTTTTTATCATTTTAGTGCACTGGTAGGCAAGAACAAAATGTAATATCAAGCTGACAACTAGATTTTCCTCTTAAAAATTCATTTAAATCATTTCAAGTATTCTTGGAACTTGAGACTGTCAAATGTCACTTGACATGGTTCAGTCATCTGAGAAATATACCAAGTATGCTTATTCTCTTGGTGCAAAAACAGCCCATAAAAACTGTCTGGTTGAACTTCCAGCTTGGGGATACACACATTTCCCCTCTTCTATTCTGGTCAAGATGGTCAGCATTGGAATTTGAGGCCCATGGCTTTCTGCAGACTAAGACAACAGCCTTTATTTGATTTACTTTCTTGCAGACCAATCAAAAATTACAATTAAGTTAAAAAATAACCTAGTGCTGCCTTCTCCAGACCACAGTTTCAGAAGCAGCTGCTTATTACTCATGTGTGGCACCAGGAAATTGCAGTGTCATGTTCAAGGTCTGCAGCCAATAGCGATCTGTGGGATTGGGAGAAGGGCACACACCACTCTTTTATGCTGTTTGCCTTCACCTTCGGGCCACCATCACAGAGTTCATGATCTACAGGGATGGGGGATGGAGCAGCAAAAGAGAATGACAAGAGAAGTCACACAGGAAAAAGGCTCTTCCAGATTTGTTTTATGCATCCACTAATGCTTTCCCTCTGATTGGTCAAGTTACCTCCATTTCCAAACAAGCTTTCCTTGGTTATTACGCAACATCTAGACTCTGGATGCTGTGGGGAATTCTGGGATGAAGAGGTCTACTGCCCTTGACGAAAAAGACTTCTGCTCTAAAAGCCTAATCCAGTTCATGTTGAACGAAGTCACCAGAAACAGGAAAGCTCAAAGAAATAAAAGTCTAAACAGTCATGTGCTGTAACACAACATCTACTATAATTCAGTTTGCATTTTCTCAGCTAGATGACCACAAAAGGTTATTATTTTGTAAATGTGTGCATTTCTTAGCATTCATAGGCAGGCAGAAGAGATGCCTAGTGACCCAGATCAGCTAAGTTAGTGGGGATGTCTATAGTTCCAGCACTGGAGGCTGAGGGAGAGGCTAGAATGCCGGAGGCCAGCCTAAACTACAGAAACTGTTTGTCTGAGAAACTGTCTCAGAACAAACACAAAATAGCTTGTAGATCCTGCTCAAGCTTTGAAAACCCCAACTTACAGTGAGAATATTTGTACTCTCCTTCTAAATTCTACCCACAAATCTTCAGAGCAGAGAAGCACACCACCAAAAGTGTATAGGGATTCCTACTTCAGGAAGATGGGCAAAAACCTCCGTTCTTCTACAATCCGCCTTTGCAGTCCTCTTCTTTTCTCTAATTACCCCACCCTCCTTCCTCCTCAGTAGGACAGCTCAACAGGACTGAGTTTTCAGTTTATCAGTCTTTGTGCTGGGGGGTGATTATGAGGTCACCAAAGAGTGCTTAACTGATCCTCTCCTCAGGGTCACAGTTTTTATTAAGACTTTGGAAACTATGTGATAATTCAGTGTGGTTCAGTGTCACTGGATAGATTTGTGAGTGTCCACACTTACTTTCCTCATGTTACATTTGCTTCCTGCTGGAGTTTTAAAGAATAAGAGACAAAGGAATTTTGATTCCATTTCTTCCATTGTTTAGAATGGTCAAGATAAACCCAGAATGAAAATGTATTAAAAAAAAAAAAACAGTAATAATGGGACTGGGCCTGCTTCATATGGTTCTCTGCACCACTTCCAGTACTGTCAAGCCATACACCCATGGGTATGAATGAAGCACTTGCAGAGTAAGGACAACTAACTATGTGGCTTCAATATCTAAGGCCCCAGCAGGCTGTGTGATCTCTATATTATATGTGGTGAAATAGTTTAAAATATTTAAAATAGAGACAGTTCTAGAAAATTCTCAAAGATGACCAGCAGAATCTGTTCTCTGCTGAAATACTTATATTCCTGAGATAAATCTGATTTAATCATCTACCATTCATTTTGGCCCAGCATTATTGCCTTAGTAAATAGTGAGAAAAAGTCCCAAGCAATGACTTAAATTCACCTTTCTTATTTAATACTTGAAAAATTATGACGAAAAGAAGGGAGGCCATCGTCCAGGTAGCTAGTGGCAATTCTGACTTCCTTTCTTATTTTTAAAATTTATTTATTTTTATTTTATGTGCACTGGTGTTTTGCCTGCATGCGTGACTGTGTGAGGATGCCCAGATCTTGGACTTACAGTTGTAAGCTGCCACGTGGGTGCTGGGAATTGAACCAGGGTCCTCTAGAAGAGCAGCCAGTGCTCTTAACTGCTGAGCCATCTCTCCAGCCCCTGGCATCCTCTCATAAGAACCCTTCACAATTAGGAAGGGTCCTTCCTGAAGGTATCTAGGGTCAGAGGCTAGGCCAGGTTCGGATTAGTCCAGGAGTTCTGAGGTCACTGTGTGCCTACTTGCTTCCACTTAAAGTAGGACATGTAGTCCTGGAGGCCCAGGTTTGTACTCACTTCATATTTAGTTATTTATTTAGTTATTTATTATCAAATCTAGCCCACTGGCCTGGAACTTACTATATAAACTAGGATGGCCTTGAATTCATGGAAATCTGCCTCTGCTGTGATTAAAGGTATGTGCCACTATGCCTGCTGGGCTGTGTTAATAGTTTTGATCTATACTAGATCTATCTTTGGCTATGGGAACAATAGCACAAAAAAATTCTTTTCAATGGTCACATTTTATGGAGTTTTTTCAATATAGAGATGATCTTATACATTATAGTCTTATTGGTTGAACTCTTGGGAGAGACAAATACAACTGAAGGCAAGGCAAAGCAACTCTCTGTATGCATGAATATGGGGGAAATTGGAGAAATGAGTTTACAGAGGGGACCTGAGTAGAGGATATATGGGACCTTTTAACAGACCCCACTGAAAGGAAGAGAGAAATAGAAGAAAACCAAAAGCAGTCTTATCTCATCATATTAGGAAGGACCAAAGAGTCAGGAGAGACGAGGAGGAAGAAGAAAGAAAAACTGGGAATAAGCAGGGAGAGGGGGAAATGTTATGAAAACAGAAACACACACACACACACACACACACACACACACACACACACACACACACACACACACCACACACACGAGAGAGAGAGAGAGAGAGAGAGAGAGAGAGAGAGAGAGAGAGAGAGAGAGAGAGAGAGATTCGGCTGATTCAAAGTGGAAGTTAGCAGTCTTGGTTTCTGTTCCCAGGGATGTCCCCAGTAAGCTAAGACTTTTCCTAGGTCATGTACTTTTCCATGCCTCAGTTCCCTCATGTACAAACAGAGTGACTGTGCTAAATCATTCAAAACTAAATGATCAACAAGGATCCCCCTAAGTTTGAAGCGTCTATGATTTTGTGATTAACCATGGGGGCAAACATCAAAAGAGGCTTGTTGAATAGCCCCAGGAATGTAGAAAGAGAATATCTGGGGAGACAGATAAAAGGTGGGTTTAACCAGGCTAATTAGAAGATACCCTAGGACGTTTTCAGCAGAAGTGAAATAATGTGAGCAGCTTTTGATTCTCCTGCTTGCTGAGTGCCATTCAAAGGGAGAAAGAAGCAGAGCCTTTCAGGAATGGTCCCTCACAGGTGTGCAACTAGATACGGGCTTTCCTCTGCACAGCCTTTCATCAGGCATTTAATTAGTCAATGTTTAGATAGCACTTTGGGGATGAAAAGTACAATGTAAGCACTTAACGTCATTATTACTTAGCAGCTTTTATGGGACCAGCAATGCCTGAGATTAAATGAGAAATTAAAGTAAGTTCCTGGCTAGAAGGCTTGATCTAATAAATCTCTAGGTCACTGATGAAGAAAAACAAGCCCACCACATAAACTGAACTAGTGCTCGAGTCACTGTCTGAGGCTGTTGGTAATTTTTAAGTCCTTGCCTCAAGGTGTCAACAGGCAGTAAACACCACTCACCAAGCTGAGGATTCCCACACATCCTGTTTTTCCAGTAGTGTCTGGCTTGCTGATGGTGTCTGTACCCAAGCCTCTGCAGACCCAGGATAGGGGTTCAGATATATGGGAAATCAGTGCACAATGAAGTGGGGACAGGTAAATTAATCAACAAATAATGCTGCAGCAACAAAAGTAAAGCTGAATTACTAAACTCTATAAAAATGGTAATTCCTGATAAATAGAAGATTTATATATAAAAAGAAAGCCATAAAAGTATTGTAAAACTATATAAAATGTAGCCTAGTCTACAGAGCGAGTTCCAGGACAACCTCCAAAGCAATACAGAGAAACTGTCTCTCGAAAAAACCCAAAAAAAGAAAACCAAAAACTATACAAATGTATTCAAGAAAATATTCATGTAGAATAAGTACCTTCTACCTCGAGAAGCTACAAGAGTGGTGAATCTGAATTCATAAAATAAAAAGTCACTATATATCATTTATAAAGCAAAATGATGAAAACCAAGAAAACATTTTCTACTTAAATGGAAAAAGTGCTAATTTTCACAATATGTAAAGTTCTTTTTTAAATTAATAAGAAAAAGACCAAGACAAAGTTTAATAGGTAATTTACAAGTTCTATAAGTTACAGTAACAATATAAAAAGGATGTTCCATCTTACAATGGAAAATTGTTTTAAAAATTGAAAAATTAAGACAACAGCATGAAGTTATGTCAAGTGTTGTAGAAAATGTGGAGTGTTCACACCAGTGAACACCCTTACAACAACAATGACAACCAATGGGCGCAGGTTACATTACCTAATGATCTGATTTAACATGCAGTCAATTAGGAGAATGAGACAAACCTGTATTAGTACTGAATGTGCATATTTGCCCAAATGTTCACAGATGCTCATGTGCCCACTGCCTGACCTGTATGTGTGAGTGTGTGTGTGTGTGTGTGTGTGTGTGTGTGTGTGTGTGTGTGTATTTGTAATTACTATTAAAATGTAGAAAACTTTCCTCAGTTTTGGCTCTGCCTAGCCTATGTTTATATTTGCTCTTAATAACAGCTACTTTCACACAATTTCCTATCGGTGAACCTGTCTTGACCACATCAGACTTGATGCTTGTATCCAAGGAGACCTGGCTGCCTCCTCAGAATGTTCCCTACTTAGGAGTTTTTCAGGTTTGGAAGGTAACACTGCCCACTCAATTAGAATGATTTATAAGATAGGCGCAGAGTCAACAGCCATATCTAATGCCAGGTAATTTAAGGTTGGTTTTTGTTTACATAATTATCACTTAATTCTGCACATTTAATCTTATCTCTTTCAATACTAGGCTGGGAGTTAGTAAGTTAGATGCCGACTGTGTTCTCTAAGAATTTACTGGAACATTTTCTGGTACTCTCTCCCAGCTAGTGGCAGCTGAAGTTATCTTGCACCCCTGTCAGTGTAACCTCCTCTAACTGGTTCTCTCTGGCTTTGTTCTCTGCTTGTACCTTTGTCACAGCTTTGATAACATGGTTAGCTAGGAAAACTGTAGTGGTTTTGCATAGTGGTTTTATTGGTTTTGTTACTATTGTTTGTTTATAATAATGAAGAACTTTAAAGGGCAGAGAAACAGGATTGTTAGGAGATTTTAAAATCAATTTCCCATCTATTCCAGAGATCACAATTTCATACTACTCAGAGGATTGTACAGAGGAAGTATTTTTCCAATGCAACTATTTTACCCTTAGTTCAATGTCAATCCAAGAAAAAGTTAGTATATCAAGTGACCCACCCTAGCCTTGGCCTCAAGAAAGAAATGGAAACTGTGGTTTTACAACAGGAGGGCAAAGATAAGATTAGGTTCAAAGAGAAAGGCATTTTGAATATCATGCCCACGTGAGACAGGTTCAGAGGGTCAGTGAAATCTAAAGGGACAGAGTCCTAGAAAAGGAAGTCAGGTCTCAGGCTATTGCCTAGTAGGTTGAGGGTAGACGTCTATCTGGTCTAATCCCTAATGTCCTCTAGATCATTTTGCTCCTTAAACGCCTTGCCATCGCTAAACCAGAAGAAGTGAGTGATGATGCTCATTTAGGTTGTTAGCTACTGCTCACAGTACTGATAAAGGGGAAACAGACCAGGAGAGAATTCGGGAGGAGTGTCTGTGGAGATTTCAGCTCCTAGCCCTGCCTCCATCAGTGGATAAGCAAAAAGAAATGCCACTTAGTTTTCTACAGTCCATTTTCTGTAGCAACGAGACCTTAAGTGAAATTTTAAGCAATTGTACACCAGTTAGGGTAAACTAGGGGAAGAGGTTCCAAGTTCTCTCTCTCTAAAACCATAGAATTCACAAATATATATATATATATATATATATATATTATATATATATATATATTCAGTGCTGGGGACTGATGCTGGGCACTCGTGAACACTAGACAAGTTATCTCCCTACTCAAATGTACAAATCTTAAGTGAATTTTAAAACATGCAGGTTAATCGTTCCTACTTGCTTTCTTGGCTTTCACTCTAATCACCCTAACTTCGATGTTTATCACCAGAAGGATCTAATAAAATGCAGACTCAACCAGATTACACAAATAATGATAGAATTTGTGACAGTCACCGCCCTCAGAGCAAGTAAGCAACTCTCTAACGTCTACTAGTCACTGCCTGAAGCTTTTAACTCATTTCCCCCTTAAGATAACACATGTGAAACACCTAGAACACTGGCAGGCCAATGGTGGACAGTAAATGAATCATTACAGTTATTTACAAATATCTCCAAAGGTCAATGTTTCACTCATCAATCTGAAGGAGATAAAACAGAGGAGTTGCATCTTATGTCCAAGGTCACCAAGTCTGGAAGTGTAGGAGGCTCCACTCCAAAGCCCAAGCCCTAACCACTATGTCCTTCTGGAGTTGGTATCTGTTTAGGGAGAACTCCAGCCCCTGCAGGCTGAGGGCTAAACTCTTTCGCATTGCTCTTCATACTAAGCCCAGCTGTTTCTCCAACCTGCTTACACTTGTTATCTCACACATGCCCATCTTCCCTTCTCTCCCAGCCTGCTTCGTACTCCCCGAAGAAGTTCTGTTCATCGTAACTACCACGCACTGCTGCTATCACACGTAAATTCTGGATGCTTTCTATACTTATTCCAATTCTTACTGCAGCGTGCCCACATCAGTATTACTATGTTAGTTTTCAAGACTGGAGGGATCATGGACCTTTAGTGTGACTCAAGCCGATCTTAAGGTTTGGTTGTTTCCTTCCTACCACGACTCCCTTAGAACACAGCCCCTGATACCTGGCTCAAGTGCCATCAACAGAGCACACTTGACTTTGGTCCTTAGTCTGTTTCCTTTCTCTTGGGAGCTACCCACAGTTCAAAACGGATGACCTGGAGTAGAGGAGTATTGGCTTCTGCCTCACTTCCATTTTAGGCCTTTCTAAGCACATCCAACCTTTGCATCAAAAGGCTAAAACTAAATGTTTCTGAAACATTCCTAGGGCAGGCCTCAGATCCAATCATTTAAATTACATCCCTGTCCAAACAAATGGCAAGTCTTTGACCACAGGGAGGTCTGGTTTAAGGGTTTGACTACGGAGGGCAGATGGAGAAGCTGCTGCCAGTTAAGCACCACAAGCAGCTGAGGCAGACTTCCAGGGGATGTGTGATTCATGATCCCTGGGAGATGTGCTAGCTAGCTCTCTGTTCAGCAGGACAACAGGGCAAATTTTGTGGGTAGCCAGAAAGGCCAACATGGGCAACTCTTGAATTGATCTGGAAAAACATTTTAACACTGGAATAGTTGGCATTCTTGTTGACTATGTAGTATAAAAAAACAAACATTTTAACATGTGGAACTTGTTCAGCTCCTTCTGGACAGACAAAGTTGATCTATTCATGTGCAGTCTCCAGGGTTCTCAACTCCACAGTGTGCCTGACTCTACAGGCGCCTCCTCTGATAACTTTGGTGAGATTTGGTTGTTATCATTTAATCTTACTGAAGACAATAAAATAAGTTTAATAAAATTAAAATAATTATTTAAGTTAATGGTCATATAAAATTTAAACTATATGCTTACTTTCTCAAGTCCCATATAAAAATTTTAACTGCTGAAGTTAAAAAATTCAACCTAAAGAAAGTACAATCATTAAAAATAAAAAATAATTTAAAAAGCAAATAGGGTTGATGCAATGATCTCTGAAGTTTCTTGAAGAGTGAAAGGTCAGCCGGGTGGCAGTGGTGCAGGCCTTTTTCTTTAGTCCCAGTACTCGGGAGGCAGAGGCAGATGGATCTTAGTGAGGCCAGCCTGGTCTACAGAGCAAGTTCCAGGACAGGCTTCAAAGCTACACAGAGAAACGTTGTCTCCAAAAATGATGGGGGATGTCCTTCTGTATGCTGTGAATATATGTTTCTGTTATTGGTTGATAAATAAATGCTGATTGACTGATGGCTCAGGCTTGAAGTATAGGCGGGGCTACCAGACTAGGAATGCTGGGATTAAAGGTGTGTGCCTGGGGCTGGAGAGATGGCTCAGGGGTTAAGAGCACCGGTTGTTCTTCCAGAGGTCCTGCGTTCCCAGCAATCACATGGTGACTCACAACCATCCGTAATGAGATCTGGTGCCCTCTTTGGGTGTGGAGATATACATGGAAGCAGAATAATGTTGTATACATAATAAATAAATAAAATCTTTAAAAAAAAAAAAAGAAAGAAAGGTGTGTGCCTGGCTTCTATAGCTTGTGGCTGACTTTGCTTTCTGAATCCTCAGGCAGGCTTTAATAAATCATAAATAATATGTCACTACAGTAAAACAAAAACAAAACAGTAATAAAATATTTTTTTAAAGTGAGCGGTCAGGCATAAGTGGAATAATTTTGAAGACAGGAATATGAGGATGGATGGATATATATATATATATATATATATATATATATATATATTACATGAATGCAAAATATAAGGCCCAAATGATGCTGGCATTGAAATTGTTAAGGAACACAAGTGATTGCTCAAATACTCACTAGAGATTCTGAGGAACGTGGTACAATCACCAAGAGTCAACACAGGAAAGATGATTATTAAAAACAAGGCTGAAGTAACTTACCCATTTGGGGGGAAAAAAGAAAGATGTAAAATGATTCCCAAATATATACTAACTACTAATTGTACTGAACAGATGTTTTAAAAGTTTTCGGTGTTGGAGATGGAACCCAGTCCTGCACATCTCAGACAAGCACTCAAGCCCCAAGCAACAGGACTAGCCCTCGACTAACTGCCTATCAGAGAAACAAGGAAATGGAGACGATACTTCTCTGAGAAAGGGAAAGGACTCTATACATTTTAAAGCCACAGAGGGAATTATACAAGGAGAAAAATGGATAGATCTGAACATGTAAATGGTAAAGTGCATGTTTATCTGAAAATACCACATTAAAAAAAAAAAAAAAACTAAGAGCAAACAACAAAAACAGGGAAAATATATGTCATCACATTCATCTGTAATCTAATTGAAAATATATAGCCTGACCCCAAATAAGCACAAGCTATCATTTAAAAATAGGCATTTTAGTTTTATATGTGACAGAAAATAGGCATGCAAAGTCAAACAATGAGAAGCCACCCTACCCATGAAATGACCAGATTCATGTTTTTTTTTTAATTGAGCTATACATTTTTCTCCACTCCCCTTCTCTCCTCCCCCTCCACCTGATTTATGTTTTTAAAAATGACAAAAGTTAATGCTCTAGTGATATGAAGGGTTTATATATTATATGTCAGGTTTTTTGGAAACTCCATGTCTCTATAGTAGTTAATCTATTACTATTAGAAAACAGTTCATATCTCCATATTTGAATTAAAAATGTGAAAAATATTTTTAAAGGTAAAATTATTCTTCATAGGATAAAAAGGATTTCATTTAGCTCTCGGGTTTAGATTATCACTATATTGTTACCATTTTATATATCAGACTCTGAAATGTTACAGGTACAAAAAGAGTGCTACTTGCCAAATGAACAAAGTTTAGCTGAGTCTCTAGCATACAAATTAAATACATTCAATTTTTTTGTTATGGATTTATATTATATTAAATATGAGAAGTTCAGGACTGAACTAAATAGTTAAGCAGGTTAAATTCTGAGTATGTTTCTGTTTTCATTCGTGCTGTTTGTGAAAGTGTTCAAATACATCCCACAGATTAACTCCCATTGCTGCACTTTCCATTTGTTTGTGGATGGAAAACAAGTTCAGTGATTTTTTTTTTAAACAAAGATACGTATTTCCTAATACTGTATTTTAATGTTGCTTATTGTTCAGTTAATTTCCCTGATTGGCGCAAGTACAAGAATCTACTTGAACCATGTACCAAGCAAATATAAAATGTTTCATGAAGAATTCCTCAAGCCAGAGAGAGAGAGAGAGAGAGAGAGAGAGAGAGAGAGAGAGGGAGGGAGGGAGGGAGGGAGGGAGGGAGGGAGGGGGAGAGAGAGAGAGAGAGAGAGAGAGAGAGAGAGAGAGAGAGAGAGAAAAGTTCATATATCTATAGTGGTTAATCTATTATTATTAGAAAATAAATGTTCTTGCACAGGGATGTATATCATAGTATATTCTTCATAATAAGAAAGAACTGGAAATCTTTAATAGGCAGAGAGAGAGAGAGAGAGAGAGAGAGAGAGAGAGAGAGAGAGAGAGAGAGAGAAAGAGAGAGAGAATGAGAATTAAGTCAGCAGCAACAGAATCTTACACAAGCAAGTGTTTCTGAAGATCATTTAATTAAATTTAAAAATCAGGGTAAAAACTGACATAATTTCAGGAATGCACCATGCTCTATACACACGCAGAAGAGAAGCAGTTGGTATGCGTGTACTTGTTGACTGTGGTGTTAAGCCAGTAAGAATGAAAGGAGTGGAGGGGCAGGTATGGAAATGGCTGGGTTGTGAAACTTCCTGCTCTGCTGCCTGAAGATTCCTTTCTCTGGATAGCAACTGATCACAATTCAAATTCCCTGCCATTGTATACCTTTCTTGTCAGGTAAAATCACAAACTTTTCATGAAGTGAACTGTGACTAAGGAGGCCCTGGGGAGCTGTTCTGTGACACTGCAGTGTGGGTGACAGTACCACCACCAAGAAGTCTTTTCTTGGTCCCCTTCACTGACTCCCCCTTTCCTTACTCCTCTTCTCTCCGGTGTAAACACTGGGGTTGCTTGGCCTACCAATGGAGACAGGGCTTAGTGTGTGGCACTAGCTAGCATCCCAGCCAACCCCCTGTCCCCACTCCCTGCTTCCTTCTTGCTTGCTGGTATGCCCTGGGATTAAGGCTGATACCATGCTCTGGTCTAACAAAACAGCCCAGAGCATCCTGGGGTTAACTCTGGCTTAGCCTTTCACAGTTCTATGATTAAATTGCATTTTTCAGTGGTTGTGCCTTTAAACTCAAACCCCTTTAAAAAGAAACTTAAGGAGAGCAAAACATAGGAAACAGCCAAATGCCAATAACATATTTTAGTCGTTTGGGGGAATAGGCAGCCTTAGAAACCGCAAATTCCCACTTATGCAAGGCTACTTGAGCTCTCCCTTTATTGCTTAGTGACAGAACCCTGGCTCTCCCACATGGTCAGAAATGCACTCTTGTTTTCTTTCTTTCTTTCTTTCTTTCTTTCTTTCTTTCTTTCTTTCTTTCTTTCTTTCTTTCTTTCTTTCTTTTTTTATTTCTCTGAAACATTAAAGGCCTGGGCTCTCACAGTGGGAGTTGGCTAATCACAGTGGGAGTTGGCTCTAATCAATTCACAAAAATTACTTTCCATTGTTGCAGATTTTTAGACTAAAAGGCAGATACAAATCCATTGTCTTGGTACCTGTTACACCAGCTTGGCAAACCAAGTGATAATGATGCATGCATTCAGTGTCAACATCTGGGACTTTACAATCACAGGCTTTGGTACCCAGCTTGTGCCAGGGAGAAGAAGGTGATGACTTTCTTTTTCCTTAGGAAAGTGACTGAGAGGGGAATGTGGAGTCCAAGTCTTGTTTTGTAACTATGCTTTCCCAAGCCATGGCTAGCACAAGTCAAAATGGAAAGAACACAGGAGAGCTTTGCCTGTGACCTTGTGTCTATTCTGACTATGCAAGACTGATCATTACAACATCAGAGGCTAGTAGTGGTTTTTACTAATCTCAGGATCCAACCATAAGAGCTGGATTAGAGGGTGGTCTAGCACATGAACTGGAAAACTAATTTGTCACCAAAGAATCTGGGGCTAAGAAGTCATCGAGCGCAGGCTTCCACAGCCATCCCCTAGTTTCGGGGTGGATGAGAACCAATTCTGTTTGAGAAACAGTAGGTAAGTAGCAGTAAAATAGTAAGTTTCCAGACATTTCTTTATATAGTAAGTACTGAGAGCTTTGGTGGTAGGTGTGTGTAAGATGTACTGAACAAACTATAAGCCAAGGAAACAGCCTGAGTAATGAGGTAGCTGATACCCATCTGAAGCAGTCAGTGTCAATTATCCATGGATACTGAGCGACATAATAGTTATTTTTGATAGCAAAACTATGTAGGAAACAGACACAAAAGAATGCTACAAGTATGGGCTCTTTACTAACCTGAAGAAAGTGCTCGAATGCACTTTAGGAGGGAAGCTTGATATGAATCCCTTTCCTGAAATACCTAAACCTTGAGGCAACTGGGAAGGGCGACACTGGGAACACAGAGTGACAGAGGAGAAACCCTCAGACTTCGTGATTTCTAGACCCATTCCCTTAAAACTAATTTCCAAGTTTTTATTTTGCCACATAAAAGGCACTAAATACAAAACAAATATCTGTCGTTCACTATCACTGCCACTTTACAAAAGGAGACTTTTAAAACAAACAAACAAACAAAAATGTAGGAAGGAGATCACTTCAGAGGGAAAAAAGTACTTTAAACTGGATCTCTTTATGGGTGTGAGGCTACTAAGATCTGGTGAAAGCACCAAGCTCTCATAGGGCCACTGAGAATCTCTGTGTGAGCATGTGTATATGCAGATGCACACGTGTGGGCACGAAGACATGTGTTTGCATGTGTGTGATCAGAGGACAATCTTGGGTGTCACTTTTCAGAAGCCACCTACTGCTTTTTTTGGAGACTAGATCTCAAGGCTTACTGATTCAGCTAAGCTGGCTGGCCACAACACCCAAGAATCCTGCTTCTGCTCCCTAGCACTGGGATTAAAAATGTGGGCCATCATGCCTGGATTCTTTTTTTTTTTTTTTTTAACATAGGTTTGGGATTGAACTCAGGCTCTCATGTTTGCAACACAAGCATTTTATCAACTAAGCTATCTCTCCAGCCTGGGGGAATGTCTTTGATAGAAGCACATGGAGATTCCAACAAGGAGAAGGAAAGAAAATAACTTACAGGTTAAAAGCCATTGGAAGCCAGAGCCACTATATTAGAATGAGTTTCAAAATGCCGGATAATGACTGTGTTTCTCAAACTTTAGTCATATGAAAACAGTCACAATGTCACAGCCACATTCCATACATGTTATTTTATTCAGCGCTTTATTTGAGTCAAACCATTTGGGTACTTAAATACATTCATTTAAAATAATTCTTCAAAAGCCATGGAATCAAGCTAACACAGATCCTGCAAGGGCCTGAGCCTCTCTCTACTTGCTGGCAGCCCTGCTGATGCCAACTCTGCTGAGAAGGAGACCGCAAATATCAAAGGTTCAAATCCTACCAGCACCAGAGGAAATGTTGATTTAGCCTGAAGAATGGAGAGAAATGAAAGGAACACCTTTCTTCCCGTAAAATATTTTAATCTGTACCTAAAATCATTAGAACCACCCACATCATCTTGGTCAACAGTCCATGGAGCCTGAGCATACTTGCTTAGTAACTAAGAGTGCTGTTGAAAACAGCCTCCCTCAACCTAGCTAGAGTCTGTACTTTGCATTACTAACTGGTGATCTAGCGCAACCCCACTGCTGGGGTTTTCATCTGTGGAACAAGAGTAACATCAAGAATAACCTCAAAGGTGGTTGTGAGGATCCAGTGAGAATCCAATGGACATATGAGAAGTTTTTACAATAGTCATCGACACAAATTAAGATCTAAAAAATGTCAGCTATTATGATTATTATCTCACATTTTAGAAACACTATGCCAAGGTTTGATGTAGGCCTATGTTAGCCTCCTTCAGGCAAACAGTTGTAGAGAGCATTTCTAGAAAGAGCATATAGCTTTAGAACAACAGCCGCCACCGTTTTGCTCAAATCAAAATGAACAACACATTACACAATCATCTGGCTAACACATCTAAATTATACAGTTTTACCTTTAAATAAGGCACAGCACATGATGCATTTGACACACAAAACAATGTCATACAACTGTTAAGTTGCTACATGGGTAAACAAGGCTGCCCAAGTATATTAACTTTTTAATTATGCAATCAATATCTTGTCTATTTAGACTAAACAACAGAGTTAACGTAGGATTTAATCCTCAGAGTGGCTACACGTGCTAAGTTTGAATTCATATTATGAAATACAGTAAGGGGGTTAGCCATCAATAAATCATTGAATAAAATGCCAACATCAAAAAGCACTAGTTCTAGGGGGCTCCTAAGATGGATTAGTTGGTCCTGAACAAGAAAGACATATATTAACATATCCTAAGCTGTTGCCTTTCATGTATCTCATCCCCTTTGTCCCTGGAACTATTTTTAGTACAGCGAGAACAAAAGAGTTGCCAAGGCAGGCCAGTAGAAAGAGAGGGTATTAATTCAGTAGGACTTGGTCAAGGTTAGGGCAGGAGACAGCAGGCAAATACATATTTGGCTCATTAAACTTCAAGAGAAGGTTGTAGTGAGAATTTATAGTTCTTTCTGGAGCATTTTGGGGGCTACATTGATGGCAGTGTCATTCAGAAGGTCCTAGATTATAAAACTGTCTTCCTTAGCCAGTCTCTCCACGTGCTTCTTAGAAGCACCCTCCTTCCTCTGCTCACCCCTAGCCATCTCTTTGTCCAGTGTCTCCACTTACAGAGGTCATCTCAGCTCTTCTGGAGCCTGCTTCCGTAGCTCCGTATTGCTGCTTCGGGGCATAGGTGACATGACTGTCCTTGCTTTTCTTCAAGTCCCTCGACCTTTTTATTGAACTGCACACTCAGCATTAACTCCTCTTCCTTACAAATGTTGACCAGCCTTTCCTGCTTCTTCCTTGCATCTTGTCCTAGGTACTTAAAAAAATAATTCCCTCAATCTAATCCCAGCATGCCTGTGAACAACAAAATGTTCAAGAACAAGAAGTAAAATCATATTCCGCTCTCTTGTAGGCCACATTGTTTTCATCTCCTTTGTGCCTTTCGCTGAGGACTTATTTCTTTGAGAGGGTTCTCCTGAACAAACACTTTAGGATTCCAAAAGGGAAGAGTAAGTTCCAACAGAAAGGAGTTCACTCTTTTCCCTTGACCTGTCACTGTATTGCACCTAGACTGGATACCTAAGCCAAAGGAGTGCCTGGGTAGGAGTTCTCTATGCTTAACCATCAGCAGTGTCGCTGTGAGAATGAGGAATACCTCTACAGGCTTAAGCAGTGGAACACTTGGTCTCTGGATGGTGATACTGTTTAGAACCTTAAGGAGGCGGAGCCTTCCTGAAGGAAGTATGTTACTGGGGGAGGGCTGAGGGTTTATGGCTTCATTTCTAGTTTGCTCTCTTTGTTTCCTAGGTGTGGATAAAGATGTGATCTCCCAGGTCCCTGTGCCTACTTGCCCTGCCTCACCATTACAGACTGTCTAGGGAATTGTAAGCCAAAATCAACTCCTTTTTTCCATAAGTCACTTTTGGTTATGGTGTTTTAGAATAGCAACAAAAAAAGTAACTACTACATAGTAGCTCTAGCTTCTAATAAGTTATAACTACTTGTAAATAGTTTCTACATTCTGGGGTTAGTTAATTCTTCAGATCTGTCTGATCATTTTACAGTGATCTGAATTGGTTATTTATGAAAGTAAAATGTATTGCATAAATGTCAAATAACAAATCATCAAATACACTCAAAAAGAGGCTTCAATATAGTATGCCAGGTATCACACCTGGAGCTAGGAACGTAAGTAGTGGAGTCCCGGCTTCCTATTTACTGCAGTCAACATATGTCAAGTTCAAATCATCCTGTTGAGAAGGGAAGGCCCAATGCATTGGTGCACAGGCTCTCATGGTAACAAGAGCGATCCAGTTTTGAGTTGGGATATACATTTAAGAGTGGACAGCAGGAGGCTTCTCAAATACACACATGCACACATGAACCCAACCCAAAAGATAATGGGAATCATCTGTTCCGTTCTCATGTACAAACCTATAATTTATGGAAAGATGGGGGGAAAAGTCCCTTAGGAAGCAAAGCCAAGTTCTGTGGTGAAAATTCAACTATACTCAAAGCACAGACTGGAAGAGGTGGGGGTGGAAGCCACAGGAAAAATAACACGTCTGGGGCAGTCAGTTCTCCTTCTCTCAGGCTCCAAAGCCATCTGGGGCCAAGCTGCCCTCTTGCCTTCCTCCGCCACCCCCACCCTTGCCCATTCCTAGGCCACTACTTTGTCTTCTTTACAGGGCGACTCACAGCAGTGAGTTAGACAGCAACTTCGTCTTAAAGAAACAAGAACCGCAGGTTGGTGTAATGCTCACAAATCTCACGGTGATTTCAGAAGAAAACACAATAGAGCATCCTAGAAAATATGTAGCTACAACCAAGTGAGAATGTATATGAAGAAAGGAAAATGGAGTTATCAAGAATTTCCAAAGTTTGGAAAGGAGATCATTTATTTACATGTGATAAAGCAAACTATACATCTGCATATGTGTATTTGTGTACACTAACATATAGAGTAACTTTCTACTAAGAAAAACGCTGAGTTCTGACAACAACAACAACAAAAAACTGCTGTTAGCAATGTCACCTCACTGAACATGAATCTTTTTTTTTTTCTGGTGCTAGGGATCAAGCCCAGAAACAAACATACTAGGCAAGTATGGATAGGCACTTGACCAAGAGCCACACCTCCCAACCACTCCCCCAGGTCCTTAGTTTCTTGAGGTAAGGTCTTGATTTTCAATTCAAGATGCTCTAGAATTTTTGTCTCCTAAGCCATTTCCAAACACCCAATCTTGCCTGAGTACTGAGACTGCAGGTGTGTGCTACCATGCCCAGCTCACGCTGTTGGGTTTTTAGTTCTGTTTTGTCTTCTTGCTTTTTCTATTGGGCCATCAGCACTCTGCTTCACACTAGTGCTTCTAAAGGGTTACTGTACTGCAGAAGATCAACTGTTGCTTCACTAAATTTCCCTAATGTCAGTACCAGTCGTTTCTGTTAGGCCATCTAAAAAAGCATTTTTATGACATTAATTATTTACTAACATACATCAATAAAAATTCAATACTTATCCTATTAGTTTCCTTACCAGTCAGTTATATGGAATAAATTATTATCCATTTCAGAGATTTGGAGAGGTGTAACCTAGAAAAGACTGGAGTCATGCTAGAAAAGGAGTATAGAGTAAATATAAAACCATGTACCTACAAATCTTCAGTGTAATGTTTTAGACAGTTTCTAGTGTCTGTTCCTATATTTTTACTGCATACAAATACTTTCACTGGTTGTCAGAACAAAAGACACTTTCTTTAAGAAGTGGTGGTCAGATGGGCCATAAAAAGGGCTCATCACAGTGCTACTGGCCAAGTGACCTGTTTTCACCTCCCAGAGGGGACTTTTGCTAACAGCACTAAGAGCATTCTCTGTATTGCTAAACATTTACTCAGTACCACATACATGTGTACCTCACTTAACCTCACAACATGGTGAGGTAGGACTTCAGGTATGGAACTGAGATGTGACAAGCTTAAGTAACTTGCTAAGGCTTACAGGGTAGCTGAGGAGCAAAGGTGACATTCAGCTTAGACTGCCTGGCTTTAGACGCTATGGCCTCAGCAACCTTGCTAAAGTGCCTCTCAGAGGTGGTGCTGGAGCAAACACACACCAGAGTTATCTGAAGATTTACCTGAAAGTCAACTATTTACTTGAACTCGGGACCAAGTAGTACTAACAAGAAAACAGACTGATGCTAGTGTTCTGCTCACAAATACACAATAGCATAGCTGGAAGGAGCAGATGGCCTCTGTGGAGCTCATTTCTATCTCTGCCTTCTTCCTTGAGGTGACTCATTCTACTCTATTTCTTGAGCATTTCCTCTTGTCCAGACACTACTCACAGAAGCAGACCCAGGATTGGCAAGACAAAGTCTTGCATTCTAGGTTGACCTTTCGCATAGAGATCATTTTTAAAAGAACTGGGTAATTTAGGTGGCATTTTCTTCTGGAAAGAGCTAACAGAGCTTTGGCAAGGACCAAGTTAAGGCTGGGAGGGGTGGCACATGCCTTTAGCCTCAACACCAACAAGGCAGAGGCAGGTGGATCTCTGAGTTCCAGGCCAGCCTGGTCTACATAGTAAGTTTCAGGATAGCAAAGGTTACACAGTGAGACCTTGACTCTACCCATACACACAAAAAGAACCACCAGTTTGCATCCCTCTATGTTTCCGACCTGTGTACCACAGACCCTGCTGCGTGTGAGGGGCTGTTGTGCCCGCCTATACGTAGGCATCTTTTCTTGCAACTCTGTGGACTCCTCTAGCACTTGCTCACTTAGAATGCGTGTCTTGTTTGACACATATTGTGAAGTCACCACATCATAGTAAAAAGCACTTAATAAATGCTCAAGGTTGTAAAATAGAGTCCATAGTCAAGGAGTCCCAGGTGCTCCCAGTGCTGTTCTTTTTTGTTTGTTTGTTTGTTTGTTTGTTTGTTTAGGAAGGCATTCTTTTCTTCATTGATTGGTAATACATATAACACAAAATGTTAAATGTATATGTTAAATACATATAACACAAAATTTTAGCTATTTACATGCCCTAATTACTTTTGGTTGGTTATTCTGCACCAATTCCCTTCTATACAGCTTCTCTACTGCTCACCATTCCCTACAGATAAAAGCTGGTTTTCCCAGCTAACACTGCTGGCCATGGTTGTTTCTTGGTGACTTCAGCTTCTCTCCTAGTCTGAGATGATTTCAGCCTCATGGTCCCCATCCCTCCCCACCCTTGATGGACTGAGAAGCTAGCTCTGAGGTCTGAAATCTCCTTGCCTCCCTCATCCTAGGAAGCTGAATCAACTTCTCTGTCCACCCTTTCATTATCCCATTCCATCCACCCCATTGCCATCAACGGGGTGGAGACTCATTGCTTAAAGTGTGCTGGGGGAAAAGCCAGAAGCAAGAAACTAGAATAACTTGCTTCTTCTAACAAAACAAACCAGAAAACACAGTGGGGGCCAAGACCTCACATTCACTGAGTTCCAAATCCTTCCTTATCCCAAGGAGACAGACTGCCTGCCTCTTCAGGCTAAGCTCAGGCAGTGTGGCTTAAGCAAACTCACAGAAGGAATTCAAACCTCAAGATCCATTTTCAGCTCTCCCAGCTACCCCTATGTCTTTTTATCCTTATTCCATCTTGCCCAGGCAGATGCGAACGCCTATGTAAAGACCACAGTGTGTCTTACTTTGAAAGGACATTAACTAACTGCTGGCTGTATCTCTCATCTCAGGGAGACAGAGAAAGCAACAGCCAGTTTGAATTAAAAAAAAAAAAAAGTTGTTATCTCTATGTTAAATTAAACTCAGATTCACTTAATATGCTAGCCAACTTATGCCACAACTATTTTGGCCCTTTTTGCCATCCCAAAGCCTTTTGTGGCCAAATGTACCACTGTGCTGCTGTTTGACTCTGTGTGCCAGCAGGCCTCTGGGCCAATGCCAAGTAACACCCTTTCCTCTTCATATTTTGGGGATATCAGGGGAGGGTTGTTAATTTCTTTGTGACCACCAACTCAGAGCCAAGTGGCCAACAATTTGGTAAATTACATACACACCTAAAATGTCAGCTGCATCAGAGATTTTGCTTTTGGTCCTTCCAGTAGTGAACTTCCACAAGTGACACAATTCTACAGGAGTTGGGTTTTCTAACCATATTCTGTGGGAGGGGCACTAGCAGAACTCCAGACATATGCCAATGACTCCCAACAAGGGAGGGGGAGCAACTAAAAAGCAGTCACAGTTACAAATGAACACACAGGGAAGTAGGGGGAAACCCTGACACAAGGTGTAAACACAGAATTTGCCAACCCTGAACTCTTGAAAGATAAAAACTTGAAGCTGCTTTCCTTGTAAACCATAACATATTCTGTAGGTGATTCTGGAATCTTGCTGCTTTTGATGGCTACAGGTCACTGGCACAGACAGAATGAAGATATCTGACCACAACAGCACTATTTACAACTGACCTGTTTTCATATTGGTGCTTAAGGCCTACTTAGGGGAGCCAGGGGTGGGGGTGGGTGGGAGGGTGGGGGGTGAGGTGGGGGTGGGGTGGGGGGTGGGGGTGGGGCAGAAAAGTAATCCTGATCAATACGATCACATTGTCTCCCTGAGCAGGAGGTGGGTGGTGGCTGGCGCTCTGTGGCCAGCGACAGGTGTATGAGCCTAGTTCTGTCTCCCATTGACCCATTGTTCCCGTCTCTACTCTAGGAAAGGCTTAGGGAGGTCTGGCCTAATGGAGGAGACCTATGCTTCACTGGCAGGAGGATCTTGGTAGCACTTTGCTCTGACAAAAAAGAAAGGTTTGGTGCTTAGAAGTAAACAATCCAATATGGTGGTTCTCCTTTCTCCAATCAGGGAATCTTTCAACTGCTGAGGTAATCTGACGCTGACAGCAGCCATTCTTTGTGTTTTGAAATGTTTGAAACACTTCACATAAAACTGAAACCAGTGTAACATGTTTTAGCTAGAGCAGAGAACTTGGGTTTGAAGTCCAGTTCTTCCATGCTAGCAGTATGGCTCTGAATTATCATTGGTAAAACATGGATAATAATAGTACCTGTCTCAGTGGGCTGTTCTGAGGATTCAATGAGATAATCCATGGAGATTTAGAACAGGGACTGGCCTAAAGTCAGTCCTCTAACATAAAAGTAAACGGCATTTGGAGAGCACATAATAAAGAGGAGCTGCTATTAATCTAATTATTTAGTACAACCTTCTCGTTTTACATACAAAGATTTTAAGCACCAGAGATATTACGTGACTTGGTAAAGGATAAACTGTTACTGTCCTCTTACTTAGGTCATGGGGTTCGGGGCTGTCTCTTTCTGTTCCCTGTGACCGACTATGAAAGGAAATTAAATGAACAGGCCCCTAGCCTTCAGTGGGACTGTATCTTAGCAACTCAGGGATGGAATGAGAAAGCTGAGAATCCTGGTGTCTTTGGCTCCCGCCCTTTGGCCGCGTGAGCACTGACCTGTCTGTCCCTCAAGGCAGCAAGCAGGGGAGGGGAGACCACGCTCAGCAGTTGTAGCAGCTCCTCTGCCTTGCCTACTTTCTCTCTGTCCTCCAGACCTCTGTTGCAGCCAGGAATCCTCCCTCAGCCTTCTTGCTCTCCTTTAGCTTTTAATCTTACTCCATTGCTTTAATGTCCCTTGTAGTACAAGTTCCTAAGCAGCCCATCTCTTACGCGCCAGAGCTGCAAATGGCCTCTGGCAACCTGCCTGTAACCCCAAGGCAAACACCCACTCCTAGGTCACTGGTTAACTGTATTAGTGCCTGCCCAAGAGGAAGCCCACAGACAGCATATTATTTGAATGGCCTGTTTGCCTGTCAGATATTAGTTGACTGCCATTGGATTTTGAGGTATAAAGATGAGGACTTATTTTTAAGGAACATCTAAAGTTGCCACAGTCTTGTGTCATTTAAACATTTCAATCACCAATGCATGAAATGTACAATGGCAGTTCTATAAGATCCCAGCTCCCGGCACTGGGCTAGCCATCTTAGTTTGTACAAGGACTCTACATTTTTATGAGAAAAATAGTACATTTCTCAGAACATATCACCACAGTTACACAGATATCTCCAATGTTATATGCAATAGACACAGGACAACATATACACTTTCATACAGTCCATAATAGGTGATATTGATAGTAAACAGTTGTTACAGATTTGTACATTACTCTATTGTTTTTAGTAATTAGAATATAGTGTTTTTATTTTTTGGGGAAGAGAAGGTTTCCTTCAGGAGTGTGCTGGGCCATGTCACCCTCGGTATCTTTGGATGGTGCTGCAAAGCCACATGCTGGTTGACCTGTACCAAACAGGTTTGTCTAGGTGCCCTCTATGATGTTCACAACAATGGACTGCTTAACAATGCATTTCTCAGAGCCTGGTTGATAGCTACGGGATACAAGATTATCTATTGAATGTGTTTTTCTAAGATGTCCTTCAGACTGTATTTGTGAAAATACTTCAACTGCTACTTAGTGACAAAAAAACTAAAACAGCTGATTTCTGGCACAGGGAAATTTTGCTACTTATTCCTTAGAGCCACCGTGTTTCCCTGGCATTCAGGGGTCTGGCTCCTTCGGATCTTTGCTGTAGCTGGCTGTTTTGTGCAATCTGGCTGCGAAGCCCTGGAAAACAGATGTATGTGGAGTGGCTTCCTCACTTCAAGAACTTCTCCAGGAGCTTAAAACCAGGCCCCTGAGAGCCGGAAGAGGCTCCAAAGATTGCATAACTCAACCTTTGGCTTTGTAAATGAGGACACTCAGGAACCAGGAGGTAAAATAAGAACAACGACAGTTTCTGTCCAAAGACAAGTGCCTTGTGGTCTTTAGCTCGGGAAGAGATTCTGTGCAAAGCTGAAGCTGGAAAAGGGAGGAGGTGAACCAAATGGGATTTACTGAATGAAGTTGTCACATAAAGATGTCATATATCTTTAACAGGGGTTAACAGGGGTCAAAATAATCCCTACCAGTAGGTTAAGTTAAAATCCATTGGGGGTAGGGTGTGTGGGGTGGGGTGGGGAGAGTCTCAGCTTTTACAAAATGACAAGAAATGGCAGGGAAGGGAGTACATGCAGAGGTGAGCCTTGTTTCTACTTCTAACTAAGACTTAATGGAGCTATGCATTCAGGGAGATGTATGGAATTTAAACACAATTTGGCATGGAGAAACTCTAAGCATGAAGGCCCTTCAGGCCAGCTCCCTTCCACCTCAGTGCTAAAGGAAGCTAGAAAGCCAATTACATTCACAGCAGGGCTGCTCCCCTACTGCAAGGGAAGAATGTACCACAAATTTTGTGTGTGCTTTACAAGCTAGTAAAACTATGATTGCAGGTGGGAAGAAACAGGGTTGCTTTTTGTTTCTGCCAACCTCTCAGGCTGGGGAGCGTCTCTTACAGCAACGGAAACAGTCTGGTCTCGGTGGTTTTCCTTAAGTACAAAAATGTGTCCTCTATAATCCCACAGAAGGCTGCTTTTTGTGAGGATGGAAAGTATACCTGTGCACAACCCACCAAGGGGCTTATCCTTCAGAGGAATGGGCGTGGAGGACACTCTCCTTTCTTAGCAAACACAGACTCACCTTGGCACAAGCTCTGAAGACCTTCCTGTAACAGTAGAGAGGAGGTGAGCACACACCAGGATCGTGGCACCACAGTCACTGGTGCAAAGGAAGTGTACCTTGAAGGGTGGGCACTTTCCATGTTCATTCCCTTGGGAACCACAGGGAAGTCTGGTCGAGGACCACGCTAAAAGCAGGGGGGTGGGTGGGTGCCAAGGTTTTTCTATCAATGTGCCACTCCATATGGTGATGGTGGGGCAGCTGAGACCACACCAGGCTCCTACGGCTGAGTTCCCCTACAGAGTCTGTAGTGATGACTGCAAGCTGGAGTCTATGGATGGGGATCTTGGTGACACTGAGAAGAGGCTGGGCTCTCCCAGCACACCAATGCTATTATATATACCACAGCTTGAGTGCACATCTCCCAGGGCCTTGAGTGTTAGGCTGACTTGTAAGAGTTTTATTACTAACACAGAGCCTCCCAACACCCTTTCAGGGCGAGTAATAATAGTCCTACTTCAGAGATAAGATTCCTTTGACTAAGGCCATTTGACCAAGGTACACTTGGGTAAGCTGGCATTTGGACATGGGCAAGTGAACTCCAAAACACAAAGGTGGGAGCACTGCGGTACTCAGTCCCTCTGGGATGCCCACCAGTGTGTATCATTACCCTTTTGGAGACCTTTGCTCCAGGCAGAAACTTCATCCCGTGTTGGCCTCACACTGGCGTGCTGGTCTCCTAAAAGCTCCTGACAGCCATCTGCAGTTTGATTTCTATTCAATTTCCACTTCACAAAGCAATGCCAGGGAGAGGGAGGCTGCTGATGCCGTTCCGGTGTGATTTATAAACTACAGCTATCAGGACTGTGGCGCTTTCTTGCTGCCACCTGACCTGTGTTTTCGGCCTCCCTAATGTTTGCATTGCTGCCCTGACCTTGCAAAGTGACCTGGAATAGCTTTCCTATTTCCTTGTGTGTGTCCACTTTCAGAGCCTGGCTGTCAGCCTGGACAAGCCTGTCAATTAGTATCTCAAGGGTTTGGGATAGGGTCTGCAGCCCATTGAAGAGCACAATCTAACACTAACCTCCAAATTCCTTCTCTTAATTGAGCATTCATTAGTTTGCAGGAACAAAAGCAGGCATTCTCTATTATAAAGCAGAGGTCAAAACCGGTGGTTGTGTTTTGTTTGGCCTACAGAGTGTTTAAATATTGAGAAATTTCACATAAAATACGGATTTCCGGCTTCTCTCAGAAAATGGACAGAGCTGGTGACTCCGGGGCTACTGAGTAACAGAGGTCCCCCTCAGAGGGAGATGTTCTCAAGCTCACTGCCTCAACCTGAAGTTTCACTTCTGGCCACTGCAGCCCCATTCCACTTGCCTGGTCTCCACAGCAATCACAGCCAGTGTAGCTCTGCTCCGAATCTATTTCTCTTCTTTACAATGTCCAACAGATGGGTGAGGTTGCCATTCCTAACTGCTGTCATGTTAGCACATGGGTAGCCTGTGGCTGTGGGGCCTGGGGGAGCTTTCCACCCCTTTGCTAGCATGTGTCAGAGTGCCTGATAAATATAAATTGCTTGCCACTTTCTTTTTATGTGGGTAAGTACATCAATGACTAACTCTCGGGAATACAGAAGTCTCTGACAAGGAACCCATTTCACCCGCTGAAGCCCGGGCTTATGAATGTTTCGACAGCCTCTCAGGTACCATTGCCGCCACGTATATACCTCCTCATGTGCTACCCTGCTGTCACAATTGATTCCTAATCTTACTTAATATCCCAGAAGCAAATGCATTCATACTTTACTGAGATTTAATGAGAAGTTACAAACCAAACAGCAATGTGAGGAGCTGCCCCCCATCAGCCTTCTCACTTTTCCTCAGGAGACAGAGGAGTTACTGCCTAAAGCAGCAAGCTTCGAGTACAGATGGAATTATAAGCCAGGGTCACAGGCAGACAGTGGTGTCAGCCAGGACAGGTGCTACGCTGTCCTACAGGGCTGCTGTACTTCCTGGTTCCACCCCAGGGCGCTGCAAGTGGGTGGACTTTGGAAAGTGCCAGACCTCCTTAAGCCTTCAGCACCTGACTGAAGAATGCCTTCTTACAATTTTTCTGGTGCCCTTGAAGACCAGCTGAAAATGTGGAAGGAGTTGGCATCTGGCACCAAGGGGTGAAATCCCACTGACATCACCAGGTGGTGCAGAATCGCAGGTACCTCTACTCCAAGAAATCAGGAGCATATCAGCATTGCTGTTTGGTTTGTAACTTCTCATTAAATCTCAGTAAAGTTTGAGTGCATTTGCTTCTGGGATATCAGTGTCAGGAAGCAGCACTAGTCCTTTCCTGAGAAATGAACCTCTTAGTTCCAGGACTCCTATAGTTTCTGAATGCTTCAGAATGAATGAGTATGGAGAAAATACCCAGCCAGGGGTCTGGTAACAGAGAACTGGGCTCATGCTTCTGGTGCACAAGTAGAAAGTGAAGATCACAAACTCCATTCTTTGCAATTCTGGGCACACTGGAACCCTTCAGTTCTGAGAAGAGCTCCACCATTGAACTCATTCATGAATGTTTTATTGAGACAACTGTCCAAATAATCCTGATGCACTTACACGGAATATACTTTAGGAATGTCAAGGTTAGCAATGTTTTTTTTTTTCCTTCTTTTTGCCCATAGTGATGTGAATATTCCAGCCCATGTCACAGAGGGCTCTGAGGCTACCAAACCCAGAGTTCTCTTTGCATTCTTGTCTGCCTGGCTCACATCTACAGGTCCTGAATCTTAACTGAAGCCTTCCCTGACAGCCAAATTACTTTTGCTGCAAAGCAAATTACCCTGAATCCTGTGGCATAAAACAATCGCTTTAATACGCTCACAGACTCTTCAGGTCAAGCAGCACATGGAAGAGGTGACTTACTCTACTCCAGACTACCAGCACACTCATCTGTACCCCAGCTAACGTGACAGGAAGGCTGTGGCTGGAGTTTTCACTCATGGATCCAGTGGTAGATGGTGGCTGCTAATTCAGGCTCATGCTAATTCATGACTATGTGTGACCCCACCATGGGGTTCCTTATAACATGGTGGCTTCCTGCCAAGTCTTGAAGCTGTTATTACCTTCTATAACTTGGCCTTGAAAAAACTCACATAGAAAAACTTTCAGTGTCACAGCCACTCAGATTTGGGGAAAGGAAATAAAGCCCCACCTCTCAATGGGAGTAGGTTAAACTCACAGGTAAGAAAGCCACCTGCGATGGGAGGTAGTGCTCACCTCCTTTACAAAGGAAAGTCTGCCCCACCAGCCATTCTGTGCTCTAATACACTGACTCAAAAGAAGAAAAACCTACCCAACTCTACTGGCCTCCATGGGCACCAACCTATGTGGCATATACTCCAACATACACACAGATTTAAAAAGTAAAAATAAATCTTTTTTAAAAAGGCCAGAACTGGCAAGATGGCTCAGTGCTTAGGGACTTTCCTGAAGCCTGGTGATCTCATTTTGACCCTAGAGCCCACATGGTAGAAAGGGAAGGCTAACTTTCACAGGTCACCCCTTGATCTCCACACACACTGTGGCATATGTGCTATGGAAGTAAACACATACATTTAAAATGAAAGGTGGCCACATCTATCTCACAAAGTTCTTTAGGGAACAAAATATAAGGGATGTGAAGATGTGAGGTGGTATTATGACAAGGTAAGGTGGTTTTATAATATGTTTATACTCTTTTTGTTGTTTTGAGGCAGGGTCTCTCTATGTAGCCCTGCCTAGACCAGTCTGGCCTCAAACTCACAGAGGTCCACCCACCTTTGACTCCTGAGTGCTGGGATTAAGGGTGTGTGCCACCATGCCCAGCTATATTTATACATTCTTTAAAATGTGAAAAGTGAGGGCTGGGGAGATGGTGAGTTAAGTGTTTGCCTTGGGGGGAAAAAAAAAGGGATCTCGGTTCCACCCCCAGAACCCTCATAAAAAGGCTGGATGTGGTGGCATGCACTTACGACACAAGCTCTGGGGAAGCGGAGGGAGGCAGGCTCCTGGGCTTTCCCACAAGTCAGCCTAGCCGACATGGTGAACCTGAGGCCACCAGTGAGAGGCCTTGTCAAGGAAACACACAAAACACCAAAGGTGTACCCAAGAAATGACACTGGAGGTTGTTTCCTGGTTTCCATGTGTACACACACCAACACACACACACACACACACACACACACACACACACACACATGAACACACACACATATGAACATACACACAAAAGCAAAAGTGAAGGTGAAAAGAAGAGTCTGATTCTTCTCTCTGCACTTGCTAACAGACTGCATCACTGTAGCATGCTATAGCAATTCGTCTGGACAATCAGAATATGGTGGAAATGACAGCAACTAGACTTCCAAGGCCAGGGCACACAGAAAGAACATCATCATTTACCTTTTACTCTCTCAAACCATTTTCAAGCCAGCTATCACATCATGAGGACTCCTTGGGCATCCCATAGTGTGGCCCATGTGGGCTAAAACAAGAGGCCTCCCACTAACAGGCCCCCATCTGCCAGCTGTGGGAGTAGCTGACACTGCTTCAGCTGGTGACCACAGGCCCCACCCAGCATACTCCTTGAAACCTCAGCTCAGCCGAACTGCTTAGGAATTCCTGACCTATAACAATCATGAGAGACAAGTACTATTCACTCTTGTGTTAAATTATGTGCTTTGGGGTAATCTGTTGTATAGCAATAGATAATGAATACCCAGAAATATGCCCTACTAACCAAATATAGCATGGCAGACTTTGCAGCCTCTCTGGCCATGTTCCTGGTGACAGGTAGCACTTCTGTGTGAGGTATCTACCACTGGGCAGTAAGTGTTCTTTGGAAACAGCTCCTTAATGAGGTCATCTTCTGACTGATTTTATATAAATGGGAAGCAACACAAAAATCACCACCAACACACAAATGATTGAAAACCCAAAGTATAAGTAGGAACCAAGTGACTTGGACCCCAGGAAGATGACTTCAACACTAATTGGCCACCTTCCAATTCTGTGGCTGTATCCTCAGCTATTATATAGTATTTGTACCCGAGAGGCTTGAGGGTAGCTTCTGGAACCTCAACTGAGCTTTTTCACCTGGACAATGGGTCTTTCTATCCAACATTCATAAATGGTCACCATTCTGACCTGACTTTTGAAAGCCTTCCATTAACTCTGTACTTAGATGGCAACATTTTTCTGCTACAGTCCCTGGCCATCTCTCCCTACCTTCTGTAAAGCATCTGTGCTTTACTGTAGATGACATTGTGCTAAGAGTACCCGGCTAGCATAACACACTATCTTCGTCATCGCCTTGTTCTTTACCCGTTTATCCTCCTCAGCTAACTATCCCTAACAACAAGTCATAAAAGATAAATCAACAACTAAACTAAACCAAACCAAACCTAAATCCAAAAGCCCAGTCATTATGGTCAGTGGGAGGCACAGATGCCCAAGACCAAAGACTTCTGTCCTGGATCTAGTACTTGTACTTGGTGGCACTTATCACTCCGTCCCTTGCCCCTCCACACAAGATCAGTAACAGCCTAGAGTCTGAGCAAGAGGTACGAACTGCTCAGCACCTACTCAAGAAACACAGGCTCCTCTGAGACTGCTAGCCAGTCAGGCCTTCAAAGATTAACATTCAACCTAGATCGTCAAAGATTAAATTCAACCACTTCCCACCACCTGGGGGTAAAAAATCTTTGAGGAAAATATGTACATTCATTTTCTAAAACTTCATTTGCTTAAAAAGCAAATTTTCCCAAATACCTTGTGGTCTTTTTTCCTAGTTCATAAATTGTATAGAACAGCCCTGGCTAGAGCAGCTGACAGATTTAGTGATGTCTTAATGGCAGCCCCTTCCTGCCTCATCCCAGAGCGTGTCCAGTGGTTTCTGAAGGCACAGTAGCTACAGCACACTGGCTAGAGAGTAACACAGGCGAGCTGTCACGCTTTGTATTTCTGCTTGTTAAATCCGAATGCTCCTAATTAGTTATTCTGCCCAATAATGCCTGGGTGGACAATGGTGCAGGGATCGGGGCTGCTGAGGCTATGAATACAAGTTCCTTAGCCTCCTGAGGCTTGGGGATTGGTGGCTTGGTTGTGGGCACTGAGGCGCTGTGTTCCTGCTGGCTGTGGACTCAATGACATCAACCCACATGTGAATAAAGGTCATCACCTGTTAGTGCTTTGGCAGGAGGGCAGCTGCCCTGAGTGCCCACTTAGGCCTTGCCTTTGTCTACTGACTCTGTGTAGAGTGCCCACAGAGAACAACACTCTGTGATTCTGTTTGCTCCGTGGGGGCAGGGCATACAAAATGATTCACCAAGAATCCTTGAAGAATTCAGCAAAACATAGCTTCAAAGACTGGCCTTGAACTGCCTTGGGCATGGCCTTTTTGTGAACTTACTCACTAGCTACAACACCAGGAAGCCTCTGAAGTGGGCTACCAGGTGTATTGTTCCCATGCGAAACACTTCTGACAGACATTTATGTCACACTGGTTTCAAAAGCTCTATGAATAGGGGAAGTAGCCAAAACTTTGGTGAGAAGTTAGCCATCCAAGGACATTTAGTGAGTATTCAGAAAGACTGCAACATTAGCTGGGCTCAGTAGTGCATTCCTGCAATCCCAGCACTCAGGAGGCTGAGGTAGGAGGACTGAAGTAGAAGTCAGCCTGAGTGACATAGCAAAACCCTGTCTCAAAAACAAACAAACAAACAAACAAACAAACAAACAAAAAAAGTGGGCAACATTAAACAACTCACAATTGTTTTGACCATCTGAACCAGAGATCAGGGGCCTGGAGAGATGGCTCAGTGAGTAAGAGAACTTGCTGTGAAAGCAAGTGGACCTGGGTTCAAATCCCAAGCACTTAGGTAAAAGCAAGTCCTGGCTCCCAGAAGCTTGCTGGTTAGCCAGCCTCGCTTGAATGGCTAGCTTCAGGCTTAGTGAGAAATTCTGAGTCAAAAAATAAGGTGGAAATTGATAGAAGAAGACACATGTGGAGGTCTGAATAGAAACGGCCCCCATAGACTCATGTGTCGGAATGACTGACCAATGGGGAGTGGTACTGTTAGGAGGTGTGGCCTTGTTATATTGTTGGGGGAAGTGTGTCATTAGGGGTGAGCTTTGTGGTCTCAGAAGCTCAAACCAAGCTTAGTGTGTATCAGTCTCTTCCTGCTGCCTGCAGACCCAGACGTGGACCTCTCAGCTCCTCTCCAGCACCATGTCTGTCTGTGTGCTGCCATACGGACGACAGACTAAACCTTTGAACTGTAAGCCCGCCCCAATTAAATGTTTTTCTTTATAAGAATGGCTTTGGTCATGGTGTCTCTTCACAGCAATAAAACCCTAACTATGGCAACACCTGACGTACTACTCTGCTTTATGCATACATGTGCATGGGTGTGTGCAAGCACGCTCACACCCACACAAACAAAATCAAATAGAGGTCATTAAATGTTGTTTCACAGATGAACCTTTCTACCTTTGTTTTATTTCAAGACTAATAATGCTAATTCATTTGTTTTTATTTCGGGGGCAAGTTAGTGAGTTCAGGATAGTGCGTGTGCTCGCACACACACACATGTGTGTGCGCGCACCCCTTCCTTCCTCCATGTATCTATCCAACCACAGATTTACCAAGTATGCACATTTTCTGTGAGACATCAGTTGCTCAGCCGAATGCTCATTGCTTCAACATAAGACAGACAGTTGCAACCGTTTGGTTACAGCTCAATGTTTTCATGGCTCTCCAGGTCTTCATGCCCTCCTCTTTGGCATCCCTCCCACTCACGCCACTACTTAAAATTCTAAACTTTTCCATCTCTTTTCTTCATTAACAGTAATTTATTGAGGCGAACGGCCAGGACTGCTACACAGGGAAACCCTGTCTCGAAAAATGAAACAAAAACAAAAAATTCTTTTACGTGCCCATGTGTTCACAAAAGCTTAGTAGCTGCTTGCTTAGCCTTTTAGAAAATGCTTTGAGAGTCTGAAAAACAGTATGCACTTGTATTAAAGAAAGTGTCCATACTTTTTTTTTAAAAAGAAACTAACAACAAAAAGCACCCCAAACAAAACAAAGTCCCCACAAAAAAAAAAAAAATCAATAATAGGGGCTGGAAAGATGCTCAACAGCTAAGAACTCTTGCTGCTTATATGGAGGACCTGAGCTGTTATCAGCACTGATGCTGGATGGCTCATGACTGCCTATGACCAGTCTCAGGGTGTCTGACACTCTTTTCTGGCTTCTGTGGATACACACACAGATAAACATAGATACACAGGAATAAAAAAAAGTCTTTAAAAAAACTAAACTTCCTTTCCTTCTTAGAGCCAGTGTCTCATGTGACCCTGGCTGTCCTGGAACTCCCTCTGTAGACCAGGCTGGACTTGAATACAGAGATCCATCTGCCTCTGCTTCCTGAACAATGGAATTAAAGGCGTTTGACACCACCTCAGCCTGAATACCATTTTCGAATACCCTTTTTGCTGAACAGAATTCATTTGAAATCCAGTCTTAAGAAATGAGTAGATCAAGCTGATGTGCCCTAGATCTCCCAGGAATCGGAGAACCTTTGCCTTCCCTAATATGCCACTTCCTTGGCCCTGTCATTAACTAGGTCAGAGTGATCCTTGGCTCTATTTTATGCTCCAGAAAATGCTGCCAACTGACTAGTCACATTATATGTTGTTAAATTGCTAACTTCCATGTATGTGATATCCAGAGAGCAGGCTGGTCACTAGAGAAACATGGGCCATTGAGGACGTAGCTCCAGCATACACTTGACCAATAACTGCAGGTGCTCCAGCTCTCAGCACAACAGTAAAGCAATTGTCAGTCCTTGCAATTTATTCCCACATAGTCAAGTATACCATAGTAAGAATGGATATGTCCCAAGGGGGCAGAATATTCAAAAATAATTAATTGATTGCAACAAAAGATCTATTAGGTAGCTAAAAATCTCCAGCCATTGTTGATTGGGTACATTTGCAAAAACTTTGAGAGGTGTTATAAAAATGAAACATGAGCTGGGAGGTGGCGGCCCACACCTTTAATCCCAGCGTTCAGGAAGCAGAGGCAGGAGGATCTCTCTGAGTTCAAGGCCAGACTGGTCTACGAAGCAAGTTCCAGGACAGCCAAAGCTGTTACACAGAGAAACCCTGTCTCGAAAACCCAAAAAAGAAAAGAGAAAGAAATAAAGGAAGGAAGGAAGGAAAGAAGGAAGGAAGGGAGGGAGGGAGGGAGGGAGGGAGGGAGGAAGGAAGGAAGGAAGGAAGGAAGGAAGAAAAAGTTTGCTTTTACAGAAGCCCTTACGAGTAAGGAATGGAATCACATGGGCGAAAACTGCTGACTTCAGCAGTCTTGAAGGGGACAAAAGACTGGAAAGGAGAGACCAGGATGACTCAGCTCCATGGAAGCCATAAGCTGGCCAGCCAGGAAGGGGTCCTGGTATCTGGATACACTCTTTAACAAAAAACCCTAGTGTCATTTTTCTTGCTACAGGTCCCTTCCTTTCCCTGTATCTGAGAACAGTTCAAACCTAGAAAACATATGTGTTATTTGCCCAGAAACCAAAGGGAGATGAGCAGGGCTGATAGCCAAGATACAAACAGATCAAAAGCCAAATGCTATTTAGTCCACCTCAGGCAGAAGCAGTAATTGAATTAAACTTCCTCTAAACATGGTAAGTTTGGGGCTCTTAAAGCCAGACACAAAGAGCCAGGTTAGAGTGAGCTGCTAAATAAATGGATTCATTGAGCCTCCTCCCCTCCCCCATGGTGAGTGTGATAAGCTGGCGATTGCTTCTATCACTCCACTGCCCAGCTGAAAACTGATTAAGCTACTTATGGGACTCTGGGGGCTAATGGCCTGGCCCACCAAGAACACTGCTGTCACTGACTTTAAGTAAGCTGCTTGGCATGTATGGTTTGAATATCACAAGAAGGAAAAAGAAAGGGCCGTGTGGGGAGACAGCAGGGTATGGGGAAGCTGTAAGAAGAAGGAGCTATTATTCCAAATGGATACACGACACTGACACCCTAAAATGAATATGAAATTACTGCCAATTCTCTCTCCTCTGACACCAAAGCTCGTTTTGAAGGGCCTCCTTAAAGGGGAGCTGCTGTTTTTTTATACCTCCTTTAAAAAAATGTCTGGTGCCTTTAAACACACTTGTCTGGGCCCTCAGCTACCATGACCAGACAGACCACTAAGATACACACACACACACACACACACACACACACACACACACACACACACACACACACAATTCAATCAGTTTGCTCCTAGAATATCACCATGTGAAAGTAGTTGGAGACGAACCCCGCCAGGCCCTGGCCAGCCGATTCCATGGGTGCTTGCATATGGGAAAGGTGGGCAGGACTGAAGGAGCAAGAAGCTCTAAATTTGACAAGGAGTATAGACTAACCCTAGCCTTCTCTCAGGCCTGTCCAACTAAATGCTTTGTTATTTCTTCCATTCAAAATAGCTGTCTTATCTCCAAATGAAATGGAACAAAAAAGCCTTAATTTTTAAACCCCAAAAAAGACATAAACCAGAAACCTTGAAAAGTAACTTAAAGTCTAAAAACTGACTGAAGGACAAGGGTGAGTTTTTAAGCTGAGCTCATTTCTTCTGGGTAAAATAGACAGAGGAAAACAAGGATGGACTCACAGCCATTTTAGAATCCAGAAAGTTGTCACAATTATTTTTTGATTGGCTCTTCCAGATTCCGTATTTGTTTAGAAAGTAAAGCAATGCTTTCATTCACTGTCTAGCAGCTTCTTAGGGAGAGGGTGTTGATTTAAATGATTAACCAAAGCTAAGCGTACTCAGAACTTAGGGCTAAGCACACAAAACCTTGGTTTCTTCCTGGCTCTAACCTGGTCAATCATTAAAAGTACATGCACTAACAAAATCGTAAAGGCTGGTTTTGACTCTCTTCTGTGCTCTGTTATGCTTTATTAAACTTTAAAAGTCACTCAACTGTTAGATTTCAGCACATCTGAAGGCTTTGTGCATTCACTCACTGCCTTTCCCATATCTTTTTATTCTTCACATAATTTATAGCTGAAATATTCACATCACATTAAATTCATGATTTTAAAGAAAACAATCAACTTATCTTTGTTATATTCACAAGGTCTCATCACTATCTAGAGTTCAGTCCTGGGAGAGATCCACGTCTATTGGCAGTCTCTCCTCACCTCCATTCTTTCCCCACTCATCTATTTCCTGTCACTATCAATTTGCTCGTTTTGGACACGCCATTGTTACAATGATACATATTTTTCCCTCTCTGGATTCTCAGCATGACCTTTCAAAGGCTCATCCATGTTGTAGTGTGCATCACTCCTTTTTGTGGCTAGATAATGTTATATAATAATGATGAACATCTGGGTTGTTCCCCCCTTTTTAATCTTCCATCGAAACAGGGTTTCTTGGCAGCTTTGGATTCTGTCCTGGAACTTGCTCTCTAGACCAGGCTGGTCTTGAACTCACAAAGATCCACCTGCCTCTGCCTCCCGAGCGTAGGCATTAAAGGTGTGTGCCACTACTGCTCAACCTGTTGCCCACTTTTTTTTTCTATTGTGAATCATGTTGCACTTGGGATTCTTGCAAAGGTTTTTTTCATTTGTTTTGGGGTCAGGGTTTTGCTATGCTAGCCATGGAGCTGGGCTGCCTTGGTCTCCTATGTAGCTGGAACTACAAGGGCATATCACCCTACCCAGCATTTCTGTATGTATGTTTTTCATTGTCTTGAGCATATACTTGGGAGTGGAATCTCTGGATTAAATGGTAACTCTAACCTTTTGAGAGATGCTAAACTGCTTTCCAAATGGCTGTCCTTAACACCCCACAATTGATAAATGAGAGCTCCAGTGACTCTCCATTCTTGCCAGTGTTTGTCATTGTCTCATAGTATCTTTTTATACTAAATCTCCCTCTTATTCTGAATAAATTTAATTGAATGTGAAGAAACTACCACAATGACAGGTTAATTCTGTTCTAAAGCCATAATCCACAAAGTGACTTCTGACAGAAAACAAAACTGAAAAGGCCCATCTGCACACTTACCTGCTGCAGGTCAGCAAGAGAGTACAGGTGGATCTGTTGCAGGAGGTATTCTCTGGGGAAAATTCTGGAAGCAAAGCAGATACACAAGTGATCAATGGTGCTACCAGACACATTTTTTCCCATGTTAAATCTCATTCAGAATTCCCTTCCTCTGCCCACAGCCTTCCCCCTTTCACCTCTGTTTATGTTCCTAACCCTCTGAGAAACCTCTAACACTACCCTTTCCTTTGATACGTTTCTTTGTAACATAAATGCTATAAAAATATGAATTTTCACTTCTGATGCTATCTGAAATGCTATAGTATTATGTAGTATACTAGGACACATCTGATTTTTGTTGTTTTGTTTTTGATCTTCTTGTTTTTGGAGATAAGTTTTTGGTAGTAGCCCACTGTCGCCTTAACTCAAAATCCTCCTGCTTTAGCCTGGACAGATACTGGGATTACAGGAGTGTACCAATATGCCTGGCCCTGTTTCTGGTTTCCTATACTAGTTATGGCTCTAACAAATATTGTGTCTTACATGCATCTCAAACCCAGCTTCCATGCTGGCCTATGCTGGTAACAAGGACAACTGAACTTGCAATCTCTAACATCTTTGTAGCTATAACAATAATGTGCTGGTTTGAATAAAAATGGTACCAATAGGCCATTTGTTTGGAGATTGGTCACCTTTTGGTAGAACTGTTTGGGAAGGATTAGTGGGCATGGTCTTGTTAAAGGAGGTGTTGTCATTAGGGGTAGATTTTGAGGTCATTCCCAGTGTGCCTCTCTCTTGATCTTCTGCTTGTGTATCAAGATGTGAGCTCTCAGCTGTCCCTGTTGTCATGCCCCTGCTTTGCCATCGTGGACCCTAACCCTCTGAAAATGCAGGCCCAATTAAATGCTTTCTTTTAAAAATTGCCTTATTGTTACAGCAATAGAAAAGTAATTAATACAACTGTATATCTAAACTGACTAATTTTGGAGTTAAGAAATATTAGAGTGGCAACCTGTGTGTTTCTCTTTAAAACCCTCTGGGAAGAGATAGTCCTACTGATGCCACATTAATGATATAGTCTCTTAAGGGCATACTGGAATTACCTTTAGATTTTGGGCACAGATAGTAACAACAGTATAAAACTGTAAACCGAGACTCTCCAGTAAATTTCATTAGCTGTTGTCAATTTCTAGGATCTAGACAGATGGCAGTGAGTGAATAAGAAACAATAATTATGAGTAAGCCGCTCCAGGAAAGGGAGCAAAGTAGAAATAGTTAGGGCTGGAGAGATGGCTCAGAGGTTAAGAGCACTGACTGCTCTTCCAGAGGTCCTAAGTTCAATTCCCAGTGACCACTTGGTGGCTTACAACCATCTGTTATGAGATTTGGAACCCTTTTCTGGTGTGCGGGATATGCATGGAGGCAGAATGTTGTATACTTAATAAATAAATAAAATCTTAAAAAAAAGTAGAGCTAGAAACAACACACACACACACACACACACACACACACACACACACACACACACACCTATAATCTCAATATTTGGAGGTTAAAGAAAGGGAATCTTGAGTTGGATGTCAACTTGGACCTATAATGAGACCCTGACTCAAAAGAAAAAACAAACAAACAAACAACAAAAAAGGAAATCATACATACAAATCAAATCCAAACTCAAACTCACAAGTCTGTCTTACTTGGTACTATACAATAATCTTGTAGTTTGGTTATGAGCTTCAGCCTTTAATGGCTGCACTCTCCTTCCAGCCCTATCTTGTATTTGAAATGAAACCACCAACTTATTCAACTAACATGTATGACTACCCATTAGGTGCCAAGCACCAGCAAGTCTCCGTATCTGAGTTCAAGAAGCATGGAGCTAAGTAAGGCTAAAGGATATAAACGAACTGGTAATTAGACAACAGTCTGGAAACAGAAAATGTTAGAACCAAAGCATAGGACATAGCCTTTTAGAAAGGCAAATCCCAACTCTGGCTACCCATCAGAATCACTGGGGCAGTTTTAGGAAATGAACACATACACAGGGAGAGAATAGAAGTGATTGTTAAGCAAAAATTCTATTACTACCACAGCCAAGGTTTAGAAGCCCTGGCCTAATATATAACTTGCTGGGAAATTCATTTTTGAGTCTTCCAGTTTTAAGGATAGACAGGTTAGTTGCCAAACTCTAGAGGTGAACATAGTTAGTTCTCTGTCTATCTAATGCCAACCAAGCAAATACTATATACCAGGCACTGTACTACAATACTGAAGAAACAGATAATGAATCTGCTGAACAAAAATTTGGCTCACGGAGGACCAAATAGCTACATTCTAGGTTGGAACTGTAGGAAAGTAGAGTAGGAATAGAAAAGTTCTGCTTCAAAACACAGCTCCATCCACAGACCAAGTGGCGAGGACATTGCATTCAGGGAAATAGAACCAGGGTCCTGAGGCCAGGCTCCCTTCATCTCCAATGGTCCAGGGCTGATCTGTGGCAGGAAGCAGAGCACAAGCCCTGTGCAGCTGGCAGTAGATAGGGAAAGTGCTGCCACAGTGCAGAAGTTTTCCTAGAGAAAGGCCCCTGTTGTGAAAAGTGGGCCATAGTTTGAGGGATCAAGGGATACAGCCAACCTCCACTTCATTAACACACAGGACAGAGGTGATCAAGGCACCATTCCTCATTTTAAGCACCAATAACAAACAGTAAGAGGAGCTCACTTTTAACTCAGCACACATAATTTCACCCTGCCTTGACGGCTCTTCTGAGCATTAAGTATGGGATCCATTTTACAGAACAAGAAATGGGCTCAGAGGTAAACACTAATGTGATCTGTCTCATGAAGCTGGGATTCAAAGTCAAGAATCTCTAAGGACAAAGGACTGTGCTCTTTCCAGATTCTTGGAGTTGGGGACAGGAAGGAGTGAGGTGGATTTAGCTATTGTATTTGTGTTCTTTGGCATAATTGTGTATTATTTTTTTAGGGCAGCAGCAAAATAATCACTGACCTTTGTGCACACATGAATGTGTGTGCACGTTGTGTGTGCAAGCATGTGCATGTGGAGGCCAGAGATTGATTGCTCTTCACCAATTGTTTTTAGGCAGGGTCTCTCATTGGCCTTGGGCTTACCAACTTGGTTGAGCTGGCTGGCCAGTACACCTCAGAGATTCTCTGGTCTCTGCCTCCCCAGAGCAGGGATCACAGGTATGCCTGGCTGCTACCAACTTTTTACATGGGTGCTGGGGACCCAATCTCAAGTCCTCATGCATACATAGCAGTATTTTGCCAAAGTAGGGCATCTCCTATCCTGGTCTGGTCTGGTTTTGTTTTGTTTTTCTTTTTTGAGAGACTGGTTTTTCTATGTTAGGCTGGTCTCCACTTGTATACCTCCTAAGTTCAGCCAGTGCAGGTGTACCTCAGTATAGCTGTTCCTGTGCCTCCTTTCTAAGGGCAACAGAGAAGACAGAGAGAATGTAGCAGGTATTCCTGACAAGATATTAGCTCTTTCTAGGGAAATGACAAAGGGATATAGAAAGGAGAAGGTTTACACATATAAGGAACTTTTCTAAGTTCTGACAACATTTAGAATAAGTGAAAGTGAGGAAGATGTCAAAGATGACTCTGAGGTCTCCAGTGCAGGGGACTAGACAGTGATGCCACTGGCCAGCATGGGATCAGCCTATCAAGAAGGAGGATGACCTTGTTATATCTCTGTGTGCTAAACATCCAGAGACAGACAGCGGGTAAGGGACGTCTTACATCAGCACAGAGTAGATTGCTGGAGCTGTGGGGATTGATGGAATAGATGGAACAGAAACCAAAGGGGAAGGGAGATGAAAATAGATAAGGGTTAATTCTTTATATTACAATGTCTAGAACTATCAAAATGTATATTTTGATATTCTGCAATTTTTCTCATGCAGGAAAAATTATGTCTTGAAAAGGACATTCATACATAAGTTGGTGTCTATGTTTCCTTGTTGTTTGTAAAATACTCATAGCCTTAGCTGGGTGGTGGTGGCACCCAGAAGCAGGCAGATCTCCAAGTTCCAGGACAGCCAGGGCTACACAAAGAAAACATGTCTATAAAAACCAAAAAATAAATAATTAAATAATTAAATAATTAAATAATTAAAAAGCTCATATCCTTGTAGCATTGATCCAGCTTCCCCAAATGTTTACAACCATAGGATAGTGGTCAAAACCAAACAATTAATGACTATGGAAGTTACATCATTTATTCAAATTCCAATTATTTCACTTATGTTGTTCATTCATTCCAGGATCCTTTCCAGAATATAACACTGTATTTATGGATTGGGGTCTTGTTGTTTGGACATTGTTAAGTATTTGCAGGTCACTTGAGACCCAAACACATGCAGAAAAGAAAAATCTAGGACATGGTTGTTTAGTGGGGTTTTATGGGTAGCAATATGCAATATCATATGCTAATGGGGAAGACAGAGGGTGCTGGGAGTGGATGGAAGGAAGGAATCACCATTTTGAAAGGTAAATGCTTAATAATGAAGTCTCTTAAGTAAAAGCAACAAGGCAGCAGTGCCTGATACAGTAACACAAACGTGTGGGCTGGACAGTGCTCTCGCCGTTCCAACTGACCTTCTCCATTATTGCAGAGACGTTTCAGTCAGTTTAGGAGGACTGAAGGAAGCTAGCTGGCTGACATAATCTACAGCAGCTGCAACCTGTTATATTTTGATACTTAAAACTCTTTCTGGCCTAAAATCCTAACATGTCTATGGTTAGAATTAGATAGGGGGCAATGATTATTCATAAACTAAATCATCCTGGCATGCCCTTGAATTCCACTAGACAGCCAGAGTCCTTAGACTTGTGTTTTACCTGCAATCAGGCAGGTTTTATGTAAGTGCTGAGTTTGGTGCTTTAATGAAAACAACTGATGAGCAATGAAGAGAATTTCCAGTTCCTTCCTCCTGGGTTCTTCTTCCTTCTGAGCCCTGTTATTCTTTTCTACTCCTTCAGCATTGGTGTACAGCTGAAGGTACTTCTGCGTCTACTTAATGTTGCTAACTGTGTAAATGCATTTTGCACGAATTTATTTTCCCTCTCCCTAGAAAAGAAACTATGTTCCTTCAGAAGCATGTCATCTACTGTCTCCCTGCATCATACTCCAGTGTTGAACACTATAATTTATATGAGGTCAATCATGATAGACATAAAAACTGGAAAATGCAATATATGTGGAAAAGATAAAGGAACTGAGCCTACTGTATCTGGAGAAGATGTATGATGTCCAAAGGATTTAGTAGTGGCCATTAAAATACAGACATTTAAGAGCGATAATGTCAATCACCCTTTCTCTCCAAGAGGAGGCAAGTTGTGACTGACATAAACACACTGAGCCAAATGGGAAAATAAATTTCCCAAGAGGGGCAAGTGGGACCTGTTAAAAATGCATCTCCTGTAGAGATGCTTTTGAATGTAAATGAAAGAGAAGAGGATTTTCCTACAGACATTTAGAGACAGGGCTGTGCTCTTATACCTAGAGGAGGCATGGCAACAGGGCAACAGGACAGATATGGCTTGCTAATCCTCTCCCTGGAAGCAAACTGAACTGGAAACACACTCTCTGAAATTGTTTTGTTCAGGCATACTAACCACAGGGGAAACGCAGGGTAAGGACACAAACACCAAGATCAGGTTAGGCAGTCAGCACTGCTCTACTGTGGCTTGGATCATATAAGTTGGCCCATCAGATATAGGCTCTTGAGAAAATGGACTGAACTTGCAGGGATGCCTGGGGTCACTCAAAGGTTGGAGCATGCGCAGTGCTTTCGCCAGCCCCTCCAGGGCAGGGAGTTTTTGCTGTTTCTCTGTCTGGGAGGGCACACCACAGAGTGTGAGCTTAGAGAGGTAGGATGTAGCCAGCCATCAGGATGTGTGTGTGTGTGTGTGTGTGTGTGTGTGTGTGTGTGGTGTGTGTGTGTGTGTGTGTGTGTGTGTGTGTGTGTGTGTGTTCGCGCACCCATACATGCCCTGATTGTCATGCTGAATCTACTTAAAAAGAAGTGGTGTGCCACAGAAAGTGCCCCTAATAAGACAAAGGGCTGTGACTTTAAAAGATCATTGAGAGCAGAAGGGGACTGAAGGGAGCAATCTTTTTGTTTAAAAGACTAGATGAGAAATAAAGAGGTCTAAGGAGAATTAAGGGTTAGAAAGAGGGACCTTGGTGGCCGTTGGTGGCGCACAGCTCTAATCCCAGCACTCGGGAGGCAGAGGCAGGCAGATATCTGTGAGTTTGAGGCCAGCCTGGTCTCCAGAGCGAGTGCCAGGATAGGCTCCAAAGCTACACAGAGAAACCCTGTCTCGAAAAACAAAACAAAAACAAAAACAAAAACAAAAACAAAAGAGGGACCTTCCACCAGAAAGATCTTCAGCTCAGAAGCCTGCATTACTCAGTTTCCCACTAAGTCAAGTATGTAACTGGAAGCTGTTTTGCTGAGAGAGGAAGGAGAGGAGCGCTTTTGCTGGGGAGGGTATCAGGGCTGTTGGAGGAGAAGATGGGAACTGTGGGCATGGCCAAATGGAACCTGTGCAGAAGATTCCTGTCTCAGCCTGTGGGTTTCAGGAGGGGACAGGAGATAGGACAGCACACCTGAGAAACAGAAAAGACTGGACCCTTGAGAAACAGTGCCAAAAAGGATTTTTTACAGAAGCCTGGGAAGGAGTACTTGTAAAGGGAGGCCAAGGGAGGGAGCCTCTCAAGGAGCAAGACAGAATCCACAGCACAAAAGGTGGTGGGGAGGTCAACAACTGTGCACCCTAGCAAACAGGAATTCATCAGGGACCTCAGATAATGAGTGTTTGGGGGAGGAGGAAGGCAGCAGATTGCAGAGGGGTAAAGATGGCAGGAGACTCTTCGAACTTAGCTTGAAAAGGAAGAGAGAAAGTGGGCCATCGATAAAGAAGGAAATAGGATTGAGTAAAGAATGGGAGAGAGTTGGGCATACTTATATGCTAAAATAAAGACATTAATATAGCAGCAGGAACACAGAAATAGGTCTAAGTAACAGCCTGGCCCAAAAAAGATCTACAGGAAAGGGGATGTGAAGACAACAGCAAGTTCTTTCCAATTCATAGGATACACAGGCTTGTGTGTGTGCGTGCGCACGCACGGACACACACACACACACACACACACACACACACACACACACACACACAATTTCTCAATTGAAATGCTTCTAGTTTTTACCAAAATGTTATATAAAAGGTATTATGTATTAATTTTGCTGATACAACTTCCAGCCTTCATCATATTAGGAATTCAAAGCTACAAACTAAGTGAAGGTTATCTGGCTTAGCAGTTGTTTTCAGATGAGGCAGCTGCATTCGGGCTTTCTATGCTTGAAGTGACCTCCCTGCACTATAGCAGTATCAATCATCAGGCCCAGCAGCACTTCTACAGCAGGCCAACCACATGCATGGCCCTGCTCATGGCAATGCAAATTCATTTAGCTGCTCCTGATGCTGAAGTCAAAGACTAAAGAGATAAGGAGCGTCAACTCCACATCCATCTCATCCATCCAAGGAAATCACACCACCGACAGGTAGCAGTATCTAGTTCTTTGGTACCAAAGAATACTCTGAAGAAGCCTGTTAAAGGACCACAGTCACCAAATAGCACATCCACATCAGTACCAACAGTTCTATTTTATCATCTTGGGAATTGTCTGACATACTGGGAAGGTAACTTAGGCTTCGTTTATAACTTGCTCTAATAAGAAAAGTGAGAAAAGATGAAAACTAAAAAGAAAAAGGTCATGTATGATTCAGAGCCCATATATTAGCTGACACTTAGGGTTAAACATTCAGAGATAATTGCCTATGAAATCAAAGACAATCGTCTTTAACAAAAAAAGCTAGGGGGACCTCATTTCATTTTGTTCTATGATATTAAGTTAAATAAATCAAGACTCAATTAATGGGACTAATTTCCGAGGACTTCGACTCCCACCAAGTTCCAATACTCACGACAGTAAAAGGATGGTGGGAAGTGGACTCTTCACAAGATTCCGATAGAATTATTAATATATATGATATGTTCAGGAAGCTCGGCTCTCAGAGGCACTTACAAACCCAAGACTAGGGGAGGAGAGAGAGGGCTTAGTTGGCAAGGTTCCTGCTGTCTAAGCAGGAGGAACTTGAGTTCAATCCCCAGAACACACATAAAAAACATCAGCTAATACATGATATGAGGTAACCAACGGATTCCAGATTGGCTTTGAGGCCTGATCCACGGGATGGAACTCTACATAAGCTGAGTACTGTAAACCGGAGAAGATCATAGGCCCTGGGGGAAACTCACTACGGTTTCTAAACAAACATGTGATCAAGCTGCCTTCTAAATTCTCGCAGTTATATCCATAAACTAGTGCCAATCAGCCTTTGTCAGGGAAGTTTCTTATTGCATGGGAAGTGATTGACACAGAAACTGGCACTAGTCAAAGTGCTGGGAATAAGCGATGGTGAAGTCCTTGGCCCGAAGTGTGACATCTGCATCACCCTCTCCAAGGCTTAGGAAATCTTAGAAGTGAGGATAAAAAGAATAGAAGAAGCGGAAGACAGGGAAGTGAGTTGCAAAAAGGTACTTTCTGGACATGATGTGGTGGCTACACTCATCACCTCATCATAGCACGGAGTAGGGCCATCCCTCCCAGAGAGGTGTTTTTTTTTTTTTTTTTTTTTTTTATTGGATTTTCAGTGTCCTTTTTATTTTATTTTTAAAGTTTTGAAAATTATTTTTAATTACGCGTAGGTGTGTGTACATGAGTGCAGGTGCCCACAGAGGCCAAAGGAGTTGGATCCTCCTGGAGCTGGAGTTAAGAGTTACAGGCAGTTGTGAGCCAAGCCACCTGATGTGGTTGTTAACAATCTCAGGTCCTATAGAAGAGCACTACAGGCTCTCAGTAGTCCTAAATCATCTCTCTAGCCCCTGAAGGACTAGGCAGTTAATAATAGCTGGGGAAGGGATGTCCATTTCTTTAAAAGCATAGCCACCCATAAGTTGCCCATGCTCTACTAAATAACCTCCTGCCCATGCTCCTTCAAGCAACCCTAATTAAACTCAGTGGGTCACACACACAAAGACATGAAAATGGCAGGGGCTTTTGGGGAAGAAGGAAGCTTTCAATGAGAGAAGGTAATGGGGTAAAAATGACTTAAATTCAGTATAAACATGTATGAAACTGTCAAAAGAATTAAAATATGTTTTATAAAAAGCCAGATGTGGTTGCAAGTACTTCCAGTCTGGTGGTGAGAGGGGGAGAGCAGAGACAGGAAGATCCCTGGGGTTCACTGGCCAGCCAGTCTATCCCAATCAGTAAGCCCCAGGCCAATAATACACTGTGTCTCAGAAAACAAGGCACATGGCTTCAGACCCTAGGCAGCTGACCCTAGGCTGTCTTCTGGTCTCTACATGCATGCACACACGACTAAAGTGAAGGGGGTGTTGTAATGGAAATATCTCAAATCAAACAGTCTTTAAAGAAAAAAACTCACAGCATACATATTCACATATACAATCAAGAAGATAATACCAAATACAAACCTCCAAAATTTGATTCTGAATAATAAGGGTCTCAAAGAAAAATAGATAGAGGTGAGTAAGAGATAATTTACAAAGAAAACCATTTATTCACATATTACTGCTGTGTTTTTCAGTGTAGGTAATTTGTATTGAGTTGCAAGAGCCATTTTGTCTTTGCTTTGGAGGGCACATACACCCACATCGGAATCTGTAAAAAGCACTGTGAGGCATCCCAGGATGAAGCAATTTGGTGTTCGAGATATGAGCTGCAAACTCTCCTGAAATAGTTACATTAGGCTGGATGTGGAGAGGACTCATGCGTCCAGCCATGCTCTGAGCTAATGGAAAAACAATTTGAAATCAAAGGCAGGTGTTTCGATGAGAACCCACATTGAAGAAATAAGCTTCAATCATTTCTCTAGATACCTCATTTTGCTAATCTCATTGGTTGAAAAAGTGGCAAGATTGCACAAGGTATTATAGCTGAGTAGATAGTTACAAGAAATGAGGGTTTCTTTTACCTGGTCATTCAGAAAGTATGTGTAAGCTACTTAGCAACAATCTAAAGACTGGAGTAGCAATACTTGGAAGTAATTTGGGCTGTGATTATTCTGGGACCTGGGTATAAAAGTGACAGATCACATCACTTTTATACACCCTAGCTCAAATTCTTAAAGTAGTTTAAATAGGAACAAGAATGTCATACTTTTCCTACAGTGTTCCAGAAAATTATATATATATATATATATATATATATATATAAATTTTAATTTGGAATAAGACAAAACTACTCCTAACTTTTTGAAGAATTTTTCAGTAAAGAGCTATATATGTATACAGTTTAGTATATTTAATATAAACCTTCCCAGCACTCCCTCCTCAAAGCTTATTAATCTATTTACCATGGCATGGCACTGTCCTGCAGGCAGTCTGTAGTTCCATTTTAGATTTATGATATTGATATGTATATTTATATATAAAATATCAAATATATATTTTGGCTGGAGAAAGACAAGGAAGGATGGCACCACAAGAGAACAGGAAGGCAGACAACTTGCAAACAACATTTCTAGAGTTGGTCCAAAAGAAAAATCAATTATGATGCAAACTAAGGTTAGTTGCTTGCAAACATTTTCAAAATGGCATCTATATTTTATAGGTTCTGAGCTCTGGTGGATTCATGCAGCTGGTCTGTTAAAACTGTAGCCCAACTTTAGCAAATAACAGTTTAAATTAACTAAGTTGAAACTATCCATAAAAGCCTGGCTAATTCTAGAGAATAAAAAAAAAGTCATATTCATTTACTAAGCATAAAGAAGTACTATTAATTCACTTGAAGTGTTAATAAGTGCCTGGTCTTTAGTGATACTATTTTAGGGAGAACACTAGGCCAGTAAACTGGCTCAGCTGATGGAGGCGCTAGTGTGCAAGCCTGATGAAGTTCCACCCCTGGTTCCCAGATCCTACAAGGCATATCACACACACACATGCTAGTACTGTTGAGGAATGGGCTTATTCTTCTAAAATTCAACATTAACCATATTTTCCACACTTGGATCTTATATTTTTGTAACAAGATATTCCTAAAATCAAGGAGACACAAAACATCGGTAGATTTTTAAGATCTGTGAGTTCATAATAAATTAAGCATATTTTTTCTCTAATTCCCCATTGTGTGTGTGTGTGTGTGAGAGAGAGAGAGAGAGAGGGGAGGGGTATATGTGTATGTTTGTAGAGGTTGAAAGTTGATGTGAGGAACATTCTTAATTGTTCTCGTATCTTATTTATTGAGTTGAGGTCTCTATATCAAACCCAGAGCTCACCAACATGGTTAGTCTTGCTAGCTAGTTTGGTCTGAGGAGTCTATCTCTGCCATCTGAGGTCCCAATTACACACTGGCCACCAGGCCCAGCCAGCCAGCACTAACACAGCTTTAACCATTGAGCCACCTCCCCAACTCTAAGTATATTTGAATCATAATAGCATTTGGTATTTTATAGCAGATATTCCTTCCACCTACTATGTCGCTCTCTCTCTAGGAGAGAGAGAGAGAGACCTTTTCTGCTAAGTTAGTAGACCAGTGAGCCTTAGGGATCTGCCTGTCTCACCCCACCAGCACCGGGGTTACAGACGTGTACTATCATGCCCAGCTTTTACATGAGTGCTGGGGATTCAAACTCAGGTTCCCATGGTGTATGGTGAGTACTTTGCCCTGTCAGCCATCTCCCCAGCCTCTGGAGATACTTTACTATCTCACTATTTGCTGGGACTCTTGTTGAGTATACTGCTCAAAATATTCTTTTATGCCTAAGAACACAACACAATAGCAGTTTCACTCAGTAATTCATGATTTTTTTTAAACCTTTACTGACATTAAAGATGTTCTGTCAGGCATACTGCCTCAGACCCGTAATCCCAGAACTTGAGAGGCTGAAGCAGGAAGATTGTCATGACTTTAAGGCCAACCTGAGTACAGATTGAGACCCTGTCTCAAAAGTGTGCAACTACATGACATGATTACATGAAAATCATATACTATGAAGCCATTTTAATGGGAAAGAAGCATTTATAGAGAAAAATTCTAGAAAACAATGCCCAGAGAAGTGAAAAATAGTGATTGCTTTATTATTTTTGTTTTCTATGATGAATTATATTTATGGCAATAAGAAAAACTCAGTTTGACCACATGAAGTTGCCAGAATCTTGGTAACAGAATTTTCTCTACTTAATGAACTTATTCAACAAATATTTATTAGTCTCCACTCTGTATCAGGTGCTGTTCCAGGCCCTGGGGATACAGCACTGAGCAATACAGATAAAAAGCCATGTAGCTGGTAAGAGTAGAAGCATATGTTGAACAAAGAACAACCTTTGTACATTAAAACAAGTTGACAAAATACCATGCCCTGCCAGCTGTGAAAAGGCAATGAAAGACGACAGCAGGGATGGGGGCAGGGATGCTAGGTTGCACACTTGTGGGAATTCAAAATACAGTCAAGGATGCTTCTTTAAAGTGATGGTACATAAAGACCTAGAAGAAGTGAGCAAGCAGGTGATATAGAAACACAGGCAGGAGCTCCTTAGCATGCTTAAGGACCAACAGAAAGGCCAGTTCGACTGGAACAGAGGCAGGAAGTGGTGGGAGGTGAGACAGAGGTTGCATGGGGACAAGACTGTGCACAGCTTTGGCTCTGACTTGGAGTGAAGGGTGAAGCTATTAGATTAGTTAGCCAGAAGTGACTCATCCAATCTGTACATTAGCTGCAGCCGGAATCTTAAGAACAGACTGAAGCAGGGTGACCAGTGACTGCGACAATCCAGGAGAACACAATGGTGCTTTGGACCAGGTGTCAGCACCGAATGTGGGAAAGAGAAGACACAGTTTGAAGCTGAAGCTGCTAGGGTTTGCCAAGAGGAAGGAGTGTGACCTGGAAAAATGGATGGTGTCCTTAAGTGACATAGGGAAGAGTGGTTTGCCATGGAGGTGAGACAGGAATTTTGAGCCTGGTTTAGACATAGTAAACTTGATAATATTAACTGTGCAAATGCCATTTCATCCACTGGACTGAGCCTCACACTTCTAGGGTACTCACTAGAAAACCCGTGTAACTCTAGGTAGAACAGAAGGGGAACCCAACACAAATTTGGCAGGATAATGTTAATAAAAATGGCTGAAAGCCCATTGCTTAGTGAATCTAACATGGTGGTGGGAACTCATACTAGATATAAACACCATTTCAAATAAAGCATGAAATGAGAAAAAAGAGACTTAGGAGGCAGGAGAAAGTCAAGTCAGGTCTTCTTCAGAGCAACCAGCCAAAGACAAAATTAATTGACAAACAACATTTTCCTTCCCTGACACTAATGTGACCCTGCTCTGATCACCAGGGATCCAGGCTTGAAAGTACTGATTGCCCTGGACCAGCACTGGGAAGAAAGAGTTTAGGTTTATTTCACAAGGGCTTTACCAGCCATATCAAAGCCAACTCACATCTGAATGACAAAGAATGAGAATACCTGAGCAGAACCGAATGATTTGAGTCATCAGAAGAGAAACATGGGATTTAAGAAAAGCTTTTCCAGGCTGGGCGTTGGTGGTGCACACCTGTCTCAGGAAGCAGAGACAGGCTGATCTCTGTGAGTTCCAGACCAGCCTGGTCTACAGAGTGAGGTCCAGGATAGGCTCCAAAGCTACACAGAGAAACCATGTCTTGGAAAAACAAACAAAAGGAAGGGAGGGAGGGAGGGAGGGAGGGAGGGAGGGAGGGAGGGAGGGACGGAGGAAGGAAACCCTGTCCAGCAGATGGTGTCAGTCTTGGTGATGTGGCCTAAGGTAAAATGGCAAGAGGGTAGGGGCTAGAAAGCTTTTAAAATTAATTTTCTTTTGTAAAGTTGTTTGATTGCCTTTGGTTTTTTTAGTGCTACTATATTCTTATATGAAATGATAGAGAGAAATAATGATGTTTTGTTTGTTTTTAGTATCTGTTTTGGCTAGAGACATACACAGAGCAACCCTGCAGATACTGCTATGGTTTTAAGTTTCCAGGTCTGGGAAATGGAAACATCTGGCAAATGGTGACCTATGCAAATGCACTTGCTAGCAATAAGCCAGTTGTCCTTCCTGGCTCCCTGTGGATGGCAGAGCTTGCTGTTGAGCCCAGGCACAATACCAGTCAGCCTTCTTACCTCCTCACTCCCCACTGTGTGTCGACTGCCTTGTTTTTCTTCATATTCTTCTAAAGGCCTCAGTCTTGAGGAGGAATGAAACATGGACCTCTTAGGAGCATGAGCCAGGACAGGTGATACACATTTGGGAGGCAGTGACAGGTGGGTCACTGAAAGTTCAAGGTCAGTCTGTTCTACATAGTGAGAGCCAGTCTCATAGGAAGACCTTATCTAAAACGTTTTTTAAAGAGTATGGAGACCTTGGATGTCACCATCACTTACTGGGAAAATACTGTGATCTGAGCACAAGAAAGTCAGCTCCAGCTGGACTTTGCTGCTCACCAGCCTTTCTCTGTGGGCAAGGCAGAGCCTCTAAGCCAAAGTCCTTCCCTTCTCTTCGAAGTATCCTTTGTCCTATGTGCCTAAAAGGACTGCTGTAAAGAAAGTTATAGATTCTTGGGGAGCCCCTCTTGTTGATAAAAAATTCTAATAACTGTAAGTAATTCTGAAAAATGTTAAATGGTATCAATATAATGACTAGTAAGCTCTTACTGTACAGCTAACTGATGCAGGTTTCTAGTTTAGCTCTAAGAAGGAACAGAACAACCTTGTCCTCTAAGAGCCTTTCGGGATATGGCCCTGAAGAATTGTAAAGGCATTTGAGTGTCAACTGAGGATCACTGTTGGAAGAGACCACTGAACAGACATAGGAAGAGGCAGCATCTGAACGGGTCTACAGTGACAGTGGCTTGTAGGTGGGAGAGCTTATAGAGTTCAGACTACTGCCAAGTAAGAAAATGATGTGAAATTAAGTAAAATGGTCTAGGCTACATAGATGCATGCTTTTCAGGCTTCAGTGACTTCTACGGACAACATGAGTGGAAACAGCCAGCAGGCAGCTAGAGACACAAGCTGGTGGTGATCTCTTCCCAGTCACTGTAGTTTTCTTTGCAGATGGGTCATGACTCCTTCCTGCGGCTGACCATCAAGGGTCCTGAGGAAAGGCTACCTTCGAACATGCATGGGGCTGCCAGACAGACTCAATTGGGAACTAGGAACATGAAGAAAGGTAGTGGAGGCATGCCTCTCACTCCTGTTGGAGAACTGGGGGAAGGCATGGAGACAGCAAAGGTGCAGAGAACAGCTGGCGGATAAAGGAGGGCATGGAGACAAGAGACCCAGGAGAAAGTAGCCACAATGGTCAGAAGGTCATTGAAACAGGAGTGTGCAGCAGCCACAATGTCTTCAAAACATGCAGTCCCCACCAGATTTAAGTAAGAAAGGACAAAGAAGAAACGGAGATTTCCTACAAGTTTTAATAGTTGAAGGAACACCTGAGGTAGCAGCTTAGGCGGTGGTTGGAGAGAAGGTTGCTCTGCTTTGTTTTTAATTATCCAGGTGAAGAAAACTTAAGTGGAAGGTATTAGTTAAATGCGCTAGACCAATCAGGACGTGTTCTCTGCGGGGGTTCTTCTGTGCCACCACTGCAGGGCCACAGTCCACATCTGGGGACTCCTCCTAATGATGTACTCTTTACACAGAAAGACCCAGGCTCTTTGTTGCCTCTAGGCTCAGCTTTTTTCCACCTCTTCCTCCTTGATTATCTCTTGTGCTCTCTGAGTTTCAATGCTTATTTAAAAAAACAGGACAGCTAACATTACCAAGCACATACTCTGTTCCAGGTACTTTCCCCTTATCTTTAGACTTCCTGGTGTATAGGCGAGACACCAACTCTGAGAGCTGTTACAGAGGTAAGCTCTGAGGCAGAAATGTCTAACTTCAGGGCCTACAAAGCCGTCTGCATTGGTGCTATTATGTTGTTATTTTTGTCCCCCTCTTCAGTTTTGGTGGCCCAGCTGCAATCTTTAGCTTTGTGGTAACCTGGAATCGCTACTCCAAGGAAACAGCAAATGCCTGGAGAGCATGTTATACCAGCCTACCCCCAACCCATCTGTAAGAAATGTCCAAGTTGAACTACTACTGTTTCTGCTTGTTCCATAAGGGCCTTCATGTTTGACTTTTGATAGAACAAGACTGCTGCCAAGCTTCGGCAACCCCAACCTGAAACAAGAGCTGGACTCCAGTATCTAAGACCCATTGTTCTTATCATTTAAGCTTATGAATCTTGGGCTAAAAATCTCAAATGCCTGCAAACCCAGGAACTACTGGGAATGAACAAGACAGGCTGGGATTAAGAAACAGGACAGGCATTATTATGTTTTCCAGGAGATGCTGGGCTTGAAGGCACAATAGGAATAGCAGAGACTACAGTAAAGTAGATTACTGTATCTATAAAATAATCAGAGACTATATCCAAAGCAGATTCCTGCTACATAAAAATGAGGGGAGCCCTGTACGATGAGAGCTTCCGAATTTCAAGGAGAAGCGGGAAGGGGTGTGTGTGTGTGTGTGTGTGTGTGTGTGTGTGTGTGTGTGTGTGTGTAAATTCTTGCTTTTTCTTTATTTATTCTGGGTATGTGGTGTAACTGTGTATGATATGTGTGCATAAGTGACTTTCCTAATAAGGCAGAGACTGAAATGAGCTCCCTGGCGGTCAAATGCCAATACAATTAATTAATGCGTGTGTGAGTACGGATGTAAATGTGCAACATGAAGCACATGTAAAGGTCATGGGACAATCCTAGGTGCCAGTCTTCACCTCCCCACACCCTCCTCTTTTGTTGCTCTCCTCTGCCATATGCCAGCCTGGCTGGCCTGTGAGCTCTAAGGCTTCTCTTTCCTATGCTTCCCATCTGGCCTAGGAATTCCTGGATTACAGAAGCATAGCACCATGCCCAACTTGTGTGTGTGTGTGTGTGTGTGTGTGTGTGTGTGTGTGTGTGTGTGTGTATTGTGTGTGTGTATGTATGTGCGTGTATACACACACGTGTACACACAACACACACACACACACACACACACACACACACACACACACACGATGCAAGCATTACATAGGTAACTCCAACTTTTAAAATGTCATTTCAGAGCTTATTGCCAGCCATTCCTGTAAGACCAAACAAAATAGGTCTGTTGGCCAAGTTTAGCCTTGAAGTACCTCTTGTTTTGCACCTCTGATTTAGACCTATCCTCCTAGCCCTGAGTTGAGTTGAACATATAGGCAATTCTTCCTCATGTCCCTCCAAAACATGCCCCTTAATGGCTACTGATCCCATGCTTCCCGACACTGCCGAGATTTCCCAGAGTTCTTCACACACCTTCATGTGTGGACACGATAAATAACTCTACTAACAACAAAAAGTTAACAAGGCCTTGAGCTAATTCAGCAGGGTCACCATCTGGGAGTCATCAGAAACAGAACTGTCAGCGCTGTAAACATTTGAGGCTTCATAGAAGACACTGACTCTTGCTAAACTAATCAGTGCTGCCAGTCAAGATTTGCAGTGGAGATTCGAGAATGAGACATCCATTTAACAACAATAACAAAAACAGTGAGGACGAAAACCGTACAGTCATAATAACAAGGGCCTAAAAGCAAACTGTGACTTCCCTAATAAGGCAGAGACCCAAGTTGGCTCCCTGGCGGTCAAGCGCCAATACGATTAATCAGTCTGTTTCCAGTTTTCTCGAGACAGCAATATTAACAGTTTGTTTTACTCTGTTTATACGGTGCTGACAGGTCTTCGGCATGTTGGGCCTACTTTCTGGTGATTAATGACCACTCTCGTTCTGAAGTAAAAGCAGGCAGGAAGAGAATGCCTTTTATAACTAGTTAGGAGCTGCATTCTCTGTGATTTTTGTTGGTGTTTCCCTGTTACCTATCAGCACCTGCCTCTATGAGCCTCTCTATGTATGTGTGAGAATAGTCATTCCTCCCTTCCCCTGCCCTGAGACACTCTGTCCTCTGCTCAAACAGGGGCCCTAAAATGTACACTGTGAATGAACCTGGTGCTGTTGGCTCATTTTGTTCTTCAAAATCTCATTTCTATAGAAATGAAAGAGCAGGTGTGGAGTGGCTCTGCAAATGGGAAATTTAGCTTATGAAGTAGGTAATAATCCCCTTTCATGTTTACAGCTATGTTTACAGACAAAGAAGACAGCAGAGGGGACATTATAAACTGGCTGCTGTAGGAAGCACTGTCTGAGAAATTACTGCATTAAACAGTCATATTTCAACGGAGGTCAAAAGATTTGATATAAAAAGACCTACCCTGTCCACATACTTCCCCTTATGAAAAGAAAGTTGTAAGCGTACTATTTATCACTGATATACTGATCTTTTCTTCCTTTCCATTTTTATTTTCTTTGTGTGCATGTGTGTTCTGCACACACATGTTCATGCTACGGGATGCATGTGCACACCCAAGGACAAGTTTGTAGGTGTTGGATCTTTCCTTTACCACGTGGGTTGTGGGGACTGAACTCAGGTTACCAGACTTGGCAGCAAGCACCTTTACCCACTTGGCCACCCTCCGTTTTCTGTTGCTGGTTTGTTTAGACAGGGTCTTGCATTATAGCCCTGGCTGAACTCAATCTCTCTATTGTGGCACACAATGGCTTTGACTCTGCATGCCTCCTGCCTTAGCCTCATAAATGTAGGGAATACAGTGCGTGCCACCACATCCAGTCACCAAATGTTATTCTACTGTACTTTATTTTATTGTGACAGGATCTCAAGTAGCCCAGACCGGCCTTGAATATACTATATGGCCAAAGATAACCTTGAACTACTGATCCTCTTACCCCTACATACCTAAGTCCTGGGATTCAGGTATGCACCATCCTCAACTTCATCTTAATAGTACCTAAGTGTAGGAAAACTAAAAAAATGAAAATTGAAAAAAAGAATGGGCTTCCTGTAAGGTTCTCTAGGAAACAGTATCTCACTGCTTGTACCCAGGGTGAGTCTGTCACACTCAGATGCCCGGTAGCTTTCTAGCCTACTTCTCTGTGTGCTTCTCTCCTCATACAGCGACAGAACTACATTAGTTCTGGCAGAGAGGACACCAGGAATGGCTTTTAAATGGAATGTTGAAGTCAGATGACAGAACATTTTGATATGAAAGCACTATTAATAACAATAATACTATATACTGAGTGCCTACTATATACCAGCACTGTTGTAAACACTTCAGTTATGCAAAACATGCTTCATTCTCATAACTATGTCTATATTGAGTGGAACAACAGTCTGTTTGAAGTACAGCATATGAGAGAAAGTAGAACAATATACTGGCTACCTTTGGGAAGACTTTGAAGCCCATATGTGAATTTAATAATGCATCCAATGTAAAGGTTTGACTGGAGAGGGGAAAGTGATATTAGCTAGTTATAAAGGTATTGTAACCATTCTGGGAGAGGAAAGATTTAATAGTTATCTCAGAAACTTAAGTAGACATTTTTTTTTTAATGTAGCAAAACTGGAGTTTATCAAGAAAAGGTTTCAAAATAGATTTAAGCAGGAAGAGAAGGAAAAAGACTTATTTAAGTAAACTGTATTATATGTCCTAGAGTAGCCTGACCCTCCCAAGAGAGATGCCTGATTAAATATTTTTTCTGATTTGATCAGTTATTTCTCTTAAGCTCTGTAGGTCTGGATGGATGGGTTGGTTAGACATCATGATAAGAGACCAATAGAGAAGAAAGGAGAAGCTAACTGGAAGACATCTGCCTCACGCTTAGTAGGTGATTGGTCTTGCTCACTGTTCAGTGGCCTCAAGTGACATTTAATACCCATGGGTGCTTCTCTTCCTCCCATGCCTGTCCTTTAGCCACTCAAAACCACACAGGTTGCTTTATGCAATGGCCATGAGCAAGCCCAGAAGAAAGAAATGAATGGAAAGGAAAGGAAGACTACCGTCTTCATTCTCATGGGTTTGGGAACAGCCCCTCAAGGCCTTTGTCCTAAACCCCCACTTTTCTCTTGGTGGTCTGGCTGTAAGGCATAGCACTCTGTGGCAAACCACTGGACTGCTGGAGTGGAGACTGTTAGTCATCCATAAGAGAAGAGGCCTTCTATCCAGTTTGCAAATGCATGCCCTATTTGGAATACTTTAACCAAAGCTAAACATTATGCCAGAAAGGTCTCTAGTAGGACTCCCATGTGCATATGTTCATATCATCCACAAATATAGGCACAAGAAACATAAGCTCCGAGCAAAGCCAAAAAGTACTAAAATAGAAAATAAGAATATTTTGAGAGCTAAAAAATAAAAAATTTGATTCTAATTCAGTTGCTAAATGAATTGAAGACACTGAATTCTATTGTCTTCCAAAGAAAGTCCTGAGATTTTTTTTTTTAGGTATATTTATTTTTATTTGGTGACTGTGGGTGTTTTGTCTGCATGAATGTATGTACAGCCCACCAGAAGAGGGTGTAGGATCCCCCAGATCTGAGGTCACTGGCAGTAGTCAGCTGCCATGTTGGCTGGCTGCTGGGAATCAAACACTCTGGAATACAAGCAATGATTTTGACTGAGCCATCTCTCCAGCCCTGGAAAAGAGCTCTGAGCTTTTAAAATTAAGATCTGCCTAGATTATATGAAAATGTCTCTAGTGCTCTCTGGAAAAGAACTATGTAACTGAATGAGAAGTGTCTCGCTCCACAGCAGCTGCCTTTGCATTATTACTCCATAAGAGCCCATCTGGAGAGCATGTCCCTTTCACTAGCTACATTTAGTTCTTTCTGAAACGTCTTCTTCAGATGCCTGGGGTCATGGCAGTTTCTTTGGATCTAATTGAATCTCAAATTGCAAACTCATTTTGATTCTATCCAAAGGCTCTTATGCATGTAGGTTGACTTCCAAAAACATTTACTATGACTAATGCATGCGGCTTGTCATTTCTATTACAATAAAAAAAAATCAAAAGGTATTTTAGGGACTTATGCATGCCATCGACAATTATTTCAAGTATAAACTGGTTTGTATATGCCAAGGGTGAGAATTTAAATGCTCGTAAAATACAACTGTTAAAAAAAGGAATTTTATGAGCCCAAGCACATTTTAACTTCATTTTAAGGATGTGAGTTTAGCTTGGCCTTGTGTGTTCTATGAACCATGAACTGACTTAGTTACAGAAAGAAGAGTAACCTGTACCAAGTGCAAGATGAAGGGCGGAAGCCTAGGATGTGCATTTTACTGCTGAGCTTTCCTGCCTGCAGTAGCTACAAAGTTTGTATATTTGGTTTTGTATAGAAAAAAAAGATTTGAATAATCATGTTTCCTACTTTTTTTTTTTTACGTGTTTCCTATAAAAATGCCATTAGTTGTGAAATATTTCAAACCTGCTCATGCTAACAGATGGTAGGCAATAAGTAGAGCCTAGGAAAGCTCTGAGATCTGCTTCTATGACCCATGGAAAGCCCCTGGAGTAAGACCTGACCGTAGCAACCTGGTAGGAGCACTCATTCATGGGCTCAAAGCCTTGAGTTAAGCTGAGAAGTAATGTTCACTGTGCTTGGCTCCATAGACTAGGTGGTCAAAGGAGAGAGTCAAAAGAGCCAGGGGCAGGAGGTGGTGGAGGGAGATGCACAGCCCTGGGAAATGTGTTCAGGGGTGTCTGACCACCATCCTGTGCAGGCAGGAAAAACAAACTGGAGTGGAATGGCATCCACGACTTACCTGCGGCGCAGATCCTCCGCCACTGCCGCCCGGCAGCTGAACAAATAGGCTCGGAGAGATTTCAGCTGCTGTCGCAGTCGTACAACAGTGGCCAGTGGCTCTGCGTGGAGGTACAGCATGGGGTTCTCCTGCTGGATGTCGATCAGGGGCTCTTCGTACACATACTCCAGAAACTCCTTGGCCTGCTTGGACACCTGCAAAACAAGCTTTGGCCATCAGTGCTGGTGAATCACCCCCAGCTTTCCACACCTGTCTTCTCTGCCTGGGAGCCACACCTTGGTGACAAAGTAGTAGTATTTCTATACACTGCTTATGGAAGGCCCACCCACAAAGGAAAAGTTTCTCTTTTCCCCTTTCAGAAGCTCAAATGGTAAATGTGGAAGGAATTCATTAACTCCACACCTCAATTGTGCTAGTAATTTATGAGCCTATACCTGTGATGGCACAAAACTACACAAATCCATCACATCACATGTCATGGTTCTGCTTTGTTTGGTTTTATATATCCTACTGTAGTGACCTAAGATGGGACCACAGGAGGAAACCACGGGGAAAGGTACTTAAATGCTTCCTGTCTATTTGTTCAATTTCCTGTGAATCTGTAATTATCTCAAAGCAATGTGGGAAAAGAACTCATAGTCTTCAAAAACTACATAAATACAAATGCATGCACATACACTCCACAATATAAAAAAGTATTTTTTAAAACCAAAAAACTACACAAATTGTGAAATATTAATAGGACTATTAAAGCAAATAAAGAAAAGGAAAAAAGGAAAAAGGGAGGGAGAAAAATTATATGGAAAGTAAACTGACTAAATAGAAATGGCTCAAAAAGTAGCAGCCCTTAGTTGAATGCCTGTGGATGTGGGCTGACTGTCGTCAATATATCGAGGCAACTCCTTAATCTTTGAGTTGTTTTTAAATGGCATTGTTCTAAGTAGAGGTAAATAGTACATTGGAAAAACAATGGACCAGAGAATGAGAAAGGAACTTCCAGAGTGCAACACACCATCACACATGGGTAACTGGACTCTCTCTATGCCCATTTGCTGATACTCAGTGTAAACTGCCTACTGACATACAGAGTTGGCTGAGCCTCTATTTATGGAAGGCAAACCTAGAAGTTCCCACTAACCCTCTCCAGAAGCAAGGCTGGGATTGAGCACTAAAATAAACAACTTTGTTCATTAAAAAGAAAACTGAAAATCCACTGTGCCTTACATTCCACAGCAGAAGCTCGCTAATGAAGAAAAGGAATTCAAGCCCTACCCTCAAGGGGCTACTAGGACAAAAGATAAAGACTCACAACAAAACATATGCAACCTGCAGCCACTAGAGCCACAGAGGTTCACAGAGGTTCAGAGGTTTAAGGTAGCTTAAAGGAGAGGAATTGCCTTTCCTGGGGAACAGATTGCTAGGTAGGCCTAGTGAAGCAAGTCACGCTGGAGCTAGCTCTGGAATTATAGGTGGAAACTCATTTAATGGACAGAGTGGACAGGGAAGAATGAGGAGGGGACAACAGGCTGACAAAATTACCAGGTCCCCCGGTGTATAATATGGAATTGTGATTACTAGATGTGAGGCTATTATGCACTAATTAAAAGTATGCTTCTTAAACACAAATACAAGGTTCATCATCATCATCTTCTTAAAGTGGAAAGTTCACATTGAAGTTTACATTTCTGAAAGGGCTATAAAAGTGCACCATTTCTTAAAGTAAGTGTGTGTGTGTGTGTGTTTATAAGTCATTATTTCTGAGATACCTTTTGTGCAGTCTGATCCTATGATATCCTGCACAGAGTGATAAGTTAAAGAAACTTAATAGACTGAAAATCCAGGTTAGATAACAGCCCCCAGAATTACCCAGGACCTTTAACTGCTGTAGCAGGTCAGAAACAACAAGGTACCAGAGTGCAGTAGCCTCTAGTCTCTCATCTGAGAGGCAAAGATATGACAGACAGCATAGTGGGCCAGGCCTTCAGAGAAGAACAAAGCAGTCATGGCCCTGTCAACCGGCACCTCCCAGCTCCAGCTCCAGCTCCAGCTCCACGTAGAAAGACAAAATTGAGTTGTTTCTGAATTACATGTTGTATTTACTGTGTTTAAATATCTGCTGCACTTAAATATCTTCCATGAGGAAAAAAGCCTGATGGTGTTCAGGGAAGTGAAGTACAATCCACTTGAAACTGTTGCTAAAAAATGATGTATTGTACAATTCAATTAGTCTTCCTGGGTGTACAGAACAGTGTTTATACTGAGTCAGGGCCCCACTGAATTAGGTTAACAATGCTACCTTTTAGTAGGTGAACAGAAGGACAAAGGGCACTGGCCAGTCTCCCAGGCCTTAAAAGGCTTCTCTCTTCAGGTGCTACTCAAGCCCAAAAGCAAAAGGGGAAAGGAATCTTTTACAGAGACAGTAAGAGCAGGGAGACTAACAGGACAGCAGCTACTGATAGCAGGGTTCATAAACTGAAATGACAAAAAAGAAAAACAGAGCTGGCTTCAGGAACGTCCAAGGCTCTGCCTTCCCCCCATGAAGCTCATCACTGACACGGCTGCCTGGGTGTGTGAACACATCCCCACTGCTGCAGCCATTTTTGGCAACAAGGCTGAGCTCATGCTCTAGGTCTTCAGAGCCCAGATTCTGTTGATTCTACTCCATTCACAAAGACTGGTGAGGTAGATTTTACAAAAGTTTGCATTTGGTATGGAATAAATGCTAGTTTTGCAAAACAGAGCTTTATCCCTTTCTCAAAGTTTTCCTCCTACTATTGGCAGGATGGATTAACACTCAAGCTCCACTATCATTGCAAAGCATTTTCCAAGAAGAAAAACTTTTAAATGAATACTAGCCTAAAGAAGAAACTATACTCTTATAAACCTAAGGGAAGAAACCAACGGTATTCTTAGGTGAAAGTTTCTTTCCTGTTATTCTAAACATGATGTGAATCACACGTTAACATAAGGGGTGTCCCAGTAAATAACTGAGCTACTTAGTGTCCTTGAGGCAAACCAAATTATGAAAACAAAAATGCCAAAGTGCTATTCTTATTTTTATTTACTATTATTGTGTGAATGTATGTATGTGGACGATTGGCAGGGTGGGGCAACATTTTCATGCCATGTTTTGCCTGTGAAGGTCAGAGGACAACTTTCAGGACTGGATTCTCTCCTTTCAGTGTTGGTTCTGGGGACGGTAACATGTACTAGCCTCGACTGGCCTAAAGCATGGGGGTTATAGATATGCACCACTATGCCTGGCTTCATTGCTCTTGTAGTGAACAAATAGAATGATTTATGCTATAGGAACTCAATGTCATAACTGTGCTTGTGTTTCATTGTGTGAGCTGATTCTGTTTTCACAGCTCTGCAGTCTGAATGATTTATGAGGGAAGAAGTTCAAGTAGAAACTTGTCCCCTCCTCCTCACATTAAGTAGAGTTAGAGAAGACAGCACAATCACACTGAAATTAGTTACAAACTAGTGATGAGCAAATCTGTGATCACACACATGCATTTACAAATGAGCGCATGTGATCTGCACACCAAGGATAATCACTGCAGATCTGAACACAGCACTTGTTTGGTCACAATGGTAACTACCTATTAATTGCAGAATTATTGGATGTGTTCGAGTTTGCACAATCCTGGGAGCGGTTTCTGGAATCGTGCATGTTCCGGCACGTTCATACACAGAACAGCCCCGGGTGAAGAAGAGTGGGCAAAGGGAATAAATGGTCAACCACAGATGCAATCTGAAAACGATGCAGTGATGGCAAGGGCCCTGTTCCTGTTTAAGGAGGAAAAGACTGAAGAAAACACAGGAGAACATGATCTCAGCATAATAAGGAAAGGCAAAGGTAATATAGTTACTTTCTCAACCAGTATTCTCAGGATTACTAGTCTCAAAAAAAGATTTTTTTCAAGTGTTAGGAAAATAAATGTACTGAATAACATTTTCTTGTCTTGATTAATAATGAAACATGCTCTCCTATTCAAACTCTGAGACACCTGGTAGTAAAGAAAACCTGCTTGGGCTGGGTTAGCATGTAGCTCAGTGGTGATGACAGGGAGGAGGAGGAGGAAGGGCAGGAGGCAGAGGGGGAGAAGGAAGATGAAGGGGAGGAAGAAAAGGAGGAAGGAGATCACCTGCTTAACCTATCTACTCCTCAAATCCATTTGCATCTCGACAGGGCAGTTTTGTGAGGCTCCAGTCCTGTAGAGGGCAGAAGGGTGAGAAAAAGGCTGATCTGTGCCCCACTCCTTCTCCAACTTCACTTCCTCTCCTACCAAGCTCTAAACCCACTGGCTCTTTCTGATCCTCACCAGGATGGCCTGGTGGTAGCAAGTGCTGAACTTGTAAGTGTTCCACAGAATGTACTTTGAAAAGCAGTGGATTAATCCATTTTATGTATTTAACCAAGTCCAGAGACTCCAAATGACTTATTTATGACCATGTCATGGCAGAGTGGAGTCAGGACTCAGAACTCTGGACAGCTTGCTCTGTGCGGGCTCAGTAGCCTGAAGTCACAGTTCCTTCGGTTCTTAAGTACTCTGTCCTAACTTATTTGCTCACTGTTCTTTAAAAGAGGTGCTCCCTGTCCCTCCTCCATCCATCTTTCCTGTCAGAAGACAGGTAGGCTGAAAACAGAGACAGACTAGAATGCAATTAGGCAGCACTGGCATTTAGGCTTACATTTGAGCTTGACTCTAAAACAATGACGGATATACAGAAGTATTTCATTTCCAAAGTCATTTTTGTATTTATGTTATTTAATGTCTTGCCCCCTCCACTGAAATAAAAGCATTCATGAGGGCAGGAAATACATTCCCTTTGAGCTACATACTCTTACTTCAGACACAATTTAAACAGTTTGGTTTTATTTCTAAGTTCATAACACATTTTGAGTCAATAATGAATAAAGGGGGAAAGGCAGCTAGAGGCAACAGAGCTTGTCTTGAATGCCTCTCAAGATGGAGAGATAGGCTTGTGTAACATGGAAAACCCCTAGCTAAATGGAATGTGAATATTCAGGCTAGGACACACAAAACATTTTTTTAAAGCACAGCTATGGGGAAATGGTAAGAAAGTTGAGTGTTTTGTTGGTGTCTGATCAGTTTGAATAGGGGGAAGGGAGGTTCCTTCAAAGAGAATTCCATGAGAAAATGGCTACAGAATTTAAGGATAGGTTTTTTTGTTTTTGTTTTGTTTTGTTTTGTTTTGTTTTGTTGGATAAGGTTTAACTCCCTCTCAATGACAGAGCCCAGTTGAGTCTGTAGCACAGGCACCAGAAATGGATGCAATCTTGCTTTTGGAAGTAATTAGGATTATTAATACTCCAGAGTGCAGCCAGGAAATGCTTAAGATGACAATTTCATTCTGTTCTGCAAACCCATTTTTTTTCAATGGGTAGTCAAGCAGTCACGTACTTGCTATTAAGGGCAGTAGGCAGATCTAACAGAATGATGTCTGGATTTAGAAACTGATAGGTCTAAATTGATCCTCACAATTAGGAGCATTAAGTTAATTCCTGGTATCTGAGCAAAGACAGACAGATGCTGGACTAAATGGAATATAGTTCCTCAGTGCTGGGGACAGATGATCCAGATAAAATCAGCTGGCTGTGTTCCTGCCGGAAAATTGTCCCTGGTCCACTGAGAATGTGGGAGACAGAGGTCTGACTCCTCATGTGCGTGAATGAAGGGAGTGTACCTAGGAAACATCTTTAACGAGCTATCTATTCCCTCAACTCAGGTCTAGTTACTTGAAGGACCATCACAACATGGCCAATCTTACAGGAAGATTGTAGGCCTCAGTAACAGCTAGTATGGTGGTTTCTGTATCTTCAAAGCTCTCTGTGAACAGTCAGGCCTGCCTTGGACACTAACCGGCAGTGCCTCCTTTTTGCTTTTTCTTCATGACTGATGTGCATCCCATCCTGCTGGCAAGTGTCACCAGTCCCAGTTCTCAGCAGACCATGGGGCTGGGACTGCCTCACTCACCCACTCGCTTGGTGTTAGATGTCAAAGTTCTGCTCCAATCACATTAATAAAGTGAATCCAACCAGCCTGCCTCCCTAGATATGCTTTTATCTCACACACACATGAATATATTTATAGTCTGTATTGGGAGTGTCAAGTACAAGATGCAAAGGAGACCATGATAACTGTCTAGGAAAGGAAGGAAGGACGGAATTAGGGGAGGAAATAAGGCTCAGATCAGATTTTAAGATTTGTTGGGCCTAAGTGAGAACAAGAGTAAGCCAGGAGGTGTGAAGCAGACTGGCAGGATAGGGATTAGAAGGGTAGATGTGATTTTAATGGCAAGACTAGTGGGGATGAAGGAGCCAGAGAGGTGAGCAGGGCCTAGCGATCACAAAGGGAACTATATCTATTCTGCAGTAACTGAGCACTTACAATGCTCTGACACTGTGCTAAGTGCTCGTATGACTGATTTAAGAAAATAGGAGCCTTATGGCACAGGTACTATTATTACCTCTATTGTAAGATGAAAAAAACTAAGATAAGGACTGAGGAAGACATTCATCTGAGGTAACACCAGGACCAAGAGAAGTGAGCTGGAAGGCAAGAAGCACTATTAGAAAAAAGGCTACTGACTCCTGCTGTGTGACTGCTGCTGAAGCCATGAGTGTAGTGAGGCTGAGAGCATGACCTCATATTACAATGAAGTCTTGCTTCTTGTGCGGCCAGGACACATGTAATAGAAGGAATAATCTAGGACATTGCTTATGGCTGGCAGTGGAGACCGTGGGAACACTCATATGACTATGAATATTTGCATCTGTAACTGCAGGTAGCATGCACTTGGTGAGTGTATTGAGTTTGAGGTGCCCATGGGATAGGCTTCACTTTCAGCCACTCAGAAGTCACTCCTGCCTACCAACTGTGTGCCATGGCCTGTGCTAAACCACACCTCCTGAGCTCGCCTTCACAGAGAAAACACAACCAGCAATTAATTATATAAATCAATAAGTACTTGTCACACCATTTCTTATACTTTTCATTGTAAGTCTAACCTTTAAAGGCAAAGCCATTTCTCTAGCCCTTATCACACCATTTCTGATGCTTTTCTTTTTAAACTTAAAAAAAAATTATGTTTTGTGTGTGTAAGTAAGAATGTACATATGTGAGTGTGGGTGCCACATCCCCTGGAGCTAGAGTTATAAGCAGTTGAAAGTTGTATGACTTGGGTGCTGGGAACTGAACTCAGGTCCTCTGCAAGAGTAGTAGATGCTCTTAACCACTGAGCCATCTATCTAGCCCTTAATTCAGAGGACAGAATCGCGGAGAGAGTGCAAACCACCAACCCTTTTGTATTTTTCTTTTAATAATCTACTCCATACAACTCCCAACTATAAGTGCCTGAGTTACCAAAAGCTTGATGATTATGATACTTATGGTACTTATTTGGCATGCACTGTGTGATGGGTACCATTCTACTTGCTTTACATATTTTAGCCATTCAACCAGTGATAACTCCTTAGAGGTAATATTATCCTCACCTTATAAACAAGAAAACTAAAACACTCAAGAGTCCAAATAACTCATCCAGGTCACACATCAGCAAGTAACAAAGCTGAGACTTGAACCCAGGCAGGCTGGGCTTATCTTACATATTAGAAAACTGAGATTTGGGGAAGCTCAAGGAATCTGTCTCCCACTAAGCAAACATACGAGAAGGGGCTGAAGTATGCTTTGGACAGATGTCTGATTAACACCAACCTACCAGAATTGGTGAGACCACAATAGAGAAAGGAAGAGCTAAGGTTGACAACAGGGGCAAAGGAAACACCTTCTGTAAGAGGAGCGTGGTTCCCTATGGAAGGACAGTGAGGACTATGTGGCTACAGAGAAGCCCTCAGGTGAGTTGATGAGATTACTTCCCTACTAGCAGGAGTTTCCAGAGTAACCCAGATGGAATCCTAACTGCTGTAAAATCATAGATATTGAAACCAAAAAATCTGATCTAAATTACTAGTGCAAATAAAAAGGGCTCCCATGAGCTTCCAATACATGTCAGGCTCCTTTTCTCTCATCCCAGGGTTCAGCCCCTGGCCAACTCCCCTGCTGTCTGCAGGATGCCATTCTCCCTCTCTCTCAACTTCATTATTCCAGCCTTTCTCCTTTCTCCTGGGGAGTTCACATCAGCATAAAAAAACATGCTGTTATCTATTTTCTATTAAAACAGAAGTCAAACCTAACTTGACCCCACTTCTCATTGAGTTACTCCCCTACCTGTCTCTTCCCTTTTGAGTAAAACCTCTCCTATTCTTGTCATTTCTTTCTTTCTTCCTATTCTATGTGGAGCCCTCTCCAGTCAGCCCTCTGTGCCTGCCTCTCCATTCAGACTGCTCTCATTAGGGTCACTAATTACCTCCACATGACTGGAGCCAATGGTCAGTTCTCAGGACTCATCTTATTTGACCTATCAGCATCTGTCACAGTTCATCTGGTGGCACTTTCTTCACATGGCTTGTCAGGCAGCCTGGGCTCCTTCTACCTCACTGCTCACTCATTCCTGGTCCCCAGATGCTCTTTCCTGTCCCTCTTCTCCCTACACTCTTATGTTGGGATGACCCAACATGTCTTGAACCTTCCTCTTCCCCTGTTGACTTGCACTTTAACAGTTACATATGTGCTATTCATACTCCCTGGGTGTCTTCCTTGTCTGCAAGTCATTATTGTGCAAAGCTCTTAGCATATCCCAGAATTTCTCATTAGCTCCCATTCCTTAATAAACAGGGATTCTCATAAAGGTATGAGGATGATGAACTACACAGTTCCTTCTGTAGACTGCAACCCAGAATTCCTCATGGTTTCCCCTAGGATTCCAGTTCCAGGAGCAAAACATGGTTGAAAACTGGCCTTCACCTAAATCAGAGTGCTATTTCATCACAAGAAACACTTTGGGTCACATATACCTTCTCTAGAGATCACAGGCATGTTCATGAAGAGTCTCCATTTCCCCACTTTTTTCTAATAAAAATTGTAAGAGAGGCTTCTCATTGTATAGCATACTATTAGCACCTACAGTTAATATATATGGGTAAAAACTATAGATAGACAGATAGATCAAAAGATATAAATAAATTTTAAAATTAGGAAATTAATAAGAATCACAATCAAAACGCTTTTAAATAGTGAGACATGTGTGAGAAGTATTAGATAAAATCTGGTCGTATGATTGGGCATGATGGGATGTGTCTGTCAGTGCAACTCTTGGCAGCTGGAGACAGGGGTTGTTAGTTTAGGGTCAGGCTGAATTGCAAAGTGAGACCCTGGGTTTTTGTTGTTGTTGCTATTGTTTGTTTGTTTGTTTTTTAACGAGACTACCCAATCTAGTTCACCTCAGTAGGTTTATAGTTACCTTTATCATCCACCTCACATATATGAACACCTGAATTGCCACCATCAAGTGTACCCAAGGTTGGCACCTACCTTGTATTTTGAAGTGTCCCAGTTGTGAACTACTCGTGCTGGGATGAGAAAGCTGTCGTCCACGTGGCAGCTGCTGCAGTAGTACCACCCACTGTAATTGCACACCTTGGCCTTGCCATTAGAAAGACCAATAGATCGTTGGCATCCTGTTCAAGGCAAAAGATAGACTATGATTGCTACTGGACTTTGCACACTGCGGAACAAGGCTTCACAGAACAGCTCTTAGGTTAAATGAAGTCTGTAACCAAAGAGAAGCTACAGAGAACATATGGACCTATGTGTGCCCTCCTTCCCAGCCTAAGAGTCCAGGACCCCCCCCCCCTCCTTCTGAGGGCAGACACTGTCCTCACTAGACCCTTGTTTCTGGTACTTCTTCTGCACATAGCTACAGAGATCAGTTTCTCCACGCTGTCTTTCTTTCCCTGCTTTCCTTTTCAGAATAATTTATACTACATACTTGGCTAGAGCTTCTAATACTGGTTTGTTTGACTTACACAACATCTCTGAGAAAAGAGACTAGTGGAAAAATGAAGGCAGGCATGGTGGTCCACCCCTGTATCTGCAGAACTTGAGGCAAGGATCTTGGGTTCAAGGACAGTCTAGGTTACACAGTAAATCCCAGAGTTCCAAGCAGCCTGGGCAACTTAGTGAGCCCCTGTCTCAGATAAACAAAACCAAGAGCTATCAATCTAGCTCAGTTACTGGAGTACTTGCCTAGCAAAAGAAGCTCTGAGTTCAACCCCCAGCACTGCATAAAACTGTGATATGGTGGCACTTGCATCTGGAGGTGTTTCAAAGACAAAGGAAAGAGAGACTTCAACAAATCTTGCATGAGATCAAGACCACTAGCTGCTGGTCAGTGATTGTTCATGCCCTCTCCCTATCCCAGGAGTCATGATTCTGTGAACACTGTCCAGGGACTGTCAGGGAACATAGCAATAATCATGGCCCTGCCCCAAAGAGACCATGTTCCAGTAGGAGAAACTACGTTCTATCGATACATATGGAAGCTCAAAAAAAAATGCTTATTTAATACAAACTGCGTACCTACAAAAGACACATATAAACTCTGTGAAAATACCACAAAATCTTGGCTGGGTAGTGGTGACAGTGGCAGTGCATGCCTTTAATCCCAGCACTCGGGTGGCAGAGGCAGGTGGATCTCTGTGAGTTTGAGACCAGCCTGGTCTACAAGAGCTAGTTCCAGAACAGCCTCCAAAGCCACAGAGAACCCCCCCCCCAAAAAAAAAAATCCCTCCACTCAGGAGGCAGAGGCAGGGGGAATCTCTGTGAGTTCAAGACCAACCTGGTCTACAAGAGCTAGTTCCAGGACAGCCTCCAAAGCCACAGAGAAACCCTGTCTTGGAATACCCCCTGCCCCGCCCCACCAAAAGAAAGAAAATACCACAAAATCTAACGAAATTTCTGTCACAAATAAAATGGCATTATTAACCATGCCATTTCACAGTACATCCTCTGCAGGGAGAATTAGATCCTCTTGTATTTAAAAGCAGAGGGGACTGAAAGATATCAAATGCATATGCTAGTGGTACACTCTAATAACTAGATCTTCCCATGGTTCTTAAAATTATTATTCTTTCTTAACTATTGAGCAGCAACAAAATCATTGGGAACCTATTTTTGAGGCTAGCTGAGGAATGAGAAACAATGTGCAGAAGATAAGGACCACATGAGCCTCTGTTTGACAGAAGAGATGCTGTCACAATTCTGGGTGGTAAATGCTGGAGTGCTGTTTGCTGCGCTCATAGACTGCATGCCTCCTTGAGCTGTGTCACTCCAGCCAAGCAGACAGCAAACTTCTCAGATTTTATCCTCGGCATTTAACACAGAGTTTAACACATAGCAGACACCAACAAATGTTAAACTAGGTACCTTAAATATCAGTGGGCATCTCCTGAATACTAATAGGTACTAATGGGCTTAGCAGTTTGTAATTTAAATGACTTTACCCCAATGTTCTATAACAAATATGGGCATCATTTTAAAAGTACAAATACGAATAGGAAGCATATAACCTAAAAATGTTTATTTCACTAGATGGTGGTGGCACATGCCTTTAATCCCAGCACTTGGGAGGCAGGGGCAGGTGGATCTCTCTGAGTTTGAGGCCAGCCTGGTTTACAATGCAACTTCCAGAACAGTCAAGATTATACAGAGAAACCCTGTTTAAAAAAAAATAAAAGTTTATTATTTCAACTGGGCACACAGATCTTAAGTGGGTGTTCAACTACACATACCATGGAGACAAACTAACATGCTCACAAACATTGCACAGGTTTCTGGGCTTATAAGAGGAGAGGAGGAGAGAGGGGAGAACACAGCTAAGGCTCTTAGGAGTTTTAGTTTAGACATGGGCAACCCTGTGTAGACTGCTATGTCTGGTCCTGAGTGTCTTCACTGCTTCATGTGGAAACATGGTGTCTACTCAGTTCCTAAGTCATTTTGAACCTGTCTGCATGCCTAGGACTACTCTGACATGTTAAGTACAGAGAAGAGCTAATCCAGAACCAGGAAGCATGCTTCACTCCCTATGCTTCCTCATAATAAGATAAACTGGACAGCTGAGACTGGTGGATGGTCAAATTCAGTGAGCATCCAAATTTTCTAGCAATGTTTGTGGCAAATGCAGTGCCCTCCCCAGGGTGTCTCTGGTTCTGTAGAATTGGGGCAGCAACCAGAAATCCATGTTTCTCATGATCATCTTCCCCTATCTCTCACCAGGGACTCTGATGGGTAAAGGCTGGGACTGGTTCCCTGGTTTCTCTGAGACCCACCTCCATGGCCCCTCCAAGCTCTAAATGACAGTGCAGAAGACATGCAGATTACTTGGTGAAAATCATAATCTGTTGCATGACTTCCAAAACTAAGTTTCAGTTCTTAGTCAATTTCTAGACATCAGCTTTGGAAAAGCACCCCAAGCTCAGTCTAGAAGTGTTTATTCCCCACACTACAGACAGAACTGAGCATCTGCACAGGCTCTGCAAGAGCTCTACCACCAGCTACACCCAGAGCATCCTCATTCCTACTGGGGAGCCTCCTATTCAACTGAGGAAGAATTAAAGCCTTTTAGACCCAATCCAATGCCCTTGCCTTTGAAGGAGAAGGAGCACAGTGAGGCCAGCAGAAGACAGGAGGCTCCTGACTTGATACAGGCTCACATTCTTCCAAACAACACATATCATCTGTCTCAAGAAGGAAGCCCCACTCTGTTGATTGACAGCGAGATTTCCTTTACTATCATACTGCAGGTCACGGACTGAAAGTGTCTGAAGCAATTTTCCATGAAGAGGCACAATCTGGGATTTTAATTTATCATTGTGAGATTTTCAACAGGGGAAAGTGTGCTTTCTTAAAAATGACTGTTAAGAAACTTTTTTTCAAGAGTGCCAAAAGTGGCCTCTGAAAAGCAACATTATGGGGGAAAATAGAGTTGCAAAGTAGACAGACAATAATTAATTGAAATAACTAATTAGGGCTTATTTACATATATTTTTATGTACTTTCAAACAGATTTTTCAACAACATTTCTAAATTCAAGGGCATTTGTGGAAGGGGACACTCTACATGTTAGATCAAAGCAAATGCATTCTCCTAGGTTCTTTGTGAAACTTTTCAGAGTGTTCAATTCATAAGAACAAAAAACTATCTCACAAGAGAACTCACTGGCCTTTTTTTTTATTGCTTCCCACCCCACTTCACATCTTTAATGAACACATGCTCTGAAGAGCTTAGCTTCCCCTCTGATACACTTTTGGAAACAAATGTCACCATTTAACCAGAACCCTGTTTGTGGCATACAGTTGGTTTCCCAAGCAGCCTTTCACTAGGAATCCAAAAGACTCGAAGGCTTGGGACAGACATTCGGGCGTAATTCTCCACAAAGCATGAGCTTTCTTCTCACCAACGTACCTAGTTAGTTTGGCCGGCTGCAGTGTGGTGGTATTGAGGCTGCGGTCTTGAGCAGGGGCCAACAGCCTTCTTCTTGCTTAATAGCTGTCAACTTCTGCTGCCTACCCCAAACCAGGGAACCCAGGGCCCAAGGGGGAAGGGCAAGAGCTGAGGCTGGATCCATCCCTAGGTGAGTCTACCTCACTGTTGATGTGCTAGCTACTCCAAGCTGCTTTTCATCCTATCACATGAGCTTTCAGAAACTTCCATGAGGTCAACCAGTATTTTGCTTTGTATTTGGCAGGGAGAGATGCTCTAAAGAATAAAAGATAAATAAAAAAATACAAACAAACAAATAAATAAATAAATACCATGGAAGAAAAGAAGGAAGTGCTTTTATAAAAAGGGAAAGAGAAAAAGCTGGATGGTGGTGGTATGCATTGTGATCTCAGTACTTGGGACACAGAGGCAGGAGGATCATGATTTCAAGGCTAACCTAGGCTATCTTTTAGAGATCCTATCTTCTAAAAATAGGAGGGGAGGTATGAGACAAAGAGTTTGAGGGAACACATTTTCATTTGCTCTGTAAAAACAGAAAAAAATAAATAAAGCCTAGCTAAGACATCATGGTGTCTATACTCCCCACACTCTGGTGGCTGAATTGAGAGGATCATGACTTCAAAGCAAACGTGGGTGTATATAGGAAGACTTGGTCTTTAAAGGGGGTGAGAGGGCAAGGGGAAAGGCAGAAGGGAAATCTGATGAGTTTCACAGGTCTTTTGCCATAGGCACCAGACAAAATGAAGTGTCCACGGGGAGTGGGATCTCCCAGTCCTTCCTTTCCTCCCTCCCTCCATCCCCCTCTCCCTTCCAGCATCCTGGCAGGGAGCAGTGGGTTCCCGTAAACAAGCATTCTGTAAAATGCTGCTCTATGCTGCTCTGAGGCCTGGACTTTAAATGCAAGAATTAGGGGTGGTGAAGACCAGCGGTATGGTTCTGTGGTTGAACATTTGGTTAGAATGTATATGTGAAGGCCCTGAGTTTGAACCCCCATGCCACCCAAGTTGGGGGGGGGATGTCAAGAATTGGGAGTAAGGTCATAAACAACTTGGTTTCCCTAGCTTACTGTCTGCAGCCATCTACTAGTTAAGTTAGTGTTAACAATGGACTATTACTCAGCTGTAAGAAACAATGACATCCTAAAATTCACAGGCAAATGGATGGAACTAGAAAAAACCATCCTGAGTGAGGTAACCCAAAACCAGAAAGACAAATATAGTATGTACTCACTCATAAGTGGATTCCAGACATAAAACAAAAGATACCCAGCCTGCAGTCCACATCCCCAGAGAAGCTAGAACTCTCTTCCAGAAACAGATGGAAGCTGATGCAGAAATTCACAACTAACCAATTGGTCAAGCCCATGGAGGACAATCAAAATGAGGGAGGAGCAATAATATGAACAGAGGAGTAAAGACCATGATGGGGAAACCCACAGAATCAGCTGACCTGAGCTGGTGAGAGATCACTGACTCACGTCTGACAAATGGGGAACCTGAATAAGACTGAACTAGACTCCCTTAATATAGGTGACAATGGTGTGACTGGGGCAATATATGAAGCCACTGGCAGTGGGTCCAAGATCTAACACTAGTGCACAAACTGACTTAGTGGATCCCATTCTATATGGAGAGATACCTTGCCCAGCCTAGACACAGGGTTGTGGGGGGTAGAAAGGTGCCTTGGTCCTGCCTCAGTGAGATAATGGGACAGACTTCCAAGGGGAGGCCTCACCCTCTCTGAGGAGCAGATGGGAGGAGAGGGGAGAGTGGGAGGAGTGGGAGGAGTGGGAGGAGAGGAGATAGGGGGAACTGGGATTGGAATGTAAAAAATAAATTAGTAAAAAAATTTAATGAAAAAAATTTAAAAAAAGAGTTAGTGTTAAGCTGGGCGTGTAGTGGTACATGCCTTCAATCCTAGCACTTGGCAGGCAGAGGCAGGCAGATCTCTCTGAGTTCAAGACCAGCCTGGTATATATAGTGAGTTCCAGAACAGCCAGAGCTACATAGTTAGACCCTGTCTTGAAACAAACAAACAACAACAAAAGGGAGTTAGTGTTGAATACACACTTTTAAAAACAAACTGCTATATTTGGCATAAATTGAGTGTTCTACTTATCTCTGGCCTAGGATTAGTCCAAATATAGTCACTGTTTAAGTGAAGGACTGTCTAATATAAGGCACAAGCTATTTTTTCAATGTAGGGTTGGTGTTTAATGAAATTGAGGCAAAACAAACATGGGTCCTAGCCTTGTACCCTGAACAGCAGCAGAGACAGAGCTTTGATATAAAAGTAGCTACACCACACCTCAATTGACATGGTAGAAATGAAACTATGGAATTCTACTTGCAAAATGGAAAGGGTGTAGAGAATAAAGGAATCTGAAAACACCTACTTATAAATCATTGACCCAACCCCTTTCCTATCTCAAACATCCAAATTACCTCTGGGTCTTTGAAACAAGACAGTAACCCACAAAGCAGAAGGGATCTACTGAATCATAAAACAACTTAAAACACTGAACATTTAGATGAAGACTATGGCATATAACATTGAGTATGTACATTTTGCTTGTTATAAGACAACAGTATTTATAGGCATCTCAAAACTGAGGAACAAGAGGAGAACTCAATCTTGTGCCACTATAATTACTAATATGAAGAAATGGTATGGGGTGGTAGAGATTTTGTTGATATTGCATACCCATTTTAGGCTGAAGAAGTTCAAAATTACATTCTCTCTAAGGTTTTAAATACTTTGATAGTGAATTCTCTTCCCAGGGAATAAAAACTTCATAACTGATTGCTCCCAGGGGAAAAAAAGGGGGGGCTATTAAACGAAAGTCTCAGTGCCTGGCATGGATATCTCATTTCAGATTATTAACCAAAAGACCCAGATACTTCCAAAACAACATAGGCTTTTGCCAGTGCCCTTGGTTGCTCACTATAATTAACTAGATAGTAAGATCCTATAGTTAAAGATATCATACACTTTGGTTGCTAGACACAGAAAAATCAATCTGGAGCAGACTAGCAAATTTCTTCCTTCTGGCTAGTTTTCACATGTCACAAGGTACTATGCAGACTATTGGGGGAGGGGCGGGAGGAGGGCACCATCATAGTCCTACCTGGTGCTGGATGCTGCATGCTACCATACTGACCTGTAAGGCAAGACACACCCACTGGGGCAATAGTGGCATGACCGTTATGGCCATGGTAACTACCCACTTTCTGACTGGATTTCAGACTCACACCACAGGAGGAAATTCGTGCCTGGCACTGAATAGCTGGCCCGAAAATCTATGGTTAGGGAGGTCACAGACCCTACAGGGAAACGTACTATTGTTGTTTTTGCTAATAGCTTGCGTTGTCATTCTGCCTTCTAAATTTTTGTGTTTCTACCCACAGACTAGTGTTGCTGTCAACCTTGGTCAGAGAAACTTCTTTTTGCAGTGGACAACAGTTAAGCCTCATAAACAGTCAAAAAGCTAACTATAGATAAGTGCTACTGAGTGTTCAGTCCTAATGGGAACATCTATATCAACTCCTCGCCCCCAAGGCTCAGGAAACGTCATGGAAAATGGGGTGGAAGGTAGAGAAAGCTAAAGGATGGGAAGGAATGCTTTGAAATGCTGTCTTCTGGACATGATATGGCCATCGCACTCAAACTCACAGGAGCTGGGTTTACATAAATAAGACCTGCACAGCATCAAGTCAGTCAATGTTCCAGTATGGGTTGGGGAGGAGCTCACAAAGCCCCAACCATTGCTGCCACATGTTCGGCAGCTGATGGTTGCTTGGGGAAAAGAGAGTCAAATTTCTTCATAGGTCTGGCTCTAGTGTATGGTCCTGTATCCATGCACAGGCAGCATTAATGAACCAGACTCAGTGAGTTACAGGAGGGAGGGAGGGAGGGAGGGAGGGAGAGAGGAGGGAGGGGGGGGAGGGAGGGAGGGGAGAGAGAGAGAGAGGGAGGGAGGGGAGAGAGGAGGGAGGGAGAGGGAGGGAAGGGAGAGAGGGAGGGAGGGAAGGGAGAGAGGGAGGAAAGGGATGGAGGGAGGAAAGGGAGGGAGGAAAGAGAAGATGAAGAGAGGAGAGGGCTATGTTGGGACAGAGTTCAAGGAGGGAGGAAAAGGACAGTGTAGATGGCTATGATCAAGATACCTTGTATGTATTTATGAAATTGCCAATAATAATTGAAAAACATTTTAAAAAGGAAAAAAATGACCTTTATACCTGGAAGGGGTTCTACATGCTATAACTATAATCCTGAAACATACTGGTTGTTTCCAAACCTATCCTGAAGTCACTTCTGTTTATTACAAAATCATTTTCTCCTGGTGAGTTTCATTTTATGTTCATCTACAAATTGTACAGTGCTGAGAGATTACACATGTGAAAATGTCACTACCTGTTGGCCAGAACTTAGCTCAAAGTTCTGCTTTGCAGTCTGAGTGCTGACACATGTTCAAAATCATAAACTAGGCTAGGAAGGAAACTGTCCCTACCATAGTTGAAACACTTAGGTTAATCTGAGTTGGCACTTGCAGAATTGACTCCAGCTGTTGCTAGCACAGCCCTGTCCTTTAGAATATAACAGAAGTGAGTAACTCCCTTGGGGGAATACAGGTGTACTGAATCAAGGGACTTTCCTTTCAATACAGCAAGGTGGCAAATGTGCCCGTGAAGGACTAGCGTTGTTCCTCGATGCAGTGAGGGTTCGGTGCCCATTGTATCTAGAGACAGAACAGTGACAGATGAGGAGACTGGAACCAGCAGATAGCAACTGTCAAGACAGAGGCTACCTACCCATCATCATTGTGTATTACTTGATTCTCCTTGCAGAATTCAAGGCAACCGAAGAAAGGCAACCCTGGATTTTTCCTAATCTGAATAGGATTAAAAATTTCAAGTGTACTACAAACTATCAGTGAGGTTTTTGTTTGGTTCGGGTTTTCTAGTTGTGTGTGGGAGTTATTTATACTGAGTATTTTCAAATCTAAGACAGCTTTGATGTGCAATGTGTTGGTTGTATTAATAGTAATAATGGCACTGTATTTATGTATATATGAAGGGAATATCTGCTGACTGAAAATATAAGTTCACTAAATGCTACAGTATTTGACCAATCTGGTGGAATCTTGTTATTAAGACTACAAATCATGGGCTGGGAAGATAGCTCAGCAGTTAAGAGCACTTGCTGCTCTTGCAGGGGACTTAGGCTTAATTCCAGCACTCAGGATGATGATTCACAACCATTCATAACTCCAGTTACAGGGCACTGATGCCTCTCCTAACCACAACAGGCACCAAGAACACATGTGCTGCACAAACATACATGCAATAAACACTAACATATAATATTTTTTAAATCTAATTTAAAAAATTTTAAATTATGAATTGTATGAAGTAAATTAATAAATACTAGATCAATTCTGACTCATGATAAGTGTCAAGATTTATTGGTCTTTCAGGTAAATAATGATTGAGAACCTAAAGTCAATATTTAGTCAAAATTTATCTTGAAAGGCAATAAATCTTGATTTTTGCTAAAGGGAATAAGCAAATAATCTGCACCATTCTAGAGATACTGACTGCTTTTCATCTACTAAATATCCACCTTGAGTTGCAAATAGAATGATCTACAGGAGATTTTCACTTCTAAAAGACATGATTTGAGTTGTAAAGTTACTTTTAATTTTTCTTCCAAGACACTTCAATAGCAGTGTTTATATTAGTGTAAGATGAAAAGTCTCATAATGAAATGCTATAAATTTACTCCTAGCATATTTAAATCAGTGCAAATTAGCAATTTTTCCATTCTTCTTTTCCTTTGAATGTCAATGACTTGACTTTCACATTCAGTTGTTTGTTGGATTTTTGAGGAGAAAACAAGACTTTAGAAAAAGTCATGTCAGTAAAGACTTAAGTCAGAAAAACCAGAGCATGTTTGGAAACCCCTGTATTCCAGTTATCTGAGGGACACTGTAAAGTGTCACAGTAAAAAAAGGTGTAAAGGTGGCTTGGACAAGAGCTTGAAATAAGAGGATGTGTGATCTGACTAATAGGGCAGAGGAACTAGAGTTGTCTCAAGCGGGGTGGCAATCTGAGCTTTGAGAGGATTCACTCACTGCTAAGGGAAGAGTGGAAGGCGAGAGAACTGGCTGAGTCCTGACTTGACTGGGTCTTGGCTTGGGAACAGAAACAGGAGCGATTACAGCTTGATGTGAAAGTGCGGGCAAGGGTCTGTCAAAATGCCCACAACTGCTGCAGGAGCTCCTGAGTCCAGGCAGTTTGCAGAGAAAATGATGCTGCTCAGGACAGGCCTCCACAACAAAGCATCACTGGGACCAAATGACAGACACATCACTGTTAAAACCTACAGTGTGTGCACTGTTTGTAACCTGTCAGCCTTGCTGTGATTGGTGGGTTCCATTCTAGTGCTATAGGATTTCCAGTGACACATGGCTAACTGGCTGGCTGGTGGCTTTCAGTTTCATGTCTTGGAGACACACATGCAAACAAACAAACAAACAAACAAACAAAAAGCAAAACAAAACCTGTGCCAGTGCCAAGACAGGGGAGTAGTAACATCAGAGATCTCTATACTGACCCAGCTGAATCACTGTCTGTGCCAGCAACAGCTGTAACTTCTACTAGGGAATGGGAAAAGCCCTTCTCCAAGTTTGACTTTCTCACCCAAAGGAAATCATTCAAGCTGCTTGGTAAAAGAAGTGCCATGGAAAAGAGGCCTTGTCCATGCTGCACTCTTTCTTCTAAAGAGCCCGCTTGTAACTTCAGGCTTTTTTCTCCATAAACAAATTCTTTTGATGACTCACTCGCCCACTAAGAACTCTTATTTAAAGGCTACTGGCCACAGGGGCTAAACCTTTCAGCACAGCTCACCTCCTTCCATCGATTGGTTGTGTCTGAACACTGTGCCCGAAGTCCTTCGATCAGAACAGGTCAGCCTCCGTATATAAAAAGGCAAAGAGGCTCAGATGTGCTACTTAGAGCTGGGAAAAGATGTGTATTAGATACACTGCCTTACTCGAATGTTCCTCTGAAATAGAGCTGAGCCTGAGACAAGAGTAACAGTAATGCTGACACCGTCTCTAAACTCAGGATCATTTGGCAGTATGTTTCATTTTGAGAATATTATTAAAGTATGTTTCATCTTACTCACTCAGGTCTCCTAAAAGATTCTGTGTTAACACAAGTACCTGGCTCACCTTACCTTAGTCCCAGCCCTGCTCCAAGCACTTTGTCTTGCAAAGCATTCAATGTATGCTCCAATGATGTCCTTTCTACCGCACCTTCCGCTGGCATTTAACATTCTGTGGAATGACCACCAGCTCTCGTGTGTGACTCTCTAGTTACATCTCTATTATGATTGGTCTCAAAGGTCAACAACCTCTTAGTAACTTAGAAGCTGATAGTATCTTTTTGGTCTATCTGAGAAACAACAGGTCTCTCCCTACTCTGTTTCTGGACCCTATCTTTCCTCCCAGCTTGGATTTAGAAGTCTCTACTTGCATTAGCCTCAGTCTGTAGCTTAATCACACACACCGCTGCACCACGGTCGCCTCTGACTTCCCCTCACATCCCTCCCTGTTCTTAACACACGCTTCTCTCTCCTTATGTTGCACGAGGTCTCGTCTCTTTGAACTTTATGGTATCTTTAAAACACAATCTTCCTTCTTCTTCCCTGACAGCATCTCTTAGAGTAATGCCTACTTGGGCTATTTCAGTAATGACAACAATTTGATAAAATTAAAGTCATGAGAGTGGACCCAAGGAGTAGTAGGGACAGTCTCAAAATGGAAAAAGATTACTTTCATCATTTAGGTTCCTAAATCCATGCTTGGATTTCATTTCCATCCCACACCAAATTCCATATGCCCTATGAGAGTCAGACTGCATTGCCTTACTTCTTTCCTTTAGTCCTTTGTTTTAGGACTTCTGTGTTTTTCTGATTCTCTTAAAACATACCTGTGGCCATGCCCAAAGCTAATCTTTGTTTGTTTGTTTGTTTGTTTGTTTGTTTGTTTTGTTTTTTGAGACAGGGTTTCTCTGTGGCTTTGGAGGCTGTCCTGGAACTACCTCTTGTAGTCCAGGCTGGTCTTGAACTTGCAGAGATCTGCCTGCCTCTGCCTCCCGAGTGCTGGGATTAAAGGCTTGCGCCACCACCACCCGGCTTCGAAACTAATCTTTTAACTAAAAGTTTGGTATTTGAAGGCAGGCTGTTTGCATCCTTTTATTTAGACAAAGTAGGTCAAATCAAAAACTGTCTACAAGTAGAAATTCCTATTTTCTGATCCTCACCTTGCCATTTGAAAGGAATTTCTTAGCATAATAGTTGCTGATTCTCTCTCAGCCTCTTATCAGACCACTTCACAGATGGAGAAAAGAAGTATCTAACTAGTGAGTTTAGTTTTAAAATTTGTATATGTAATTGTGTGATGGGGGTTTGCATGTACCATGGTGTAGTTGTAGAGATCAAAGGACAACTTTGGGGAACTGGTTCTCTCCTTCCATCTTTATATGGGTTCTGGGGATCAAACTCAGGTCACCAGACTTGTGTGACAAATGCCATTCCCTCTGAGCCATCTCCCTAACAAGTGAGTTTTAAAGAAGGAACCTGGCATGCTCAGCTTGACCTCAGAGAACAGATTTTCTGCCTGTTGCAGTAAGAGGGTATTGCCTCAGGGATTCCAGCTGTGGCCAGATGTATACATGGATCTAATTTAGGGGTCCAGAAATGTGGTCTCTGGACAATATTTTGATCTCATCTTTATGGTATCTGAAAGGAAAAAGAAGAGATATTACTTACTAGCCTTGCAAAACGTCTTAAGGTTGCTAGCTCAGACAGAGAACATCCACTATAGGTAGTGGAGGAAAGGTCACAGCAATGGGCACAAACATGTTGGTCAGATTACTGGTAGAGTCAAGCTTCAGGGGATGATAGGAAACCTTTGGCATTATCAGGCACCTTTTATTCGAGCTAAAATTCCCCCTCCTAACAATGGATGAGAAACATTACCTTCCCAAAGGTGGCCCATCCATTGTTAGGCCAATCTAAACATCACTGGGGAACTTCCCCATATATTTAGGGCAAAAAATACAATTATCTACAATATTGCTGAATTAATATATGTGACTAAGGTTGGGATAGAATTTTTTAGTATATGAATTGTATACAGACAAAGCAGCTAAACCTTCTCCCAGGACGGAGTGTTGAAGGTGCTGACTCATAAGACTGAAAAGGCTGGCTTGAGGTTGTAAGCCAATGGCAGGGTTGCGAGCAGGAGACCATGCCTTTGTGCTCCTAATTTATTACTTACCCACTGAGTCTGGATGCCCACCCTGCCAGCCACCACATCAGGTGTGTGTACTACTCTGTGTGGTCTCTAAGAGTCTGGGGCTTGAGAAGAACCTCTTTATTGATGAAAATGGAGAAAGAGATCAAGACTTTCAAGCTAAGTCTGTTCCTCTGAGTCAGAGGCACAGGCCTGGTGATTTGAAGGACAGTCATTTTCAGCAAGGCCTCTGATTCAGCCCCATACAATTTCAAATGAGGGAGTCTCAATGAGCTTTGGTGTATGTGATTTCTAATCTTGGTGGAAATTGCTTCAAGCCCACGTCTATGCTATTGGAATGCTGGTTCCTGTCTAGAAGTAATATATACACAGCAAACTAGATTTTTTTCTTCAATTAAAAGTAATAGAGAAAACTGAGCTTGCTATTTTGTACATATTAAAACATAAGCACTTTATGCTAAGGTAAAATTTGAGAGTGGTGACTGCGTTAGAGTAGCTGGTGCTCTGGAGGGTTGCAGGAGGCCGATAGTGTAGAGCTGGTAGGTTTTGGCTTGCCGCTGAAGTTTTTTGGCCCCAGGAGCACCCAGGAAAACCCCCCCCCCAATCTCCTTCCTTAGATATCTATAGTCAGTGTTGAAAGCTGGCTGTCTGAAAACAATGAAACAGTGAATGCTGAGGGCTACTCATTTTCTTCTGCTAGGAAACTACATAAACCATGCATTCCCCTTCTGGCCAGGCACCATTTTGGTTTTGGTAATGGTCATGTTGCTATCAAACATGTGTGGTCTTTATCCCTGGGCTCAGGCAGGGAGCTTCTAAAATTCTTGGAATTTTCCTCAAATGATACAAATGCTTTTGCTATTCCTGAACCCCTTAAATCACACCTGAGTTTATAGTAATGAAAAACTCAGTGGGCCACTCAATGGCTTCAGGAAGAGAGCTGGTCATCAGAAAGAATAACCACGTGATTACAGAGTAGGGTCTTCAAGCCCACCTGACCTCCATCGAGGAAAAAAGGCTGAAGATTAGGTTCAGTCAATTTTACCTACATAACGGAATTGCTGCACAAACTTTGGGCATAGACATTTGAGGGAGATTCCTCACTATAAACAGATCATGATGTACCCTGATTCTCCATGCAGAGCAAACAGTCTATCCATTCAGTTGTTCCCAATTCACATACTTTATAATAACATGGTTAATTGTTAGTGTGGCTCCTTTTTGAGTTCCACGGGTTGTTTTAGCAAATTATCAGACCTGAGTGGGTAATGGGAACCCCTGCACATTTACAGCCAGTCAGAGTGAATGTAGCCCAGTAGGCCTGGAAAGCTAGCTGGCATGTGAAATGGAGCAGTCTTAGGAAGGGCCAAGTGTCATACTTGAACTGCAGTAAACAACTGGGTTGAAACAGCATATGTACAAATGTGTCAAACAAACTCTGATAATGCAGTTCCCACAAATTCTCAAACACAACCCAAGTCTGAGATTTCTAGTCCACTAAGACAGGCTAAGGACATTTGCAAATGCTGCGTACTTATCCTGTATATTAGTACAGCAATAGGCTCTGAGAGGTCATGTGGCAAAAACCCAGAGGTGTCTAGAAACTGCAAGATGCAGCATCATCACCAGTTTGACATGAGCAAGTTTTACACTCAACATCTATTAATAATAATTTTAAACAACTTAAGACAGTTTAGTAGTGAATGAAGGTATTCTGGACAGCTTGGTGTGGCAAGGATGGGTCTGGCAGGCCTGGCTCTTTTCCCCATATTCCCTCTGTCTTGCTAAAAACCATTAGATTACATTCCAAAAGCTAGCCACCAAGGTCTATTCCCTTATTTGGCTACTTCCTCCTCCTGACAGTGGCTACCAAGATCCAGCAATCAAAAGCCCCCTTTGGCTCCCAAATTAACTAACATGCCCAGTTAAAATTAAACAATTCATCCTAACACAGGGTTTGCCCTTGTATCTTTATAAACTGCCATTTTCCTATGTGGCATGTCTATTTCCTCTCTATCCGGAGGCAGACCATTGCCCTTCCCCCAACAAATACCTCTGCTCCCTTTCCTTTCTTCCCTTCCCCTTATCCCATGCCCTCTATCTCCCATCTTTGTTTCTTTTACCTGCCCTCTGTTCTTCTGGGGCAAATAAATCTCCTTTGTGCTAAGAGTTTGTCTTGGAGGTCCTGAGCCCATACTTTTCCTTTCAGTGAGCAAATCAATTTGTTATGCAGATGACTCCTACCTGAGATCCCTAGAAAAGATCTGAAAGCAGCAAAGCCAATGGTGGGAGTGCAGAAGGATGGTTCAGGACAGATTATCACAACTCTTTGGTATGTAACTATGGTGTACCAGATGCAGAGCTAGGCAGATGGCAATGAACAGAATGAATACAGCTATTGCCAGAGCTGCATCTGCAGTCACATAGGAAAGACACACCTATTAAGCAAATGAATACACACAAAAATCTTACAATCTCAACTGACATTAGCAGGAGAACAAGAGGCACTAAGCTTGTATTATTGTGAGGGAATTTTATAAATCCTAAGTAGTTTGGGGGGTGGCCAAAAGTCTTGAAGTGACATCTAAGTACTGCCAGGAAATATGAGTTAGCATAGTGCTGGGAGCAGCAATCTTTCAGAGAGGAGTAACTGAACATTTGAAAATTTGAGAGAGGGTACAATTTTTTCGGAAGAGTGAATCCAGTGCTAGAACTGAGGCAACGGGCAAAAGGGCAAGGATTGAAACCTAGGGAGTAGGCCAAGATCCTAAAGGGATGCTGAAACTCAAGCCAAAACAGCTGGGAAGACATTGAAAGTTGTAAATAGGACCACCAGTGCCAATCTGAACTTTACCAAGCTCATACTCATTGCAACTGACGCATCACAAGGCGAAGTTCAAATACAAGGTCAGTTAGGAGCTCGTGTGGCCACCTATATGAAAGATGTTATAGTTGGTAGGAAATAACTTAAGGGAGAGAAAGGCTGTCTAACTGTGCTTGTCAGACAAAACAAAGCTAGAATGTAGGTTAGAATTACCTATCTCCTTACTTTCTTTAAACTCATCACTACCTAGAACCCTACTGGAATATCATAGATATTTCCATAGTATAAGGACAACATGGAAACCTGGGAAAAAAATTAGTACCTCCTTGGTTGAAATGCTTAGCATATATAGAAGAAGCACTTTAAAGGAATATGCTCATTTAACGTAGGGAAAACTAAAGGATGGTTTGATTTCTCTATTAAGAACATTATATAGCTAGGCCAGTACTTTCTCTAACTTTCTCAGTTAATTTGGAAATTCCCTTAAAAAGCCTCAGGGCTTCTGACTTCAACAGGTCACAGACTGGGTCCGGCCATTCACATGATTCTAATGTGGGGGCTAAGGCATCCTTTGATAGATCTTGGATAGGTAGATCTCTAATAGACATCTTGGGGCATTGAGGTCTTCCCTTCCAAATCGAAACACAAAGTCACAGGCCCATGGCAGAGGTTCACATGAGTAGACAAGGGAGGCTTGTGAGAACTCTACCTGGAACATTAGAATGAGGAAGGAGAAGAGGTAGAGATGGTCAAGAAGGACTTGGGAAAATGAACATTAAAGATATATAGAGGCTTTCAACAAAGAGTATGCAATCTAGAATTACATCCACGGCCATAACCAACAGACTCCCACAACAGCCACTACCTTAGGGTTCATTGCTTTGTAAACATGCCCAAGTTTTCATCCAAAACAAGAGGAGAAGCTTGGTGTTCTTTGGGTTTCTTATTGATTTGATTTAATTAGAACATTTTCAGTGTTAGCATCTATCAACGTGGAAAGACATGTAAGCATAAAGTCTTATTTCCTACTATAAAATTAATCTTTAGGTTATCCCTATAGCAATTTCTAGGACTGTATATAGTCCATATTTCTCAAATAAGTGAATAATTAGCTTTTAAAAATGATACAAGAAAAAAATGATATTGCTATATTAGTTTACCTTATTTATAGATATATAAAACATCAAATTTGGGGGTAATTCTTGGGTACTTGGGAGGCCCAAGGAAGGAGGACCACAAGCTCCAGGCTAGCCTGGGCTACATAAAAAAAAAATCGTAAGTTTAAAACATAAAGATGACAAATTTTCACATAAGCATGTTTCTGCCTTAGACAGGTTTTAGAGAGTCTCTTCGTTAAGAATTTTTACTCCTAGGGGTTCCTGAGAAGTTTAAAGATATTAGGTAGGAATTAAGAAGGCTCTTGACCTATCCAATCTATCCTAAAACCACACCCACACCAATTTCTCTCCCAGGGAAAGATCAGTAAATAGAAACTTTTAACTCAATGTGGAGTCCAATCGTGCAGTAACACTTCTTTCAGAAGTTTAACCAGAAATGAACACGTGATGAGAACAATGTTAGCCCAAAAGGAAGCTACAAAAAGGGACAAGAACTTTCCAGACCAAAGTATAGCAACAAAGACTCGGAGAAATGAACGGCTCAAAAAAAAAAAAAAAAAAAAAAGCACAGTGATGCCTATGAAGTTCAGGAAGGTCTATCAAAAGATCCCTGTCTTCTGAAATTCAAAATGATCCTTTTCTTCTGAAACATATCAAAGAGATACATGTGACATCTACGATGAAAATACTAGGAATAAATCAAAAAGGCAAATTTATAGCCTATAAAATCAAACGGCCTACTTACATAAAGTGATCAAATCTCTTTGAATTTCAGGATATAAAATAGCTTAAAATACAAATTACATAACATTCTTCACAGACTCACGTTACTATGTCAGTGTGTGTTCAGATTCTTGTTACCCATATATTTTTATTTAAGATTTTTTTCCCTAGACCTAGAAACTTAGACTCTAAAAAGGGTAGAAGGTAGAGTAATTTATACAATGATAGACATCAGAGCCAGGAGAAGGATTCCCATCGTCTGTCTTTTCAGTCAATTGATATTCCTACTGGCATAGGTCTCTTTACCAAAGGGGAAAAAAAATGGTATTATTGAAGGAGATTTAATCGGAAGACATTAATCTCATTTTCTCTAAACCAGAGACATTAAAAAAAAATTACAGAATGACAGAAAAAGGGGACTGTATAGAGCAAGAACATTCCAGGTGGGTAGAAAGAGAGCTAAAGACCTTAATTGAACTGTGTTTTAACTACTTACACAAAAATAGGGCTGTCTTGAACTCTGTACACCAAGCATGGTGCTCAGAACTTAGTAGGGGCTCAATAAACACTTGCAGGAGACAAATGAGAAAACTTTCAGACAATCTAGGTATCTTTTTAAAAAATATTTTAATTTTATTTAATGTTAATAGTGTTTTGGTGTATGTGTATCTGTCTGCATACCACTGGTGTGTGTGGTACTCACAGAGTTCATATGTGGAATTACAGACCACTGTGAGCTGCTTACTATGTGGGTGCTGGGAATTGAATCCAAATCCTCTGGAAGAGCAGCCAGTGCTCTTGACCTCTGAGCCAGGTATCTCTCCAGCCTTCAATCTGGGTATTTTGACATCTGAAATTTGTGGGTTTTCTAGTTCCAGTGGACAGGCCTCTGCTCATTTTCTCCCAACCCACATGAGGTAGTTCTGTTACATTAGTCAAATGGAATTACATTCAGTGCACCTATTTTGCATGTGCCAGCTTTCAAATATGTGACACTCTCACTGCATCCTCCTCCTCATCTTGCATACACTACGGCTTTAGTACCGTCACTATTTCTGTATCATCAGATGTGGGTGTTTAAAGAGCAACATCCATAACTGAAAATTCCAGATGTGACCTGGCCAGGGCAGAGGACATTGAGAATATCTCTTTTAAAAAAATGTTAATCAGAGCACTCCTTTAATGATGGGGCACGCCTTTAATCCCAACACTCGGGAGGCAGAGGCACAGGCATGCAGATCTCTGTGACAGCCTGGATTGCAGAGCAAGTTCTAGGACAGTCAGGACTGTTACACAGAGAAAGCCTGTCTTGAAAAAAAAAAAATCAGTTTGTTTTGTATGTGTCCACTCATGTGTGGGAGGACTGTGAGCTACGAAGAACATGTGGAGGTCAAAAATCTGTTCTGTCACCTTTCACCATGTGTCTCATGACATCTAGCTCAGGTGGACAGGCGAGGCAGGCAGGTGCCTTGACCAGCTGAATGGTCTCAGCAGCTACAGCTCTCTTCTTTGGGGACCTGTTTTGTGAACACATTTGATGGAGCCAAAGCAGACCCAATGCTGGCTTCCAGCTGCCTCATGTGTATGCCCATGTGGACTGGTACCTACCAATCTAATCTCACCTCATTTGTTTTCAGTCATTTCTCTATCTTGACTTGCTCCATTCTATCTTTCTACATCTTAGTGGTCCAACTCAGTTTTGTAATAGCTGGAACTTTGGTGTGTACACTTATGTAATCTTTATCCAGGCAATTGCCGTCAAAGGTAAGCAAGTATTAATAATAGCTAGCCTTGTTGTGTGCTGAACCCTGTCCTAAGCCCTTAAGGTCAAAAGTGATTATGTTCTCACATTTGAGATGAGGAAAATGAAGGTACAGATCCCCGGTATCCCCGGTAACAGGACTTCCAAGCAGCAGAACTGGAAACGCAGGCAGGACTCCAGGCTTTGTCCTTACTAAGCTCTGCACTTCACTGACAGCCTTTTAGACTGACATGGACCTATCCGCCAGCAATGCTTGGGTGAAACTGCCAGTCATCCACAACACAACTGTAACCTCTGATAACCCAAGTTTCACTGTCTTGGGGATTATCTGAGATGTTTTTCTAAGCGCCGAGCACTGCACAGAAGAGACCTGACCTAGTATCTATTGGCTCATTTTCCTGTGTGCATCCTCAGCCAACAACGAAGTCCTCAGGGTCCCAGGCCATACCTGCTCTTCTCTTGTGCCTTCTATGCATCTACTCCATATTATCTCTGCTAGATGAGGCAAAAGCCAAGGAGGGGCAGACAATATTATCTCTGCTTGATGTGGTGAAGCCTAAGGAGATTAAAAGCAAAGTCTGGGGGGAGACACACCTTTATTCCCAACACTTGGGAGGCAAAGGCAGGTGGATCTCTGTGAGTTTGAGGTCAGTCTAGTCTACAAAGCAAGTTCCAGGACAGCCGGGGTTGTTACACAGAGAAACCCTGTCAAAAACAAACAACCAAAAAACCAAAGTCTAAAATGAGGAAGATAATGGAGGCCACTTTAACTCCTCAGCTTTCTGGGGATTCTCTTGTATAAACAAGAGTGGGAGCAATGGTCTCACATCAGTGACCCCCCACCCTACCTCCACACTCTCTCGAGCCTTCCCTCCAATTCCTTTTCAAGCTTTTTGAGGGAAGGGACTGTGATGCAAGGCTTTGGAGAGCACAGCCTGTACCTCACTCCTGTATATATATCCCAAGGACCCTGCGACACTATGTGTGAAACATATAAGGTGATTGATAAATATTTAATAAACTTAACAAACAAATAAGTTTTTGAAGGGACCAGCTCCCCATTTAGGCAGCCATGACAGTAACACGTGCTTTTCTGACCTTGCCTTAGTCACTAGAGGTTAGGTGCCTGCCTCGTGACAAGGAACCAATCAGAAGTTAGCTGGTGGCCCTATGCTTTACACCTCTGGGTGTGCTTTATGGACAAGTGCACAGCAATGACACGCAGAGCATAGCAACCACCCTGGGAGGGCCTATGGGACATAACAACCAGTCGGCCAATCAACACAGGGCAAGCCCTCCAAGCCTGGAGGCACACCAATCCTGAGCCTGTTCGTACCCCTAGACACTCCCCATACGCTGCCCTATAAGATCTCTATGTAGACGCTTCACAGTGTCTTTGCTAGCCATCTGCACCCGAGCTAACATGGGGTTAGCTTGTTAAACAACAATAAAGCCTCATGCAGTTTTCATCAAGCTCTCGAATCTGCCTGGTGATTGGGGTGACCTCGGTCCTGGGCTGGGACCCTGAGGCCTGAGTTTTCCAAGGGTCTAACATTTTCACACTTCTAAATATTTATTGACATGAACATTCAATAAATTTATTTGATGCTTTTTGCCAGGCATTGGTGGCACAAGCCTTTAATCCCAGCACTTGAGAGGCAGAGGCAGGCAGATCTCTGAGTTCGAGGCCAGCCTGGTCTACAGAGCAAGTGCCAGGATAGGCTCCAAAGCTACACAGAGAAACCCTGTCTCAAAAAACAAAACAAAACAAAAAAAAAATTATTTGATGATTTTTACTACCAGCAACCTTTGTGGTCATATTCAAGGTTAGAGAAGTAAAATTTAGCCATTTAGTGCACACTCTCAGGCAAGACACACACACACACACACACACACACACACACACACACACACACACACACACACAAATCCCTGATGATCTCTCCTTCCAGTAAGAAACCACAACCAAAAACAGTGACAAGATGACTTGGACAAAATGGCAAGGCAGCAACAGCCTAAGTGCTTCTTATTTATGCACGATGATTCTACTATGCCTTGAAAACATGTCTACAGAAAACTTCCTTCTTCTTCCTCTAATTCTCCACCTGCCTATCCGCTAGTCAAAGAAATCTTCTGGCCTTAGTACAATTCCTACTAGACGGAGGCAAACCTGAAGCAGTATGTAAGAAGAAGAACTGGAAACACAAAGGAAAACTCTCTTTTGGTTTCCAAGTTCATTTCCTTAGAAGACCTGACACTTTGATACACCAAATTACCCTCCAATTTTTCACAAGGGACAAAAACCAATCTCCCCTAACACTTGTACACAATGCTCCTCTTGGCACCTGGGAAGCAAGAGATCTTCATGTAAATAGAGTCACACACACAATCAGTTGCCAGATTTAATTTCTCTTTCTCAACAATTGCCACTGCAGGATTTTCTTCAAGGCCAATAAGTAACTAATGAGGCCCAACACACAAATGTTGCTTACTTCCAAACTGGTAGCTGCCGAATGAATAATTAACCTCTCTACACTTTCTATCAGGGATGCTTGTATTGCTAGGGTGCAGGTATCCTTCATGTCTAAAGGATGTCATAAAACAGGCACTTGCCAGAAATATGCCCTCATTTATCACATGAAATGCCATGTGGTATTAGCAAGGTCGATACTGTTTGTTTAATATATTTTGCTTTCCCGGGGGCTTGAAATGATTTGTTTTTGCAGCTGTAACAGAGTTAAATTAGGGATTTATCTTCAGCTTAGCTAGTTGAGCATATATAACCAGGGGCTATTAATTATCTGCCCAGAGGCCTTTGGTCATCTTCCCACCGCTTACAGCATCCTTAAGGTACTGAGTTTCACCACCAACAGCCAGATTTGATCCTCAAGTAATCAAATCTGGTTTCTCAGGAACTGAGGACCACTGGGGGAGGGGGTTGCTTCTGGCTCCAAACTCCCCCCCTCCCCCAACATGTAAATGCTATTGGTATGAGGATTTTTTTTTTTTTCTTCAAGGAATTGAAAAAGGAATTTCAGGGGGAAAAAAAAAAATCTTAAAGACTAGTCCCAGACAGCCATTCCCACACATTAAAAACCACCTTTTTCTGCCTTAAAGTGCAAACAATCCTTCTTCTTCCCAGTCCTCATCTCAGACTACTGTTTTCTGCCTTCCCCGAAGCAAGGCTGGAGAGCTGACCCCAAGGATCAATCTCTCCAAAGGCTGCACTACAATCCTAGCTCTCCACTCTCTGTTTCTTGGTGTCAGTGAGAAAAGGGGAGCGGAAAAGTAAGGCAAGGGAGAGAGAAGGGGTAAGGTGAGGCGGTTCACACAAAATGAAACACAGCATTCGGAGACACACCAGGGTGCAGGGATGCTCCCACATCCCAGGTCCTAACAACAAACTTCTTTTTCAGAGGTTCATTGTCAATCAATTAGCCAAGGCAACAGGGGTCTGTGAGATGGGGGCCGCTCAGGGAAACAATGGGCTGCCCTGTTGTATTACTATTTAATCACTTTTACTAAATAAATAGAGCAGCCCCGAGGCGCTGTCACGTCAAGGGAATTTATAACAACAACAACAACAACAAAAAACAACCCTTCATTTTTTCATTGGTCATTACTTTTTTTCCCTTCAGGACAGAGAGGGTTATTACTGTAGCCTTAAGTTCCATCTTTGTGTTTCTTGCCTTTGATTCCCACTCGGACCCTGCCACTTTCTGGCACTAATTTGTCAGGCTGAACAAAGAGGGGATTTGTACCTCCTGTAAGGTCTCAATTAGGAATGGCTTCTGCTGTATTATGTGCCATTCAGAGGAGACACAATGCCGGTAATTACAGGAATTTGCACTAAATGGCCGAAGAATTCACAGCAACCTCCCCCCCCCCCTTGAGTCCCCCCCTCTCCCAAGGGCTGGAGAGGAAGAAAAAGGAAAGCAACAGCTCTTAATGCCAGAGATGCACAATCACCAGCAGCAGTCCCCAGAGGTTAAACAGCAGCCAGGGAGCAAAACCATAAAAACAACATGGGGAAAGCGGTGGCGGCCTAGGCCCAAGCTTCTTCCTTCCCTTCCCACATCCCACCTCAGCTGCCATCGTGAGCATTGCCCTGAGTGGGCCACCCAAACCACCTCAGATTACAAAACAGTCGCACAAGGGACACTTCTGAAGGTGAGCGTGGCATCTCTGTCACGCCTCCGAAGTCCCAGCTCTTCAAATTCTTGTACTCAATTGCTAGATCTCTTGACTGCTGGAAAATTACTGTGTATCTGCTGAGTACAAACAAACAGATGCACATGTCAAATCTCTAAAGAAAACAGGCATGTTGTCTCATAGTCTACTTTATAAAGCAGCTATGAATAACCCAATTTAGAACCTCTCATAGGTATGCATTTCATAAATATTTTAGTAAGCGGCACAATCATCGTTTAAGCATTAATATTTTAGTATCACAGATTCCTCATTGCCAAGTACAATTTTGAATTCCAGTCCATAATCTCACAGAAGCAGCACACCTCACTTTCTATTACAGATGCCTTCCACAGAGGCCATATTAAAGCACCCCCAAATAACAGCTGTGCAGCATCTTGTCCAGCACAAGAACTTTCTCTCTGTTCAAAAATTTTCTGTGAAGTCACAGTCAGCCTTATTGAGTGCCTTATTTATAGGCCCGAAATGATGAATGGCCAGCAGTTTCATACAGTCCTACTGGGTGCCACTTCCAAGGACCTATGGATCTTGTCATGGCTGCTATTTGGCAGTTACCAATGTGATTCCTGCATCCACATTTCTGAAACCCGGACCCCAGGCACACCAAGTACTGGGCAAGCACTAAATGATCAGAAGAGCACAGGAATGGGTTTTCAGGTGCCGGGAAGTGGAACTGGCAAGTTCAGGAATCCCCAGGAGACAGGCATGAACATGGTTAGGTTTCTGTAGCAAGAGCTTCCTAAGCAGCATAGAACTGGAGAGGAAGCTATGCAACCATCACACATAACAAAATGTAACTATCCTAAGTCTAAGCACAAGCCAAGAAATATGCAGTCATGGGCCAGAATATAGCTTTAAAACTTTAACCTCAGGCATCCTGGGATGGTCATGTTCCATTTCCTCCATAGGGAAATCTAAAAATTTTTAAGGGATCTAGAGAATTCTTCACTTAGACAAAGAATTTAGTGAAATAAGGCCAACTGTCTTATTTTATATATGTAAATGCCAGCATCTGTGGCTCCTCTGAATAGTAATCAAATGACATCAGAATAAAGAGCCTACTCAGTGCAACCTTCTATTTAACAAGGGGGGGGGGACTAAGCAGACATTAAAAACTCAGCAGTCAAAGAGATACACTAAAGTCATGAAATTGTGTGAATTTGCTTCTTAAAAAATACATAAAGCCCAATGTGTGGGACTGATTGACAGTCGGGAAGGCAGATATTCTGTGCACCTGCTTTTTCAGGCTGTTGAAATGACAGAATTACAAAAGCAGAGCAAGTGATTTAAATTAACAGTGCTTGTAAGAAGCACAGATTCTTAAAGGTCCATCTGCTACAACAATCTTTGATAAAACAAACTACCTCCGAGTCATTTTTTAAAAATTCAGGTTTGTTTATCAAGTTTGTTTTTTCTTTTTCTTTTGAGACTCTGCCCCCTACAGGACACACAGAATAATTTCCAACCTGAAGCAAGAAACCTTCCTTCCCTGTTTAGTACTGGAAATGAAAAAGTCTGCAAAGCACATGGATCTTGAAGCAGCTGAATACCATACTCTCTCATGGAAAGGGGGGGGGGGGATGAAACAGAATTGATATTACTTTGGAATTTGCTACATTATACATTACATATGTAAATTAGCATTCTCTCCACCCTAAATTAGAAATGCACCTGCATCCCACTGGAGTGCCAAACCGAAGCATGAGCTACCAGCTGAGCAGAGCAATGGATGTTAGACTTTTATCCCATGGCTTCCCTCCTCCACAACTCGACTATGACTATCCTCCAGATTAACCTATCGAGCACCATATTTAGACAGCCAAGGGAGGCATTCTATCACAGGGAACTGGGTGATGCTGCCAGAGAGTACTATTCTTGCCCATTATATAATGCTTTCCGTCTTCTACTTAGCTTCCTTCTTGCTGCCTCTTCTCCTCTCTTTGCCTTTTCCTGTTTTTAAATTCTCCAATTTTTAGAGGCACTGAGTTTGTTCTCAAATATCCCCTTTCCTCAATGCAAAACATGGGCAATGCATACTCCATTAGAAAGCAAACTTAGAGAAATGTGGTAAGTGCTAACTAAATGACAGCCCTCTTCATTCTCTTACTGTACAGTTCTTAAAGCAGATGCTCCGAGGACAGCCTTGCGAACAAAACTGGGCTATTCTCTCATCTTCCAATAACAAGAGATTTCTGATCCTACCAGCAATCTAATGTCACACAGTCATACAAGTATAATAAGAGTTCAGGATGCTTATCTTGTAAGCAATTAGTATTGCTGTATGCCTGAATTCTGAAATATAATACTGTATGCACCAATGAGAGCCTGAAACACTAACAATTTCTAAAATAAATAAAAATAAGACTACATATAATAAAATTATTGTCTTATTTCAAAACCACTTCCAAAAGTAGCTGGCTGATTCAGCACAGAGTCTGCTCTGTCATACACACACACACACACACACACACACACACACACACACACACACACACGTACGTTACCTTTTCTGGGGTTTCTGAACTGGCTCAGCATTTCTCCCAATGTGTTTTTATTTTCTGAGACAGGTTTTCACAATATATCCCAGACTTGCCTCAAACTGGCAATCCTCCTGCTTCAGCCTTCCAAGTGCTGGAAATAGGAGTATGCACTGCCATGGGGTTGTCCTAGGATTTCTGGCTCAGTGTTTCTCCTTCTGCAAGCCCCACCTCCAAGTTCCTACTGCACAGTCATCAAGACCCTCCTTAAAGTCCATTATTTTTCAATAGAAAGGTGGCCATTGTGACTACCCTGAATTTAGAGTGTGGGTTTTATTCCGACCACCACCATTTGCTTTTTTCAATGCAGGAGCAAGAACAGAATATAAATCCTGCTCTTGGCTGGTGGTGAGCTTCTTGTTTTTAAACAGCAAACTTAAGTCTAAAAAGCTTGACTTTAAAACTTCTCATTCAGGCTTCAATGAAGTCTGTCTTTGTGGTAAATTATAATCACAAATTTGGGAGTTTAGTGAAAGGGGGGCAATTTTAATTTAGCTTACAGTAGATGGACAGAATAGAGCACTGGGCTTCCCCTCTGTGTCACCCTCACACAGGAACTAGGGCTTCCCCTCATGCCTCAGAAGTCATCTGCTGAATAACTGTTTACCCCCCTTTCAGCCATCTCCATAGTCTTCAATGCTGACTTTCTTTCTTTCTTTCTTTCTTTCTTTCTTTCTTTCTTTCTTTTCTTTCTTTCTTCTGGGGGGGGGGGGTTCGAGACAGTGTTTCTCTGTGTAGTTTTGGAGCCTATCCTAGCACTTGCTCTGTAGACCAACTGTCCTCAAATACACAGAGATCTGCCTGCCTCTGTCTCCCGAGTGCTGGGATTAAAGGCATGTACCACCAATGCCTGGCTCCAATGCTGACTTTCTATAGCTTCTACTAACAGGAGTTGACAAAGTCATGGTCACTCTCAGCCACCAGGTAGGAACATTTGCCTTGCCTTAGGAGTACCAGTAGTTACTAGGACTTAAATTCTGTCATGAAACAATCTGTGACCTACACAATCACAGTGACCTTTATTCAAGAAGGTAGAGGAAATGGGATATGATGGCTAACTCAGGAAGCCTAAATTCCAGTCTGGTCAGGCTTTGGCCAAGTCATTTGGATTCACTGAGATACATCATGGCTTCTGTTTGCTATCCAGTGAATATTAGAATGGATAGATTTGGTTTGGTTTGGTTTGGTTTGGTTTGGGCTATTTTTGAGACAAGGTCTCATACAGTAACACTGTAGTTCTGACAGGCCTGACACTTGATACATAGTCCACACTAGCTTTCAACTCATGGCAATCCCAACTTAGCCTCCTGTGGGCTGCTTAGAATTTTTTTTTTCTTTTTAAATTAGACAGGGTTTCATTCTGTAGTCGTAGCTGGCCTAGAACCCAGCAAATGTTAATTAAGTACACATGTTGGAAGAGAGATACTTTTTATAAACAATGATTTTAACAAATATCTGTAACTGTCATAGGAGAAGATTTAAATGAATTCCCACTGTAGGGTTCGGGGAAGCTCACGAATAAGCTGGACATGCACTCCATACCTGCACATTTGAAACTCTGAGCAGTAAGTCCTCGCTCCAAAGACAGAGTTGTCAGGATGCTCAAGAAGCTGGTGGTCACCGACTGGCGTTTGTTCTTCCGCAGCTCATGGCCACCGATTTGATCCTTGGGTTTGTTCCTCAGTGTGACTTGGAGGTTTTGTTCTGAACTCCTCGCTGCATTGGCTGCTGTCTTCAGAGCCTCCATCCATTCCTGAGCCCTCTGTCGGGTCTCAGCCCGGAGGCGGAGGACATCTTGGGGGAAAATGACTTGAAAGCAAGAGTCACAACCATCCAGGTTGTCTATCTGCACAGCCAGACACACGTCCACATTGTAGCTCAACAGGGGATCTTCATCCAGCTTGCCAGGGTGAAAGGCCATAAGATAGGCCTTGCTCAGCACAAATGTAAATGCCTTCCAGTTGTTTTGGACGGTCAGTCTGTACAGTGTCCCTGATTTGAGGATGTTTTGGTACTGCTTGGGGCTATGCAGGACAGGGGAGGAGAGCAGCCCACTGGATTTCTTCTGTAAACAGTGGTTCTGTGAACCAAGTCCTGGTGAGTTTGCTGGCTCATCCGGCCGGCCCATGTAATTGGGCGCTGCAGCATGTACAACCTCCCAGAGCTTCTGCCCCCAGTCCAATGCCTCCCATGGGGACTCTGCCTTTAGCTGCAGCTGAGAATTGTCAGAGAGAACAGTGTCTACCATCCTAGCCTCAAGATTGCCTAGAACAGATATGCTCTGGAACTGTGAAAGCTGGTACGTGGCATACAGGCTTTGATTCCCACTGCTGTCCAGGCTGTAGAAGTGTAAGTTGTAGGGGGAGAGCTCGGCATAACAGCTTTGCCAGTAACTGTCGTGGTTCTTCCTGATCTCCAGATAACCCTTCTTCAGTATGTTTGGGAATGTCTGCTTGTGTTCTAGAAAGAAGAAAAGCCAGAGTAATCACTATGAGGAGACAGATACATGAAACCAACCACACTGGGGGCTGACGTCTTTCTAATTCCGATAAAACAAAGCAGAAGTAGTAAAATTCCAGGGTGACAAGATGCATCTGTGCAAATTTCTCACCCTGAGGTGATGAAGGTGTGCATGAGTACATACAGCGGATACAATGTCAATGTGACACAGAAGCCTGTGTACAAACCAGAAAAGCTGGGAAGGCTGTCAACAGAACAGGTATGCCCTGTACACCTAGTCACATTTGCCAGGCCCTTCCCTTTCTAGGTAAATTCTGCAGTTCCAACATACAAGAGAACATTCCTGCCACACAAGTTAATTCCTTGTCTTTTCTTAGGCTGGTGAAGCCAGAAGAGGAGACAGAAAGAGACAATGTGAACTGTGAGCTTATAAATTGTTTCTCAGGCAAGCCCACCAGTCCTCAATGCAGCACCTGGTCCTTCTAGGCAGTGTCATCTCAACCCTTGGGTCTCTCACGTCAGGTGTCAGTTTTCTCTGAGTCTGACTGTGCTATGCTGTGCCCTTGGCTTACAAGGTTGCATCCCATGGCTTCAGCCTGCGACCACATACTTAACTTTCCTCCTGACTTCTCTTGCCTTCCCCCATCTCCTCTGCAGAGACATGTCCCTGGGTCAGCATCAAATACCCTAGCACATTATTCTTCTACCACAGGCTACAATCAGACTATATTATCACAAGTTATTTAATGTCCAAACAAACAAATATTTTATTTGTTTTTTAATGTCTGTCTTCACTAATGGAGTAAGCTCTCTCCTCCTTTTCTGTCTCTTTTCCTTTCTGTAGCACAGCACACAAGACAATGCCTTATCAATACAATAGTGGGTCCTTAGTAAGTATAATATTTGTTAGGTGGGTACAGGTATATACTCGGAATCTTAGCACTTGGAAAACTAAGACAAGAGGATCACGAGTCCAAGGCTAGTCAGCTACACACTGACTGCCATACCAGCCTGTACTACAAAGCAAGTATTTGTCTCAAATAAATAAAAAATGAAAAAGAAAAAAATAAAAGTACTTGTTAAATTATAAATAAAGCTTCTGGCACAGTATCTAACACACAGTAGGTATAATTCCTTTCCTGTCCTTTCTCCCTTCCTCTTACTTACACATGGTGATCTAGTCACAGCATCTTTAATCCATGATAACTGATACCTAATGCCATGCAGTACTTGGATAAAAGGGACTGTCAGTAGAGAGACTCCTGAGAACTTGTTTCTTGAGACAGACTCTCATTTTGTATCCAAGGCTGGCCTCAAACTCAAGATCCTTCTGCCACAGCTTCCTGGGTGCTTACAACAGGTAAGGACTACCACGACTAGTCTCCTGAGAGACCCTGGTCTGCCGTGAAAGGATATCTAGGCATGGGAAGGGTCACAAAGAAGTGACCTGGTAGAAAATTTAAAATCCAAGTTGTTTCTCAGTCTCTCTGCTGATACATTCTACAGACACCACAAACTGAGTCACATCCCTGAAGAGGATGGATAATTTCTGCTTTGGGTAAAGAAACAAGAAAAGGGAGGGAAGGAGGGACAGAGAGAAGGAAGGACAGAGGGAGGGAGGGAGGGAGGAAGGGAGGGTGGGAGGGAGGGAGGGGCAGCGGGCTAGCTAGCTCTCCTTTTAGAATAGCAAACCAACAGAAGAAAGGAGAGAAAGGAGGTGGAGAAAGGCCTATTTTAGCTGCTTTACATCTCTGGCCCTAATGTTAATTCATTACTATTTCTGTGGTAACTAAAAAGGCGTTAATTTCTCACAACCCACACTAATCCCTTTGTAGAAAGAGATAATGGATGCCTACTCTCTGGGCATCTCTCTCTCCTGACAATCAGGAGGGAGGCAGGGCTGTCAGAGGACTGCTGCCACCTCTCCCTCCTCATCTCCATCAGGCTGCATTCTGCATAATCAGACTTAGGATATGCACCCACTCTTATTCCTCCTGTGACCTGGCAGCGCAGCTCTGAGTCCTTGAGTAAAACAAACCACCTCTCTTGCTTTTAGACAGAGACTGCCACCTCCTCTCCTTACTTGCCTGAGAGCTTTTTACTGTACCTACTGGGAATGAATTCTCAGTTTGACTATAACTGTGCTCGGCCCAGAAGCACACCGAACCATGCTCTCACTCCTGTATGAGGTATGGAGACAACAGGTTAGGTAGAAGGGACAAGAGGAAATCTCCAGGGTACGAAAGCTAACATGTGCTCCAACACTGTTTCCCACCCAATAAGACCTATCTTTGTTCTCCTCCAGGGTTCAGCTGGGGTGGGAAGGCCCCAGAGTGTAAGGCCAGCCTGGCTACAGTGAAAAGCCCTTACTCCAAACAAACAAAGCCATGAGGACAGGAGAGAAGCCAGGAAGCTTCTTGGGGCACCTAGTCCTTTCCTAGATTTTGTACTTCTAGGATTAACATCTTTAATTATAGGAGTCTGGGGAGTTACCTTGTCTCTCTAATTTCTGGCAACTGTTATCTTCTATTGGATCTGAAGTATGTTTTTAAATATTTTTTTTTTACTACTGACAAATAGACACACACAAAGATAGATAGATAGATAGATAGATAGATAGATAGATAGGTAGATAGATAGATAGATAGCCTCAGTTGGAGTTTCCTCCAGATCTTATTATTTTAACTCATTTAATTTACATATACATTTTTTGTTTGTTTTGTTTTTCAAGATGCGTTTCTCCATGTAGCTTTGGAGCCTATCCTGGCACTCACTCCGTAGACCAGACTGGCCTCGAACTCAGAGAGATCTGCCTGTGTCTGTCTCCTGAGTGCTGGGATTAAAGGTGTGCACCGCCCGGTTTACATATACATTTTAAAGTACTCAATTTCACAAGAGAATTTCAATCTTAATGACTGTAAGTGATTCAGACAGGATCACTAATAAGATTTACACCATTTCTAGAGAAAAAAAAAAAAAAGCGGAAACATGCTCTAAATAAATCACCATAACATGTAACTTTTACAATGAAACTATCACCAGAAATTCTTCATAACGAAACTAAGAAGCTAGCAAGCCCACCAGCCATCTCACCTCCACTGCCTGCTTCCCAGCACCCTGCACTTCCGTTCCTTCTGAGTGAAGGTCCCTTTTCTCTGCCCCGTCATCCCCAGAGCCCTAGGATTGCTACTGACTAAAGGGGAAGGGAGAATGTTCCCAGCAGGGCACCTGATTCACTTCTGCTCGCCCTGCCCGCCGGGGTTCCTCTTTTGTTATTATTTCCTCATCAGTTCCCCAAAGTTTCTTTCGCATGGTCTCCACCTTCATCAGGATCCAGTCTGCCTCCTTCCTGGCTATCCCATAGTATCCCAAGCTGATCTTCCTGGGTCTCTCTTTCCATAGTACTTACTTGTCAGGCCAAAACCCTTCACATATCCTAGAACACCATACTTACTTAGTCCAAGCTCCCAAGCTTGCCCTTCAATATACCCCATTTTGGAAAATTTCAAACACCCTGGAAGACAGAGGAAATAACCACTATTCAGTTTCAAAACCCATTGGTATGGGTTGAAGGCTCAATAGGTAAAGTGCAAATGAGGACCCGAGTTTGGATCCCAAGCACTCAAGTAAACAGCCAGGTAGGGCTGCAAATCCGTAACCCCTGTACTTAGGGGCTAAGGACTTGCTAGCCAATTTAGCCAAAACTGTGAGCACGTGATGTTGTTCATCTCTGATCTACACACACACACACACACACACACACACACACACACACACACACCCATCAAGTTTCTACTATGTTTTGTCACCTGTACCTCTCTTCAACTCTTCATTTTTATTTCATTTTTTCTTCCTAGAATGTTTGAAAGTAAATTATAAGTATCATATCATTTCAACTATAAATGCTTCAGGATGTATCTCTAACCTAAAAAATCAGAAGTTTTAAATTTTATTATATTATTTTCAGCCCCACATTAATAATCCATATTCTGTGGGGTACTGTCTGGCCTTTGATACTTGTCTTTAACATCTCTCACCCTTCCTATACTCTATCCACAATCCTCCCTATGTCTCTTATATAAGCCGTGTACATTCTAGCCTATAGGCCTCTGAAGTTGCAATATTTTCTGGAATTTGTCCCTCTAGCTCCAATGCTTTATGTACTTACCTATCTACCCCATTTTCACTTCCCCAGTGAGACCTGTACCTTACCACGCAAATTCAAGGGACATTCTCAGTCCTCCTCCACCACACCACTTTGCTGGATTTTCTGCAAAGAGCTCTCTCCTCCAAGGGCAGGAGTCTTTATCTCTTTCTCCTGTACACCGGTGGCTGTCTCACCTAATATCTGGACAATGTATCAACAGGTGACTTGGCTAGAATCTCCTGTGTTTATAGCCCACAGTAGAGGAAATAAAATGAGTCTCAAAGTGTCCACACTATGAAGCCCGAAGTACTGAAAGCTTTTCAATGAGTACAGCTAATGGGGTCAGAACCTCAGAAGAGATCTGCATCTGAGAAGTTCTGGTAAGTCTTGGCGAGGAGGTAGTGTTGGCAACAGATACTGAAGAGAACAGAATTGGTTACTGAGAGAAGACAGAAGGCAGGGCATGACATTCCAAATGGTGGGCCCTTCTTTCCTTACTGGCTTATACTCCATCTATCCTCATTGCCAGTCACTCATTTAAGTCATCACCCATCACCTCACTTGATAAAGACTAGCAGAGCGGCCTAACTGGTTCTCTCTCTCTCTCTCTCTCTCTCTCTCTCTCTCTCTCTCTCTCTCTCTTTCTCTCTCCCTCCCCCTTCTCTCCCTCCCCAGAGTCTAGCTATGAAGTCCAGGCTAACCTCAAACTCCACTCCTTCCTGTCATAGCCTCCTGATATGTTGGGTACAATTGGATTGTCTAGTTATTTTTAACCACCAATTAATTCACTATACATTCCACTGAAGCCTGAGGAGACCTAGGAAACTGCATCCTTTTTTCTCACCAAACCTTTAAACCAACTGAGATGCTGACAAGGTCGTCAGACACACACAGACAAAATGATCAGCTGGTTGGAGAATGCAACTTACATTTGTTGTTAGCAAACACAACCCTGGGGTTATAGGGTTGTGTCACAAGTCCTCGATAGCCACAGCCCTCCCCTTCTGAGGTACACACATGGAAGACAGGTGGCATGCAGGAACAGATCAGAAGCAGAACTGTGCTTCTTGTGAGAGAGGCTGTCACCTAGTTTCTCTCTTACACTTACCAAGAGGCCACCCCTCCTTCCCAGGGTGGAACAGGCAAATGAAAGCCAATGGCTATTCTAATCGGTGGCTCTTACATGGGCACAAATGGTTACTAGAAAGGTGGCTATCCTGCCCCCACCCTTCATCTCTGCCAGCTTCCCTGTAAAGCATCTTAATCTTGACTCTCAGGATATTTTCTAGTGCTCTGAAAGACATTTGAAATGTTCCACATTAAGTCAATGTGTCTGGTCTGAATACCCTCCATAACCTGAGCCCCCTACTCTCCCACTTCAGGTCAGTTCCCAGCCACCACACTCTATGTGGGGTGGTCTTACCACCTTGGGTTTGCAGACAGCCCTCCACTCTCAGTTGAAACACTCCTTCCTCACTGAAGACTTCTCTGGCATCCTAGATCACAACATTGCTCTCTTCTTTGCAAGTTTTAGCCCATAAAACACAGCTGCCAGCTATCTAGTTTGCTTCATGTTATGGCTTTCAATTATGTTCAAGGCAAAAGCTAGGGAAAACACTTTGAACTAATTTTAAGCTTTTGTTTCTCCTCATTTCAGGCACAGGAGAGAAGTGAAACTAACAAAATCACATTAATCAGGCACTGCCCATGAAGCCTATGAGGTCTCTGAAGCTAGGATACTATGGGAACCATTCTGAGTATGCTCCACGGTGCCAGCACACTTCTGGCCAGCATAATACAGAGACACTATCCCACAGACTCAGCTTAATAAACATACTGTCAGAAAAGATTATTTTATGCCAGCACTAAATAATATTCTTTTTACACTGGAGAAATTTCCTTAAGGGCAAAGAGAGGATATCTTATTTGTTCTCCCTCATAAACCTAGAAGAAAGGCAGGTCACCTGCACAGGCTCTATGGGCCAGATATACTAATTCTGTGTGGTAGGCAATTGTAGACACAGTCAATTCAGTCCTGGTCAACTTTTCTTCTCTGATGTAAACCTGACTTTTTAACCTAGTAAACAATCTCAAACATGAACTTCTGTATCATTTCATGCCACAGTGCACTTCCTGTTCTGCCTCTATAACCTAAAGAAAAGAAACATAAAAGAATCTCCACTATTTAGATTTTAAGACTAGTATTCCATCACCACATCTTTGTATAACTCAGAGACTCACACAAGTGCCTAAGTTAGAAGAAATCCTAAAATTTCCACTCTTTCAACTCTAGCTAAGGCAAAACCTGCCAAATGCTTCACCAAGAGAACCGAAATTTTCTTCAGATATGGTGACAATATGCTCAGGGGAGATGGCATCTCCCCTGGTCTGAAGAAACAATCATTTGTTAACAAGTGTCCTTCCCTAGAGATTGGGCTTGCTACCCAATCTGAAAAGGGGTGATATTAGGAGCCTCTAGGAAAGAAAGCCAAAAAAGTTTCTGTCTCCCCCTTCTGAGCTTATATAAGATGAGCCTTGGGGCTGCTGTAGCCATGTGGAGCCAATACGCAGAGAAGAGAGACATCATTAACACACTGAAGGTAACAAAGCAAACAGGTAAGAAGCCTCAGGACCACCCTTCTCTGAAATTTTTGCTAAGTGCCTAGCATTTGCCAAGTGTTCAATAACTGATGGCAAAGGAAAAAAAATTGTTGATGGTTTTACAATTACAAGCTATGCCACATGGTACTGTTCATTGACTTTTGAAAACATTCTGATTTCAAGTTTGCAAAGAGGTTCCAGGTAAGAATTATGTTACAAAGTGGGAAAGCTGAGAGTAGAGCTCTAATCTCCAGAATTTCAGTCTAAATCAAACTGCTTTAGCTGTGGTGGAGCAAGTAAGTCCTAAGCATCCTTAGAGTCAGGAGGCAGTGAGAAGTCACATGTCCTCGAGGGGTCAGTCTCATCCACATGGCTGTGAGTCAGTTCATCTGTCTAAGTCTCCATCTCCCCATTTGGAGAATTAGGTCAATATTACCCATTATATTAAAGTACTGTAAATATTTAGGATAATGAATGAACACTTCTTAGCAGGGGGCTGTATACAAAATTAACTCATTAAGTGATAGCTCTTACTAAGAGTATTAATTACAAGTTTTCTTCAACTTGACACAGCTAAAAGGAAAGGGGAACAGGAGTCATCTCCATTTTAGGTGGGAAAATGTAGCTATTCTGTCCTGATTTTATTTAAATTATTTCTTTTAGTTTTCAGGTTATAATATATCATTTCTTCTTTTCCTTTCCTCCTTTCATACCTTCCCACGTACCACTCCTTGCTCTCTTTAAAATTCATGGCCTCTTTTTTTCATTAATTGTTGTTACATTCATATAAGTATCTGTATATACATATATATTCCTAAATATACAAACACAACCTACTCTGTCTGTATAGTTAATAAACTTGTGTGTACACTTTCAGGGATAGTAATGTCAGAAGCTACACCCATAAGCTATGCCAACATTACTGCCTACCCATGAGCTGAACAAGAACAAAGGACACACTAAAGTGGACAGGGAAACCCAAGCCGATACAAAGAACTACAGGCAAATAAGGAATGCTAAGAGCAGGAGACAGCCTTTCCCAAGGAAGAGCACACCAATGCACTATCTGCTTTATCTCGGTTGATAAAGTGCTTGTCGTGGAAGCATAAAGATCTGACTTCAGTCCCCAGTAACAATACAAAAGGCCAGGTGTGGCAGCAGGTACCTGTTACCCCAGCTTAGGGAGGCTGCAGCAGAAGGCTTCCTGGAGCTTGCTGGCCAGCCGGCCTAGCAGAATCAGCAAGAGCCACATTAAGTAAGAAACCCTACCTCAGAAAGTAAGGTGGACAGTAATGGAGACAGACATTTGATGGAGCTCTCTAGCCTCCACACAGGCACATAGATGTGCACACACACGTACATACACACACACACACACACACACACACACACACACACACACACACACAGAGATTTCAACTTTCCGCATGCTCATACTTGATCCGGTACAAAGTTTTCTACAATATGGTTGACATCTTTAAAGGGCTGCTAAGGTAGGAGACTGATGAGGAAGCAATTAACTATAATATACAACAGAATAAAATGTGCTTTGAAGAAAAAATGGGATGCTGAAGAAGAAAAAAAGCTGGAATGGTCTGAGGGACAATGTGGCATTTGAATTAGTCCTTGAAAGATAATGGAGGATTTATGGAAAGCAAAAAGGACAAGGAGAACCTCCTGTTGTGAAGACACAGCTGGGGCAAAAGCAGGATCCGGAAAGCACATGGTCCATTCAAAAATGGCAAAAAGGCACAGCAGAGAACAGCTTAAGACTGGAATGCTTCATAAAATTCACACGACTTCACAAGTAATGGTGAGCCGTGCATGGTTTCTTTCTTTCTTTTCTCCAATTTTATATTTTTATTGTATGAATCTTTTGCCTGCATGTATGTCTGTCCACCATGTGTGTGCCTGGAGGTCAGGGAGGGCATCAGATCTCTGTGAACAGGAGCTACAGGCAGCTGTGAACCACTGTATGGGTGCTGAGAATCAAACCCGGCTCCTCTGCAAAAGCAGCTAGTACTCTTAACCTCTGAACCATCTCTCCAGCTCTGTATATTTCATTTCTGTGAACACAGCAGTACAAAAGATCTGTGTTTTAAGAAAGACAACTCCAGCAGTTTGAACAATTAATAACCACAGCTTTTCCAGTTAAAAGAAAATAAAATGCATTAAGAGAACACCTACGAAGACCATCAAACACTCCACTTTCACGGGTCCCTTACAGCAGTGTTAGCAATTAGAACATAGGCTGTCAGTGAAGCACACTGGGTCTCCTATGGCTGCGATGGCCAACTGGATCATTAACCAGTGGAAACTGTATGACCATACACAATCAACTTCCTGTGACCTATTTTAGCAACTTCTTTGTACTGACTAATCTGTTGAAGGGTGAATCACAAATTCAGCAAGAGACTGTGTCTTGGTGACCTCACTTATTCTAAGCCTGCATGAATATTTCCATCTCTCCTGGCTCCGGGGCTTTTGAGAAACAGCATAATTGAAAAAGCAGTCGTTTTAGTACAAGTACCAAATTTGTCTCTTTTTTTAGTGAAAGATGGGGAAGAGAGAACTGAGCGGTAGCATGAAGCTCAGGATGAAGGACTAGACTGCAGTGGTCTGTCTGGCCATAAAGAAAATCTCTGCTTGAGACCTTCTCCTCAAGTACTCAGAACAAGAAAACACAAGCCCAGGAGCGGCCCGGGTCACCAGAGCGGCACCTACCGAAACAAAAGCGCAGCTGACCACTGCCCTCTCGAAGCAGATGAAAATGTGAACACAGGGAGGAAAAGTGAGTTCCCTTCTGGCAGTTTGTTGAGTTTCAGGGCTCTATAGCGAACACAAAAGGCTCCTTTAATTTTTTTTTTTCATATAAAAAGTTACCACTGCAGTTCATGCAGCAGTAGACTTGCAAGTCACATAGAAATCTCTCACTTGTTAAAAAATTCTAACCATATTTTTGTTTCAGTCATGATCTTTAGTTATTGATCTGAATATAGCAATTAGTTTCCATGTAACTGTGAGTCAGAATCCATCCAAACACATCCTAGAATGATGCAGTTTTAGGGCTGGGAAGGACTTTGGAGATAATTTAATCTCTCAGTAGGTTTATAAAGAGACAGTAAGAGGTTTTTTTCTTTTTTCTTTTTTTTAAAAAAGATTTTATTTATTTTTATTATGTATATAATATTCTGCTTCCATGTATATCTGCACACCAGAAGAGGGCACCAGATCTTATAACGGATGGTTGTGTGCCACCATGTGGTTGCTGGGAATTGAACTCAGGACCTCTGGAAGAGCAGTCGGGGGTGCTCTTAACCACTGAGCCATCTCTCCAGCCCAAGAGGTTTTGTTCAAACCTATATAGTGAGTCAGGGGTAGAGTTGAGGTAAGACTCCTTAGTTGAATATTCTTTCTAGATAGTCTCATCTGCATCTGCCATGTGTCTTCACTTATAGGTGTGTGAGTGTGTGAGTGTGTGTGTGTGTGTGTGTGTGTGTGTGTGTGTGTGTGTGCATACAATCTATTATTCATATATAAAAACATATCTAGCTGGGTGGTGGCCCACACCTATAATCTCAGTACTTAGGAGGCAGAGGCAAGTGAATCTCTGAGTTTGAGGCCATCCTGGTCTACAGAGTGAGTTCCAGGTCAGCCAGGGCTATACAGAAAAGCCTTGTCTTGAAAAAAACAAAACCAACAAAACAAAACAAAAACAGATCTAACAGCCACGTGTTCACTGGACTTTTTTTTTTTTTTTTTTTAACCTTAAGGTAGGTGTGTGTGTGTGTGTGTGTGTGTGTGTGTGTGTGTGTGTTTGAACTTCATTCTGTGATGGCAGGACTCTACCTTCTTTATCCTCTGAGGAATTCCTTCATGCCTATGAGTGTACTATTCCTCAGTGAATAACAAGACGGTGACACAGAGTGGAAGAACATTAGGACAGACACTCATCTATACTCCTTAAGAGCATGTCTTTATACAACTAAGGTTACTGTTAGGGCTGGAAATCAGACATTCTTATGGTGGAGTCAAAGCCCTTGGAGTGGCACAGCTGCCAGGTACAGTGGACAATAGGATGTTAAGATGCCTAGAATGTTAAGGGCCTAAGGAAGCGTTGGGCTCCACCACATACTTTGAAGTCCTTTATAAGAACTGCTGCCACTTTGCCTTAGTTCTGTTCCTTTTTATCATTTTTTGGCCTAACCCCCTGACATTTATTAGCCAGTCATTTTCACACATGAACACTGTAATAATGAGACTGGATTCAAGCCATACCCCAGGCTGGACCTCCTGAAGCATCCTCTCTCTACTAGTTCAGCCAACATTCCTTTTGAAAGAGTCAGGCCTGGTCTGCCTATGTCTGAAGCAATGCAGTCTCCAGAATGCATTCACAGGCTTCTAAAATAAGACATTCAAACAATGTGACAAGGCCCCAAATGTCAGCTCATACCTTACTGCCTTCCTAGTGTCTGCTGCGCCTTGGTGGCTCTGTCACTGAGAACTCACCCTGTGGGATAGCCTTGATCCCAGGAGACTGGCTGATTTCAGTGCCTCCTAATCCACAGGGTGAGTTCACATCAGCTCTCTGCATACACCTAGATGAGAACTGTGTACTCCTCAGAATGGGTGATCAGCCACAAATCTAGAATGCTCTTCTACTCCCATCCTAAGTACTGGAGGTGCCTGCTGGCCCCTGCTCTTTACCTGGTAGGCAATAAAAACATGACACATGTTGCCTGTTCTGCAGAGCTTATCAGAAAGAAAAGATGTTGAGAAGCCTGCCTGTTGTTGGTTGTATTTACTCTTTGGCTCCTTTGAGGACCCGCCACCCAGCTCCCAAATAAATAACATGGAGACTTATTATTACTTATCTCTAGCCAGCTTTTCTTAAATTAACCCACCTGTCTTTTGCCTCTGAGCTTTTTCCTTTTCTTACTTCCAAATATCTTATTTTCACTCTTACTCTGTGGCTGGCCCCTGGTATCCTCTCTCCTTCTTTTCTTGTTCCTTGCTCTTTAATTTCTTCTTCTATTTATTCTCTCTGTTTGCCAGGCCGGCCTATCCTTTCTCTACCCAGCTATCTCCCCTTTAGCTCTTTATTAGAGCACGAGGTGTTTTAGGCAGGCACAGTAACACAGCTTCACAGAGTTAAACAAATGCAACATAAAAAAATGCAACACATCTTTGCAGCATTGAACAAATGTTCCACAGCATAAACAAATGTAATACATCTTAAAATAATATTGTCTATTCCTATTGCAATGACCAAGCATTGGCTAAGGTGTGTTATTCCAAACCTGCAAAGTCCATGTGTTATAATTTCCTTTTCAAAAATTACTACTTATAATCCAGGCGTTGGTGTCGCATGCCTTTAATCTCAGCACTCTGGAGGCAGAGGAAGGAGGATCTCTGTGAGTTTGAGACCAGCCTGGTCTACAAGAGTTAGCTCCAGGACAGCCTCCAAAGCCACAAAGAAATCTTGTTTTGAAAAACAAAACAAAACAAACAAAAAAAAACACTACTTATATTTCATTATAAATTGGTATTCAGAATTTTAAAACTCAAGAACAAAAGAATAACAATTACAGCCGGGCGTTGGTGGTGCACGCCTTTAATCCCAGCACTCGGGAGGCAGAAGCAGGCAGATCTCTGTGAGTTCGAGACCACCCTGGTCTACTAGAGCTAGTTCCAGGTCAGCCTCCAAAGCCACAGAGAAACCCTGTCTCGAAAAACCAAGAAAGAAAGAGAAAGAAAGAAAGAAAGAAAGAATAATAATTACAACCAGGAATGGTGGTACACACCTTTAAACCCAACACTTAGGCAGCTCTCTCTAAGTTCAAGCTAGTCTGGTCTACAGAGAGAGTTCCAGGATAGCCAGAGTTACACGAAGAAACCCTGCCTTGAAAAAAATAAAATAAGCAAAATCAAAAAGAGTAATCATCATGGTTTGTCAGATACTTAAACGGGAAAGACCAGGGCATTAGAAATACCAAGGATGCCCAATTCTTGGATTTATAATCAAAACAAACTGGAAAAATAAATATGGAAATATGATAACCTCTTCATCTGGGACCTGCTGAAGATCTGCAAATGGTTAAGGTGACTTAATGACAAAATTCCATGTGAATTCTAACAATATACTGAGGTTATTTGCTAGTTGAAGAGTTTACCTATTATGTAAGTGTAATAGATCAAATACAAAGCTATGGGGTCCTCCAGGCACAGGGGGTCCACCCTCTCTGACCTTTGGGGGCACTGCATTCACACATTGCTCATACATACATGCAGGCAAAACACTCATGCACATAAAACTTTTTTTTTTTTTTTTTTTTTTTTTGGTTTTTCGAGACAGGGTTTCTCTGTTAGCTTTGGAGCCTATCCTGGCACTCGCTCTGGAGACCAGGCTGGCCTCGAACTCACAGAGGTCCGCCTGCCTCTGCCTCCCAAGTGCTGGGATTAAAGGCATGCGCCACCAACGCCCAGCTAAAACTTATTTTTTTTTTTTTATTAGCAGTGGAGCATAGAAGATAATAAAGGCTGAGACATAGCTCCGTGGTAGAATGTTTACCTAGTAAGCCAAGATTCAATTCTTGGAACTTCTAAGAAATCAAACAAACAACAACAACAAAAATCATACAAATACATGCACATAAACACAGAAAACCAACCAGGGGCTGGAGGAGTGGGGAGGATGCTAGTAGCATAGCACTTGCCTAAATATTCAAGGTCCCAGGTTCAGTTCAGAGTACTGAAGAGCACGAACACACACACACACACACACACACACACACACACACACACACACACACTCACACACACTCACACACTCACACACACACACTCACACACATACTCACTCACACACTCACACACACTCACACACACTCACACACACACACACTCACACACACTCACACACACACTCACACACTAACTCACACACATACTCACTCACACACTCACACACACTCACACACACACTCACTCACACACACACTCACACACACACTCACACACTCACTCACACACACACACACACACCAGTGAGTTGAAGAGAAGTCATTTAAATTTAACAGTTGAGTAGAGTAAATAAAGAATCATCAGTAATAAAAATTGGTAGTCATAAAGTTTTTCTTTTTTTAATCATGAAGGAAAATGCTGTGGTAAATGGAAAGATGGCTTTTTATGCCACACAGGAGAGTTCGTGTGTGAGCACATAGTCGGATAGACATATATGCACACAACTGTGTATACACTGGAGGAAAACGGAAGGCCCTATACCATGAGACGCTAGTGATCTTTCTAAATGTCACTGGCTCTTCCTCCTCAGCACACAAAGATCTGCTAAACCTCCACTGCATTCCCATCGCCTTCCCTTACCCCTCCCCTGAAGCCTATGGGGCTGGGTACCAAACCCAGGGCCTTTTTTCATGTTAAGCAAGTATTCTATAATTGAGCTACACCCTGCCCTTTCTCACTTTGTCCGCACTGTGACTCTGACTAGCACCTTCCATAACTGTTTCTGAATTCCCGTGCCCTCCATTCCGTGTCCCCTGTGAGCTCTTTTGGAGCAGCCCCGCTCTTTGTGCTTTCTGCTTCTTCTGTCCTCTTAGAGTCATTGCCACTTACTTGCAAGTAGAGTAAAACAATCACTTCAGTTGGCTGTCTACTGTCTCTCATTCTGAGTAACTTCCTGAAATGTCACTCATGCCTGACCCCTTCAGCTGGATGAGAAATCAGATGGACAGTGTTTCCACACATCTTTTTGTTTTGTTTTGTTTTTGTGTTTTTGTTTTTTCAAAGCAGGGTTTCTCTGTGTAGCTTTGTAGACCAGGCTGGTCTTGAACTCACAGAGATCTGCCTGCCTCTGCCTCCCGGGTATTGGGATTAAAGGCGTTCGCCACTATGGCCCAGGATCTCCACACATCTTAACCCCACCAGGGAGTAAGGTTAATAGAGTCCAGTGTGTGACCCAATAAACATCTGCCATGAATGCACAGTACCACACATTGTTCAGAGGAAAGTACTACATCTGGTGCAATATTCTAACACAGAAGATTAGAAAAAGAGACTTAACCAGAACCATAATTTCACTAACTATCTCTTCCAAAGATAAAAAGATAGCAAAGAACAAAGTCTGAGAAAGAAGACCGGTGTGGCTAAGGTGTGGCAACTGGAGAGTCGGCAGATGTAAGGGAGACAACGAAGACATGAACAGCTGTTCACTAAATTGGATATAAAGCATACCTGTATTTCCTTGAGCATCTTCAACCTTACTGGGTGAAGGCAACAGAAAAGACGGCCTGGCAAAGTGAGGGCCTTGAAGAGACAGCTGCTGCTGCTGCAAAGGCATGGTGCCGAGGACTAGCCGCCAGTCTACATGGGTAACATCAGACCTTGACCGAGCATGTCCTGGCTTGAAAGTCGTGCTCTCATCCAATAAATCATTCACAGAACGAGGTCTGTCCCTCCGACGCTGACAGATGTTGAAAAAGTTGAAGGTTGATGCTTCCTTCTGCTCCATCCAGGAAAGGTTATCTGGGGCTGTCCCTCTCTGGACCATAAGCTGTTCTTTGGCAGGGAAGACATTTTGAGCTTTGGTTTCTAGTAGCCTGCTCTTACAGTGGTCCCAAATCATGTTCCCCTTACTCCCTAGGGAGACAACATTTCTCAAAGCACCGTTGTCTGTTATGTTACTGAATACCTCATGCCCCACCAGTTCAGGGACTTCCTGAATTCCATAAACCTCTGCTTGCTGTACGGCCTTTTCCAGCTTACTATCAAAAGTACTAAAGAAGTCCTCAGTCACCTCTAAGGCAGGGCTGATGTCATCTACTTCCAAAGCTTCCATGACATAGGGTCCAAGAGGTCTAAGCCTCGTAAACTGCGTTAGGAAAGGGTGTCACGAACATTCAGCCAACAGAGCTCAGTGGTTCAGCAATGCAGCTGTCGGAACAAGTGGCAGAAACCTTCATCCGGCTGCCTAGAGAAGGCCACGCACAATCATGCATAAGCTGATTCTTAGAGATGTCTGTGAAGACAGCGATGCAGCACCAATCCTTGATTTCCTGGAGGAAAACAATCAAGATAACATTGGCACACAGTTTACTACAGACTTCTGTAGTACACAAGTCTGTTCCCATCACTTTCCCATCTTTATACCTCTTCCATGGCAGCCACGCACACAGGGATATGACGACAGACAAGCTTTTTATTGTCAGGAATACACATGACTCTACTTTGTATGAGGACTTAGCAGAGCAGTATGGAACTCCTTGATAATGGGAAACAAGGCCAACCGCTTTTATTCACACAGAGAGGCCTTTGAAAGCAAATGTAACCTCTGATCTGTTGACTGAATGTAGTAAGCAAAAGACACGAGGGATTCTGAGGCTGGGCTATTGCAATCGGTCTAAAAGGCATGAATGCTTGCACAACACTGAAAATCTCTCACGGTCTGTTGGGTGAGAAGGTGCCAGGAAAAGTGGAGAAGAAGGCTGTTCTTCTACTAACCCTGGATGTTAAAATCACTATGCTTGTGCTTCCTAAGGTTATAAAGTCTAATGGTGACTCTGACCCTTAGAATTCTCCAGTTTTCCTGGAAAAAGGGCTCAAGTGCCTAACTCCCTGGCTTCCAGACTGTCCTCAGAGTACAGATCTAGCCTGAGAATAAAGGTCAAGGGTTTATGAGCCCATGACAGAGCTGGAAGTGGGGCAAAAAGCCTATGGCGAAATTATGGCCCAAGTGGCAGGCTTTAAAGTTCATCATCTCTTCTCTCTGGGCCTGAGGTTCCAAACCTCATAGCTCAATCTAAGCAGAAAGAATGCTACATGGCAAGTGCTAGACCTCCACGGTAGAAGAATAGACCTTGATTATGGTATAATCCAATACAGTAGACAGAGAGCATATATAGCTATTTGCATTCAGTAAATCTAAGTTCCTCTGTCATACTGGCTACATTTCAAGTGTCCAGGAGTCACACACACACACACACACACACACACACACACACACACACATATCTTTAGTAAAAAAACAAATAAAATTAGGCAATATCTCTTTACTGCTTATAAAAATAGGTAAAACTATCAATTCATACCATTATACATTGCTGAAATGGTGGAGAGATGATTTTTTTTTCAAAAACTATGACTAATCAATTAATATTTAGCTCTTAGGTCAGTAAACAAGTCTATTTAAACCAACAGCACCAAAGTGAATTGTTTAATATATGTAAATTAGACCAGTATACACAAACTTGTACTTATCTATTTATCTACCAAGCTGACCTCAAATCCACTACAAAACTGACTCCTGATTCCCCAGCCTCCAGCTTCCAAGCTCTGGGGTTTTAGATGTTCCCTACTACACTTGATTGTAGGTGATGCTGGGGATCAAACACGGGTATTCAAGCATGCCAGGCAAACACTCCACCAAGTGAACCCCATCCCCAGACCCAAATCTTCCCTTTAGATATGTCAACGACACATGCAGATCATGGGAACTGTGGCCAGCTTCTTCCCTCATACAGAGGTGGTGACTAGGAACTTGACTCTTTTTGTGTTAGAAAGCCACACCATGTTTCCAGTGTTTCAAGCTGCAAACAGGGTTTGGAATGCATTCTTTCTGAGTCTCAATTTAAGCTTCAGTCTCTTGAATTATGTAATGAGTTTTTATAATTCTCAAGTGTGACATGGGATTTTTTTCCAATTTCATCTTGTATACCAGAGACTAAGAAAAATTAATACATTCAAGTGAACATAAAATACAAGATTCCCATTTTATAGAAGAGATATCATCACATAGATCAGTAAATGAATCTCCTAAGATTACCAGTATTCATTTTCTTACCAACCATTTCAAACCCAGTGGGACTGTACATGTGTGCCTCTGTGTGTGTGTGTGTGTGTGCGCGCGTGTGCGCGCGCACGCGCACGCGGGCACATGCACGTGAGAGAGAGAGAGAGAGAGAGAGAGAGAGAGAGAGAGAGATCTACACCGCTTTACTCCTCCCTATGTCTGTCAAAGCTAGAAAGAACTTTTCCTATAGCTCCAGGCTCTCACCACACCCTTGGCTTACTTGTGCTCCAGTGACCAGCCAGTCTCTCAAATCACATTGTAAATTCTGAGGAATCTGATGTCCAGCCGAAGTACCTTTACTCTCCCATTCAATCACTAGATCAGCATCTTTTGGAGAATCCCTTTTTCTACACTTACTTTTTTGGGAATTTTTAAAAAATATTTTATTTATTATGTATATGTATACAATTTTCTGCCTGCATGTATGCCTGCAGGCCAGAAGAGGGCACCAGATCTCATTGTGAGCCACCATGTGGTTGCTGGGAATTGAACTCAGGACCTCTGGAAGAGCAGTCAGTGTTCTTAACCCCTGAGCCATCTCCAGCCCCGCCCCCCCTTTTTTTTTGGAATTTTATCTTTCCTTGTACTCTACTGCCTTTGAGTGTACTTCACTGTCTATAATTGAATACCTCTTATAGGTTGCCTCATTTGGTTTCGAATTTAATAATAATAATAATAATAATAATAATAATAATAATAATAGTAACATATGCAGACAAGTCAAAATATGAAGTGCTCCTTCCTCTGACAAGTGAACTCCAGTGTGTGGGTACAGAGTGGTGAGCCTTAGCACAAAGCTGGAAGTCAAGAGTTAATTAGAACTCTGTTCTAAATCTGGTCCAACCACACACTTACTGGGTGGCCTGCGGCAAACCATTTAACCTCTGGGTGCCTTACTCAGCTACCTGGAACCAATAAACTTGCTGGTATAAAATTGCGTTGCATGTACATTATTCACTAGGTAGCTGTTCCAGCATGCCGTTAACAATACAAACTGCCATACAATTAAGGAGCTTTCATTGGACCTCACCCCTTCATCGACCACAGGCTCCTGAAATCTCCCTAGAAAGATTCATCAGGTCAACACAGGCAAAGCCAGAAACCAAAATCAACTACTTAATACTATTTTTCTTTCAAACCCAGTGATTTTATAGGATATTTTTTTAGATGTTTAAAATTCTTTGTGTGTGTGTGTGTGTGTGTGTGTGTGTGTGTGTGTGTGTGTGTGTGGCTATGGCTGCCACATGCATGTCTGGTACCTATGGAGGCCAGAAGAGGGCACTGGAGTTACACAAAGATAGATGCCTGATCTCCTGAGCTGCCATGTAGGTGCTGGGAACCAAAGCCCAGGCCTCTGGAAGACCAGCAAGTACTCTAAATAACTGAGGCATCTCTCCAGTCCCAATTACAGAATATCCTTTATAGAATATGCCTTCTTTACAAGGAAGTATTTTTTCCATTTAATATACGAAGAAAAACTGAGGTCCATTTGCCAATGTGGCAATCAAAAGCTCATTCCAAAGAATCCCAGGCATGTATTGAGATGTAACAGGATGGAGAATCACTGTATTGCTATTTTTTTAACAAGGAAATCTGTTTACATGCTCCCTAGGCAAGACTAATTAACTGTCTGAATACTGCAGCCCTGCCATACAGAGGTGGAAGCAGGTATGAGTAATAACACTAGGCTGGCTTGCACAAATATTGATGCCTGATCTCCTGAGCTGGCTGACAAAGGTACTAACTTCCTCCAAGTGACTTGTCAGAATGTAATGAGGTACCTGGGACCAGATTTTTTAGAAACTGCTGGGCTGGGAAGAAAAAGTCACTGCCAGAGACTTCAGATCACCTGCTTCTGTCAATCTTTTTTTCAAAATCAGAGCCAAGGTGACCACAAGGATGGCCAGTACTGGGGCTCTTACACGCTCTCTACTTTGGGTAAAGCTGGAGCTCACGGGGAATTTTCTTAGTTACACAATGTAACAGAGCCAGCAGAAAACCTGACCAGCAAAATGATCTTTCTGAACTACAAAGTATGATGCTTTTTACGGTTCTCTAGCACAAAGACAACATCAATATGCTGATGGAGCACAGACATGCCATCAGCAGCAGATCCTGACTTCCAGATCTGCACTTGGGGACTTCCAGATGAGACACCCAGCTTGGGATTCATGTGGAACCCCATTTTACAGGCTTGATGTGAGCATGAAATGCCCTGATTGTATCCAGACTCCAAGAAAAGACTACCACTCTATGTTTTGAGATGAGCACTCAGGTCATACAAAGTATTTGCATAGTAACAAATGCTCATAGAAATTCTGGGACATACTGATAGACATGAAATAGCATAACTCAGTGAAATGAGTAAGTAGTAAAGGGTGGTTTTGTCCCATATCCAATCAGAATTAAGACTGTACATTCAGTTTCAGTACCAATGTCTCTTTGAATATATTCTCTAAAAACAAATACCAATAAATATTAGTGATGTAGAAACACAAAAAGGAAGATGATTGAAGAGGAGGAAGAAGAGGAGAGGAGAAGGGGTCTGCTACTTATTCCTTACAACCCGGCACAAGGCCACATGCCATGGAACTTCTACAGTCATTAGTGGCCTCCTCCTTACATAGCTGCTACTATTTTTCAAAGCCCATATCCTCCCTATTGGTGTTAGTCAGTCCTTCACGGAAGCTTTGCCCAGATTTTCCTGGTGTGACTAATTCTTTTCAAACTGTGTGTGTGTGTGTGTGTGTGTGTGTGTGTGTGTGTGTGTGTGTTCGTGTGGATGCATGTATACGAATGCCACACATGCCTCTTCAGTATGTGCGGAAGTCAGAGGACAATTTATGGGAGTCAGCTCTCCTGACACTCAGGTCATCAGGCTTGGTAGCAAGCACCTTTACTCACTGACGTGTCTCTTCAGCCCCAGGTTTGGTTAACCTTGACTGTCAACTTAGTTGAATTTAGGAGACAGGCCTCTTTCTCAGTCTGACATCATTTATAGAGAGGTGGGAAGATGAACCATCCTATGCACAGGGGCCCCAGAGAGAATTAAACAGAGAAGGTGAAAGGAACTCATCTGTTTCCTGACTGAATGCAACAGGACCAGGCTTGTCACCTCCTGCTGAGATGACCTTCCTCCACCATGATGGACTATACTCTCAAATGAACCAAAACAGTCATTCCTTCCTTCCTTCCTTGCTTGCTTGCTTGCTTGCTTGCTTCCTTCCTTCCTTCCTGCCTGCCTGCCTTCCTCCTCCCTCTCTCACTCTCTCCCTCCCTTCCTGGTATTTGGTCACAGCAATACACTAATAGACTTGGGGACCCTACTCTTCAAGTTCCCTCTTATGTCTATTGACTTAGTCTCGGTCTACACCGTCCTCTTCCCCTTACAGGTCTCCTCACCAAATCCAGGCACTACCTGAGTCGTCTTCACTGACTGCAGCTACATAACCAATTTAAATACGCTCTCAATTTCACACTTCTGCCTTCATTCTCAAACTCAGACCTGACTTCTGGGCCTATGTTTCCAGCTAAGTGTAGGATATTTCTACCTGGTCTACTTCATGGCAAAACTATCCTCAGTGTATCTAAGCCACACTGTTAATCTGTACTATTATCTGAGCATCCACTATGGACTGGGCACTGACAGACAATGGGGAAACAGCAGTGAAACCTTCACTGATGCTCCTGTTGAGAAGATCCAAGCCTTTAACCTGACATTACAGGCCTTCTGTATCCTTGGCTCCATTTGCTTTTCCAATTTTGCCCTTCCCTTCTGTATATACCTCTGTTGCTCTGAACAAAAACACTACTGATTAAATCTTATGCTTTTTAAACTCTTAAGTCTTTGCTGGTAATCACCACTAAGCTACCCTCTGCCCACTTCTACCCATTAAATTTCTATTGACTTTTCAAGTGCCACTCACTGTCACATCTTCTGCACACCTTCTTTGATCCCTAAATGTATCTTTCTTTAAACTGCAACAGTGTATCTCTGGTACCTCTCCTACATCATCCACTGGATGTCCTTTTCAGATGAAGCTAAGAAGGAGAATGTATCAGTTTATTTTATGCTAGCTCTCTTAGTCTCACAACGTATACTGTGGGTACTAAAATCCTCATTCTCAAGTGAGAACACAGACTCAGCAGTATCAAGTGCTTGCCTAGGATCCATAGCTACCTACTAGACCTGGGAATTGCAGTCTTCACTCGTCTACATTTACAGAGCTCACTGAACCTAAAACTCCAGCTAGAAGCTGGTGAGCTCAGTAAATACTTGTTGAGTGAATAAGTGAACAAACAGCACTTTTTTGTTTTGTTTTTCAAGACAGGGTTTCTCTGTGTAGCCCTGGCTGTACTGGGACTCACTTTGTAGACCAGGCTAGCCTCAAACTTACAAAGATCCACCTGCCCCTGGCTCTCCATTTCTAGGATTAAAGGCATGCGCCACCACGTCCAGCTCAAACAGCACCTTTTCAAAACACTGACATCTGCGTGTGTGTGTGTGTGTGTGTGTGTGTGTGTGTGTGTGTGTGTGTGTGATTATGTGTATATATACATATATACACCTATATATAGTTTTCTGGAAAAAGATATTTGAATTCTTTTTTAAAAAGATTTATTTATTATGTATACAGTGTTCTGCCTGCATAGAGAACACCAGATCCCATTATAGATGGTTGTGAGCCACCATGTGGTTACTGGGAATTGAATTCAGGTTTTCTGGAAGAACAACTAGTGTTCTTAACCTCTGAGCCATCTTCTCCAGCCCAGATATTTGAATTCTTTATAAGCATACTTTAGTAAAATTTTACTTGCTTTCTAAAACACCATATTGTTTTCAAACTCTTAAATTTTATCTTAGCAGTGTGTATATATATTTTTTCCTGGCAAAGGTATATTTGAATATAAACTTATTTTAGTAAACTTTGACTTACTAAAACCTCATGATAATCTAAGTTTTTTAATTTTACCTGAGCAGAGAACGCTTTCCCATCACCAAAACATGGCAAATTTCAGGTACCAAAGACCTCACTGAGACCTTGTATAGAAATAAAAACACCACTGCAGAATACAGGAAGGTTTTGTGATGACCTACCACACTCATGCATGCATGCATGCATGCACACACCCACTCAGCAATTTAGTTGGTCTTATTTTCTAGTGTCTTGGAAGTCAGGCCCTCTTTAATGCCAGCACTGAGCAGCCCCCCTTTGAAATACCTCCAATCAATCAAAAATACTTTTCAGTTCATCTCTGCAATTGCCTATTATTTTTCCACCTGCAAAATCTCGTGACATTTGATGTCCCAAAGCGTTTTTTCCAGAAATCCAGCTAAATATAAGCACACTGCACTTCAAATCTCAGATTGCTCTGTTACCAAAGACAGCAACATTATTACCCTCTACATCAGCCACTGGACTGGAAAGTCTATTTTCATAAAGCCACCAATAAGCCTAATATGCCCAGCTCCTCGAAACAAAACAGGCAGGCAGATTTCAGTTCTGTAAATGTCTAAAGTTGCAGACTTGATGCTTCCCATCTCCCCTTGCCTCCACCGCAGGCAGGGAACAATGATTAACGGTCAGGCAAATGAATCACACCAATCACCTTCCTCCTGAGACTGGGGTAGGAAGTGACAACCTCCATGACAGGAACTACATGCTAGCCCAGCCTGCTGGTGCAGGACTGTAACCCTAGCTATACAGAGGCTGAGGCAAGAAGCCAGTGAGTTTTGAACCAGTGATAGACCTTGGTGGTACAGCACTTGCCTCACCTGCACCAGGCCTAGGTCTAATCCCCAGCCCCACAAATAGTTCAGTCCATATTGCTGGAGTCTGCCTCTAACTACAACAGGGAATAATAGCCAGGTGCACCTGGAGGCAGGACAGGCCACAGGCACATAGGGCAACACCAAACATAACAAAGAGGGAGTGTGTTGAATCCCAAATGTGCATGATACCCCAGAAGAGCTAGGGAAGTGCCTTGACTTAAAGATTATCATGGGCTCAATGTAACTATTTGAAATTTTCTGGAGACAAATGGGGTTCAGGGTATTTTCAAATATAAACTGGAGTTTTTTTAAAAAAAAAAAAAAAAAAAAAAAAAAAAAAAAAAAAAAAGGGGGCCGGGCGTTGGTGGCACACGCCTTTAATCCCAGCACTCAGGAGGCAGAGGCAGGCGGATCTCTGTGAGTTCGAGGCCAGCCTGGTCTCCAGAGCGAGTGCCAGGATAGGCTCCAAAGCTACACAGAGAAACCCTGTCTCGAGAAAAAAAAAAAAAAAAAAACTGGAGTTTTAATTTTTTTTTTTTCTCAATGCCTCAAACTCAGTTAACCTGTGGGGAAAATTACATGGTTTCACTAAAAATACTCATTTTCCACATGCACAGTTTAGACTGTGGTTTATATATAAAAAAAAAGTGCTTGGTGAGCCTCTTAATAAATACTTATAGTGATCTCAACAGTGAGAGATAGGAGGAGGAATGGGACTGTTTCAACCATGATGAAAGAGACCAAAATGACTCATCTATTGTCAGCTGAAGGTCCCATGGGGAAGACAAAGGAGTTCTGAAATCCCCATCTAATTACCAAATCCTGTGGGCCACCCAAGTGCAACCTTTCAAATCACCTTAAAGCTCTTTGGTGCCACAGTGGTAGAACCATAAATAAGTAGACTGAAGCCAAGCCCTGAGCTGCCCAGCTTGTTCAGTGGAACCAGTAAGGCAATGAGCACAACACAAACTGTGGAGCTCAGGAAAAAGCATTGCTGTAGCACTATCTTCCCAATCGACTGACATGCAGCAATTCAGGCTGGTGCAAGGCATCTGGGCCACCCTCTATAAAGGAGCAGCCCAGCTATGTCTGCCCCCAGCTACCTTACAGTTAAGAATCCAGGCACAGATTACATGTGTATGCTTTCCCAGACAATCTAAAACTATGATCAAGCACTCAAGCACTACTCTAGATGTGGAGGCATAAAACAGAAACTACACTCAAAGGGCTGAACCACTGGGGAAAACAGACACAAAAATAAACAAGATGTTTGAGAACACAGGAAAATATCATTAATAACCAGGAACAGATCATGATCAAATGACAATATGTACACAGGGATTCTTCCAGGAGGAAATATTAGACCCTAAATAACCTTCAAGCCCTACCTGCCCAAGGACCAGGTAACTTCCTGGGAGTTTTGTCCATATAAGCCCTGACAACTCATGTCTTGGGGTCACTCAGCTGGAAAGTTTCCAGGAGTGGTCCTGACCAAATTCCATCTTGTCAGTATTTTTTAAAAAAAAGCTTGCTTAATTTGGCCAAAATGGTGAAATTGATTTTTCTCTGGCAAAACTCAGGATTAACAGAAACCAAAGACAAAAGAAACAAACACATCAATACACACACACACACACACACACACACACACACACACACACACACACACACACACACACAAGCACACGCATACACACGCACACGCATACACACACACACAAAAGCACCAGCTTTGGGGTGCTTAGAAAGCATGTTATGAGAAGTACTTAACTGTTTTTGTTCTTTCTGTTTTATTTGAATGTGCTAAAAAGTAAAGCTGGGTCTCTGTTACTGTTTCCTCAGGAGTTCCAGTTCAGTGACCAGGTCTAAGCCAAAGGTGCTTAGACTGCTATCGGAAATGACAGACACAGTCAATGGTAGCAGGCCACATCCATGAACCCCCTTTCTCCTTTTAGGACTTAATGTATGACACTGACCTTGGCTACCAATCAGCCTCTGCCGGATTTAGTCAGGAAGCAAACATAGCAGGCAAGGGCAGACAAAACACCCTCTTGAACTTCAGGGATAAGAAAAGATAAGGACAATGCGAAGGCCAGAAAATCCTCCGCCTATCATTCAGAGTAGTAGGGGCTGTCTTTTCATCCCTCTGATTGGCCTTACATTTTTTAAAGATTATTTTTGTTTGATTTTGTGTGTGTGTGTGTGTGTGTGTGTGTGTGTGTTGTGTGTGTGTGTGTTGTGTGTGTGTGTGTGTTGTGTGTGTGTGTGTGTGTGTGTTGTGTGTGTGTGTGTGTGTGTGTGTGTGTGTGTGTGTGTGTGTGTTTTCCGTGTGGGTAAGTATATGTGAGTGCAGGAACTTTGGTGGCCAGTCAGATCCCCTGCAGCTAGAGTTGCAGAGGTTGAGCTGCCTGACATGGGGAGTGGGACTTAAACCGGGAGGAGCTGTATCTGCTTCTAACCACTGAGCCATCTCTCTAGCTCCTTAAATTAATTTCATTATGGATCATACCATTAATGTCAAATGGGTTTTCCAAAACAATTCTGCAAGGTGGGTACGTCAGGGGTTTAAGGCTAGCCTCAGTAACATACATAGTAAGTTTGAGGCCGGCCTACACACACACACAAAACCTGATCCCAACGAACAAACAAAAAATCCTAATTGTGCAATGTATAAATTCTTGGGAACTGACTGATAGTTAAATGATCTGACCTGGTATTTAGACAATAAGCTTGTGAAAGCTAACACTTAAATAGCTGCCCTTCAGCAGGGAGTCCTGCCCACCATTGTACCGAACCGTTTACAGACAGACAGATGTCTTGCAGAGGTCCCTTTCAATATGGGTGGGTTTATGTCAAGGGTGGAATAATGGATTTAGCAAATGCTTAAAAATAAAGTTGGGCAGTGGTGGCACTTGCCTTTAATCCCAGCACTTGGGAGGCAGAAGCAGGTGGATTTCTGTCAGTTCGAGGCCAGTCTGGTGTACAGAGTGAGTTCCAAGACAGGCTCCAAAGCTACACAGAGAAATCCTGTCTTGAAAAACTAAATAAATAGATAGATAGATAGATAGATAGATAGATAGGTAGATAAAATAAGTTCTTATAATGCCTAAAACCAATAACAAATAATAAATAGCTAATATTAACTTCATACTTATTAAGGGGCTGGCATTACATTAAACTACTTGTGAGTACTGAGCTGTTAAATCCTCCCAACAAGTCACTTAGGAGTTGATATCATTATTGTTACCACTTTACAAGGAAACAAAAATTTAAAAAGGGCAAATTGTCTTGGGTAATGTAGCCTGAGTAAAACTAACACTAAATACATAGTCCCATATGCAATTCAAAGCTAATTAATGACCCTAAAATAATACACAAACATTTCATGTACTTGGTGCTTCAAAGTTTAGTGTCAAACACCAGCAACTATTACTAATATTTATTTTTTATTCTTTTATTTGATAATAACTACCCATGACTCTGGTAGTTAACTGATAATTGTCATTCTTCTACCCAGGGAAATAGTTGATACCTAGTTTTAAATAAATAAATAAATAAATAAATAAATAAATAAATAAATATCACTTCTATAACTTTCTGTGTCATTGTAAATTCTCCAAGGGAATAGTAAATGAGAAGTTTCTAAATTCTACTAAAGAGCCAAGTCTCAGTTCTCAATGTGACCTTGGACACATTACCTGGAGTGTCTGTGAGGGTACAATAACTTCGACTTCACTTAAACAAGTGATTTTAGAAATGTTTACATAGTCCCAACTAACCAACCTCTTACTGTTTCCCTAAGAAATCATTTTCATTCAGCCAACAAATAGAAACAGTTATAAAAATGTTTGCTTAAAGGCACTTGCAAACAAGTGTCTGCCAAAAGAATTAAAAGAAATATTTTCAGTCTGGATGCTACTACAGATAACCCAAGCATATTTTAACACTGAAGCATGTTCAGATAAACAGCTCCCTTTTAAAGCTAACTTGAAATTACCTTTATGCATATGCATATGAAGTTCAAACAAAATTCACTTGATAGCATTGTCTTATTTTAAATCTACTAAAAATATGCCAGTTTAATACTTCCACTCACTGAAAACAAAACAGAAATGCAGACACCACACGTAATCCTCCAGTGAAAGGTATCTACTTGGACTACAAGAGTTGAAGACTTGCTTCTCAGTTTTCTATGCACTGCTACTGGAGTGTGATCTGGGGCAAACTTCTTGAACCTGAACTTCAACTACTTCGTCAAAATATGGGGCAAATAAAGATCCCTGTCGTACTTTCAGAGGTGGCTTTGGAGTGCTAACCAAACACCAGAAGGCTAAGGGGTTTATGAACCCCAAAGCAGGATACAGGATGCCCCTGGGTATCTGCTACCAGGGAAAAGATTAGCACATTCTTTGATCTTCTTTACACCAATAGCAAAAAGGTGGTGATGGTGACCTGCTTAGGAAGCTCTGGTAGAAAATCCACTCAAGCATTACTTCTGCAGAGTTAAAGGCCGCAGGGGCTGCTCTGTACCTGCTTTTCAGGGGCCTGGAAGTGGAGGGTTCAGTGGTGCACACCCTGCATGATGTAAAGAGCCCTACAGATTCAGATTTGTGCATCACTCAGCCTGCAGCAGGGAGTTCTTGCAGTAGGTTGGAATTAACACAGAGACTCAAAACCAGACAACAGGCAAGAGAGTGAGACTCTTGCAGCACTCATCCCTAGATGAGATGTCTTCATCAAGTCACCCCCCCCACACACACACAGGCTCAGAGATCTGCAGAAGAGGATGCAGAAAGACTGTAAGAGCCAGAGGTGGTGAATGACCCCAAGGGAACAGTATTTCCAGACATAACAGGTTATATATGGACTCAAAGACTGTGACAGGTACACAAGATTACACTGGTTCAAACCAGACAAAAATCCCAGCACAGAGAAAGTGAATACCAAGTTTCAACTTTAACTAAGAAGCTATGCATAGTTGGCACCTGCTGGGAAGTGGGCATCTGTTTTCTTCAATTGAGTGTCACTGGGAATATCAACCACACTCTAGGGCAGGCCCACCACCTGGATGGAGTAATTGGCTAACAAAATGACTCCATGTTGGTTATTTGTGCACTTCTTGTTTTGTTTGGGTGCTTTAATCTTATTAAGTTTTCTGTTTTCTGGGTTTTTCAGAGAGAGAGAGCGCATGAAGTTAGGTGGTAAGGAGATAAGAAAGATCTGGGAGAGTTAGGGGAGAGAAAAGAGTATGATCAAAAAACATACTTATGCAAATCTTGTTAAACAAAAACACAGAAAAGCTCTCCTCAACAAGGTCCTCCCTCCTGCTTCTTAAGCTTCTCTACATGGAGGATACATTTCCCTCTTTTCTCTGCCATCTAAATTTCAGGAAAACTTTTGATCTCTATACTTCTAGGCTCTACACTTTACTACTCCATTCACTCTCCCACAAGAAGCAGTCTGGTTCTGCCCCAGGTGAAACTTTATATGCAAAGGTCTCCTGCAGTTTCTAGATAGCCAAATCTAGGAGCCTTTTTACAGTGAATCTGACTGAGCACTCGGCAGAGTGACCTACAAAGACCCACTCTGCACTAGCCTCATGACTCCACTCGCACAGTCACCTCTGCCCTTTCTCCTTTGTACACGGACGCTCTTCTATCCTGCCCCTGTGCTCAGGGGACAAATACTACCTCTTGGTAGGCAAGAGACCTCCCCAATGATCTACTCTGTGTCTGTGGCTTTATTTACAATCCACGAGAAAGACGGACAACAGAATAGTCTCCTGAGCTCTAGGCGGTATTTATAACTGCTTCTTATATGTACCCTAATTCCAACGATGCACAACCAACTCCTCCCTCATCTTACCCTTGAGCCTGCCTCTTCCAAACATTCACTACCGAGAAAAGATGAATATTCCCTCTGACATTTCTAGCTGACTCACCAATGTCCAACACAAATTAGCAAGCCACGTGAGTCCTACCTCTGTGGTAGCTGCCAAATCTACCCACTGCTCTGTCTCTCTACCACCAAGCCATCTTCCAAGCAGTCTCCCTAACCCATTCACAATACTGCCACCCAAGCAGGCTTTCAGAAATCAAAACCCTGTTGCCTTCTGCAAAAATATTACCCAGGAGACCCTATGTCACTTTCCTCCTAGCCCTTAGGTCTTAAATTTCCCTCTACACTCCTACAATTCCATCTGTCTCCAGTCACAAAGAGTTTATAGAAATTACAATCTCCCTGTTTTACCTGCCTTTAAGCCCCTTTTCCACCAGCAGCACCCTTAACCTCTCAGTACCAGCACAGTTCCTCCCAAAGTGCCCCAGCCCAGGGTGGTTGCAGCTAATCCATCCTTCACATCTGTGCTGAGGAATCACTTTCCCCTGATTCCCAGGTCCATCTGGACCTGCCCTTATATTCCCCAATAACATCCCAATTGCCTCCATTATTAGATCAGACACTCCTTAACAGGGCCTGTTCTCTCTTTCTCCTCTAACAAACTGTAAGCTTCATGAGGCCAAGGACCGTGTGCGTCTTGTTCAAGGTTATTATCACACATATAGACTACACGGTGATGTGTGTATTTACCCATTTCCCAATTAGCTGATTACCTACAAGTAAAATATAGAACAAGGCAGCTTTACTTTGTACTGAATTATAAACTAGTTACTCTACTCAAGATAGCTGGATATAAATAAACTCCTACCTTGTCTTATGAATGTTGCATATAACTGGGGAATCCAATTTGAAAACAAGCCAAAATAACAAACAAAAAAAGTAATATAAACAGTATTCTTGACTTTTTTGGTTTTTCGAGACAGGGTTTCTCTGTGGCTTTGGAGGCTGTCCTGGAAGACCAGGCTGGTCTTGAACTCACAGAGATCCACCTGCCTCCGCCTCCCGAGTGCTGGGATTAAAGGTGTGCCGCCGGCCAACAGTATTCTTGACATCTTAATGAAATAGTCTCTCACTGGGGCATGGTGGTCCACATCTTTAATTCCAGAATATGGCAGGCAGAAACAGGAAAATCGATGCGAGTTGAAAACCAGCCTGTACTACAGAGAGTTCTAGGCAAGCCAGGACTACAGAGAGAGAACTGACCTCAACAAAACAAAAGTAAATAAGTAGCTGCCTCTCTATTTTCACTTTGATTTTTACCCATAACTCATCTGCCATCGAGATTAGTGACACTCATCAACCAAATCATGTTTGGTTTTTTTGTTTGTTTGCTTTTGAGACAGGGTTTCTCTGTGTAGCATTGGAGCCTATCCTGGCACTCGCTCTATAGACCAAGCTGGCCTTGAACTCACAGAGATCCATCTGCTTCTGCTTCCTGAGTGCTGAATTAAAGGTGTGTGCCACCAACGCCCAGCCCAAATCATGTTATTACTGCATAGTCTTCAGGAAAGTAAGTTATAAAGGTTTTTTAGCATTGTTTATACCTACAGTTGCCAGTGAGATAGGAGCAGATTGTGTATGGACTTTGGGACTGGTGACCACTTTCATCACACTAGTTGTTAAATTCTCTGAATTATTTGGTTTGCACTTGCAGCTAGAACACATACCAAGTCAGTTCTGAAAGAAAAATAAAAATGGCTGGGCCGTTGGTGGCGCACGCCTTTAATCCCAGCACACGGGAGACAGAGGCAGGCAGATCTCTGTGAGGTGGAGGCCAGACTGGTCTCCAGAGTGAGTGCCAGGATAGGCTCCAAAGCTATACAGAGAAACCCTGTCTCAAAAAACCAAAAAAATCAAAAAAAAAAAAAAGAAAGAAAAAAGAAAAATGAAGAAAGCAATTCCTTGCCAGGTATTCCTCCATACCTTTTCTTTCAAGGAGTAAACATTTCCTAGGAAGGAAGCTGGCAGTGGCCAGGAGCCATGGTGGCAACTAACACTTTTGTTCCTGCTCTGAGTGTGGGAGAGGGTGATATGAACAGAAGAGGGGTCAGTTACTGGGAAAAGAGAAAGAGCAGCCATAGCCTGGTGTCCCTGGGAACAGTCTAGAGAGGAAGGATCCTAAAAAACCAGCCTACATAACTAATCAGACCTTCTGAAACTGGTACAGTATTACCAACCTCTCAGCCTGCCTTATAAACATGTAAATGCATAACCTCATCACAGCATGTCTGCTGTCTGATAAATACATACAAGCTTTGGACGTTTGTAGAGTGCTGTACTGGTCTCTGTCTAGCTTGGTTGTCAAGGTCCTAATGATAAGCTCTTCTTTTTTTTCTGTCAAATGACTACATATTCCTCAATCTTTTATTTGCTGGTTGTATACATCAACCGGAGGTGTAACCGAACACCTAGATCCATTCATCTTAAAGAAAACAACAGCTTATAGCTAGGTGTGGCAACACATGCCTATAATCTCAGTACTCCAGAGGCCAAGGCAGAAGGCATCTGATAATCAGCTCAGTTCAGATGAGGAACATTCAGGATGGTTTGGCTATAGACAAGATTGCTAGTTCAAAGCTAGCCTGGGCTACACAACAAGCTTCAGGCTTACCTAGGCTATATCATGAGACTCTGCCTTAGAAAAAAAATTAATAATAAAAGGAAAGGAAAAGAAACAAAGGAACAGGGGTGTTTAGTAAAATTTCATTCTTAAGCCTTCTTTTCTAGTACTTCAGTAACACATTGAGTGTTCTTTCCACAGAAGTTTGAAATGGTTGCCCTGCAGAGGAACACCATGCAACCTTTACAGTATTATTGTTTTCTGAGAAACTAACTTTCTGCTACTTACCTACATTATTTATGAACTTTATTGTTCACATTGTTTGTGCAGTGTTTAGATTCAAAATGTATTCTCCATAACGTAGGCAACTTTGAAACATTTATTGATCTTTGTGGTTATCAAAAAGGACAAGAACATTGTCAGTGTTTTTTAAAAGAATAAAGGCAAAACAAACAACTCTTATTCACTCTCTAGCAGGGGAGAAAGCACTGCATGATAAAGAACAAAAGGAAAAAGAGGGGGAGGAAAAGAGAGATGTAAGTTAGTTGAAAGCATGTTGTAGATATAGTTCTCTGTTGTCTTTCTCCCATTAGCAATGACTGAATCCTTTCCCATTGTTAAAATTCTCCATAAATATCTTTTTAATATTTGCATTATGTCATATCTTTTGACGGAACCATAATTTGACTGTTCCCCTGTTACTAGGTACCATTGCCAATTCTTTTCTACATATAGGCATATTCAGCATTATGTTGAATTTAACTACTCTCGTAAGTTCCTTTGAACTTCTAAAATAGGAATTGCTAAGTCAATGGGGAGGAGCAATGCTGAGGCTTTTTATACATTTATACAGTCAATGTGCTTTTCAGAAAGGCTGTCCTAACTGTTTGCTTCTCATGGCATCTGAGAATGTCTGTTCCATAACAGACTACTTGACATGAGAATTAAAACTCTTTGAAATCTATAGTAATTTGAGAGTTGGAAAAGTATTACCTTGTTATTGTTTCCATTTTCATTTATTTGATTAATTGAAAGAGCTCAATTTAACATATTAGCTATTTCATTCTAATTCCTATCATAATATGTTAACTTTCTGTCCACAAAATAAAATTCCCACAGTAATCAGCTTGCAAAGGGTTTATTTTGTTCACAGTTTTTAGTTTATGATTCATTGATCTCATTACATTTGGGACTGAGGCAGGGTCAGAGTTCATTACAGAGCACTGAACAAAAAGACAGAACAGGCAGGATCCAGAGCCCCACAACTCCCTTTGCTGGCCTTCCCTCAATGTCCTAAAGACTTCCTACCTCTAGTAAGTCCCACCCCCTTTAAATGCCTCTACAAGGTCTAAGTTTTTGGCACACAGGCCCTGGGGGACATCCCAGATCCACAGTCTGTTTGCTGTGAGATAATCCTTCTGTACCCTGTGCATACTTATTACTCACACTGCTAAATAAAAAAAGCTGACTGACCTATAGCAAGGCAGACTAAGGCTAGATGGGAAAGCCAAACTGAAAATGCTGGGGGGCGGGGGAGGAAGGGTGGAGTCAGGAGTTGCCAGGAGACTCAGAAGAAGCAAGATGCTAGAAGACAGATAAAGTCACGGGCAACATGGTAAAACATAGATTAATAGAAATGGGTTTAAATGTAAGAGCTAGTTAGTCGTAAGCCTGAGCTATTGGCCAAGCATTTATATTCATATATTCAGCGTCTGAGTCAGTTATTTGGGATCAGTTGGGACAGGAAAACTCCGTTTATATCTGTTTAATTTTTTATGTTAATTTTTCTGCTAGATTCTGTATTACTTTTCTATCATAACACAACATATTTTCACACTCTGGATTGCTTTAAACAATATTTCTCATCAGCTCAGCTGGGCTGGCTCCTATATAGAAATTCTGTTTTAAACTTAAACTTACCTGGATTGTTGACAAAAATCCAGGTTTTTGTAGCTTCATGCTGGTTGTCAGCCAGGAAGCCACTCTTGGTAGTTTTAGGCCTTCCAAATTCCTCAAGGCTGCCTAAATTCCCGCTCACAGGTATCACCCATCTTTAAACCAGCTACAGTATGTTGTGTCTTCCCAGCAACAGAAAGCTCTCCACTGTTTTATGGGCACTTTCGGATTAGATTAGACCCACCTTGATGACCTCACCATTCCACCTTTATGTGTGCCATGTAATATAACATAGTCAGGTAGTAATGTCTTACATGCATAGGTTCTGGGGATGAGCAAAAATGTTGGAAGGAAGACAGTTAGGAACTACAACTGTCCTGGAGTCTTAGGTGTCAATGGATGGGCCACCATGCCTGGCAAGTTGATATTTTTAAAGTGCCTGGAACAGCCACTAGAATAGGTGTCTGATGACTATCAAATATTCCAGTACTGAAAAGCAGATAGGTAATTATCAAGTGTCGGGGGAGGGATGGAAGAGGAAGTTCTTGTTGAATGGGTGGAGAGATAGACTACATGACATTTGGTGGCACATCCCAGCAGAGGCAGGTAGATCTCTGTGAGTTCGGGGCCAGCCTAGTCTACATAAGAATTTCCAGGCTAGACAGGGTTACGCAGAGAGTAATCCTCATTAAATCCTTGATGAGGTAGCTATTATTCCCATTCTACAGATTAGGAAACAGCAAAATTGAGTAAACTTCCAAGGATGACACAATGACAAAATCACCAAACAAGAACTTAAGCTGAGGTAATGCAACTTTAAAGGTCTTGCTAGAACCATGGCATTGTGAAAGTATTTACTATAAAGACAGACACATCAGACATTGATATTATTTCCTGGCATATGACATTTACACATTTCTTGTCAATTTAACCTAATATTTGACTCCTAGCTAAAAGTTAGATTATATTACCAAGGTAACACATGTTTATTAACCTTTTAAAGACCAATTTTTTGCCAAGGTATTTGCTTGAAGTAAACAAAACAAAAACTATTTGGTATTTTATTTTAAGCAAAAAAACTTAGAATGTGTGCTACTCTCTAGTGCTGTGTAAGTACAAATCACAATTTATTAAGATTATTCAAAATATTTTAAAGGAAAAACCAAGATGTTTCTCTCTAGTTGCATGGATCAAAGAAAAAAAAAAAGAACTAAAAACATTTGCAAACAACAACATAGGTCAATCTGTTTAACCTGTTAAATTAAAAAGCAAACTATACATATAGGTCAGTCTCTATTTATCATTGGAACTTAGCAGAATTGTTTCAGCTTAAGGGGCGGCCCTCGGAACTCCTTATCTTATTTTTTGTTTTTGTTTTAGCTCGGTAAGCTTTTCGTACAACACCAATTTGTCATCAGTCCTGTGGCGTCATTTACTATACATTCAAAATGGGCAAAGTCAACAGAAAACGATCATCGTGTTTCTCTGGAGCTAAAAGCTCGGCTGGGGTTTGGTTTTTATGATCACCGGGGAGGGGTTCCTAAAAAAAACAACGCAGGGAACAGGATCACCTTATTCAACTACTTTCTAATTTCTACGTTTACTCGATTCACAAAAAGACAGCGGATCATGTCATCCCCTCACTCATCACCCACAAACGAAGCGCTATCTCCAGCTCGAAGCACAACAGAAAGCAGAGCGTGGGAAGCATCCCTGCGACCCCGGGGTGCTCCGGGGATGTGTCATCCTGTCCCTCTCCCCGCCCCGCCCGCCCGAGGCCGCAGCCAGGCGTATGCTCACCGTGGCTGTGGTCCGGTCACCCCCGCAGCCTGCAGCCGATTCCCGGCAGGCTCCGGACCCCGGCAGGCTCCGGACCCCGGCAGCCCGCCCTCCTCACCGCCAGCCGCTCCGCTCCGGCCGCCGACCATCCCGGCCCGGCTGTGTTTACAAGCGGCTTCTCGCGGTCCCACTCTCAAATGCTTCCCCGCGGCAGCCCGGCAGCCAGACCCGGGCACACAGGGTTCCCGCTGACAAGGACCGGCCCCTCCTGCGGGAGGAGTAGGCGGCCGGGCGCGGCCTGACCTCCTTATTATCGCATTGTTTCCTACACAACCTGTATCAAAGGCTCGGTTCCCCTCCCGCTCCAAGTGTTTGCACTTGGAATCTACCAGGATAGGGTCAGCTATCAGCAGTTGTCATAGCTAAGAGCCGCTCTCCAATTCAATGCTTTCCAAAAGTAGAAACCAACTGCTTTTCATCTCTAGTTAGGTGCACCGGTTGAAAGGGTGTGGTTGAGCTGAGCGTTGGTGGCGCACGCTTTTAATCCCAGCACTCGGGAGGCAGAGGCAGGAGGATCTCTGTGAGTTCGAGGCCAACCTGGTCTACAGAGTGGGTTCCAGTACAGCCTCCAAAGCAATACAAAGAAACCACGTCTCGAAAAGCAAAAAAAAAAAAAAAAAAAAAAAAAAAAAAAAAAAAAAAAGACAGGGTGTGGTTGAGAGGGAAGGTCTCTAACCTGGGTGTGGATTCCCAATTTAGCAGAGAGGGAGTTGCTGGGGGTTGGAAGGCACCTCTGGAGAAGTCTCCAAATGACTAGCCACTTTTGCAAGGTTGTGCGGTCCCAGTTGGACAGATGTCTTCCTTTCAGTTTGCAGCCTCAGTGTCTATCACAGCATATGTCTTAGTTGCTTTCTCATTTAGGATTAGTAAGAGAAGGATAAACGCCTTTAACCCCAGCACTGGCACTCAGGAGGCAGGTGGAGCTCTGTGAGCTGAAGGCCAACCTGGTCTACACAAGGAGTTACAGGTCAACCAGAGCTACGTAGTGAGACTGACCTGACCGTGTCTCAAAAACAAAATCAAGCCAGGCGGTAGAGGTTCACGCCTTTAATTAATCTCAGCACTTGAGAGGCAAAGGCAGGCAGATTTTTGTTAATTTGAGGCCAGCCCGTTCTACAGATCGAGTTCCAGGACAGTCAGGGGTACACAGGGAAACCATGTCTCAAAAATAAGAAAGAAAAGAACAAAACAAACAAATTTAAAAAATGCTATATCTCCCAAACATGGTATTTTCTACATGGTAATTTTATTTTAAATTTTCAAATTTAGGACTAATGTCCAAAACATAGTCTGTAGTCAGGAGACTAAAAGGCACTGAAAGAAGAAGCACAATATAATCAGAAACAATTTTTCTCCTATTTTTTTTTTTAAAGATTCCAGCATCCTTTGTGCTTGAATTATTGAAAGCAAATTCAGGATACAAAATCTTACAATGAAGAAAACAAATGCAAACACATTGTTTTTTTTTTTTAATCCATGTTTGCAAAACGACTAAATTTGCTTCCTGTCACTAACACAGGGGAGCCAATGATGACCTCATCTGAGAAGCTGCTGGCTAGTTGTCATCTGGGAATATTATGTTCCTCTGAATTCAAAATAGTTAAATTCGTGTTGCTATTCAAAAAGCTGTCATCTACCATCACCCTCACTATTTTTTAATAGACTGTGTTTTTAAGAGACATTTTAGACTCACAGAAGAGTTGAGGAAGAGTTCTCTCATACTTCTTGTCACTGTGCATAGACCACGTCCTTGCCTCTGAGTATCCTGAATCACGATAGGATGAACCTCCACGGGTACATCATCAGTCTATAGTTTGCATCAGCACCACCATCTTTACCTACTTTGTACCCTTGACACCCAGGAAGGTCTCTGTTCATCAATCAGAACAACTTTAATACAGAAAAGAAAGAATCACCAAAGTTCATCTAGACCAACCATTGTCCACAGCTACTTTCTTACTTCAGGACTTGTAGTGACCTTACACTGGCAGAAGAGTTCAGACTTCATCACTCTCTACCCCATTGGCATTTACTTGTTGGGGATAGCTCTTTGTTTTTCTCTATTCAGCACTTGTCTTAAGGTTTTGTCACTGCGAAGAGATACCTAATCATAGCAACTCTTACAAAAGGCAACATTTAATTGGGGCTGGCTTACAGTTTCAGAGGTTTGGTCCATTATCATGGTGGGAAGCACAGTGGTGTGCACGCAGATGTGGTGCTGGAGAAGAGCTAAGAGTTTTATATATTAATCCTTAGTCAGCAGGCAAAGAATTGACATGAGCTTCTGAGACCTCAACGTACACCCCCTAAAGACACACTTCCTCCAACAAAGCCACAACCACTCCAACACAGCCACACCTAGTAGTGCCACTCCCTGTGAAGTATTCGAACACATGAGTCTATGTGGGACACTTCTATTCAAACAACCACAACACTCATACTTCCTTGAGAAACCTGTACCTCCCTCTAAGTCATAAGGTAAGTATGTAATGGCTGCTAAACCCATCTGACTGCCTATGGTACCTTCATCTTGGTCATGGTGATAGATTCAAGGATGGACATTTGTATAACTTACTTTGCTATGGACAAATACATGACAAAAAGCAACCTTAGAGGACGGTTTATTTTGTCTTATAATTTAGGAACTAGAGCCCAGCATGGGAGGAGAAGAGAGAGAAGGCCAGTCACAGGGGCTGGAGACCAGCACGGTGTGGTGATGTTTTGCTTATGATCTAACAAATAAAGCTTGCCTGAAGATCAGAGTGCAAAGCTAACCACACTAGTCAGCCATAGAGGCCAGGCTGTGGTTGTACATGCCTTTAATCCAAGCACTTAAGAAACAGAGGTAAATGGAGTTCAAGGCTACTCTGGGCTACATGAGATTGAATCTGTCTAAAAGAGAATAGAGCTCTCACAAATGTGATCCCAGCACTTGGGATCACACGCCTTTAATCCCAACACTAGGGAGGTGGAGACAGGAGAGATAAGGCTGAGTGGAGAGAGGAATGTAAGGCAGGAAGAGACGAGAGATGCAGTCTAAGTTGTCTGAGGAACAGGGTAGTCTGAGCATTCATAGAGATGGATGTAGTCTGAGGATTCAGTCTGAGATGCAGTCTGAGGATTCATAGAGACAGGATGGCCCCTTTGGTCTGAGTACTGGTAGAGGTAACAACTCTAGTGGCTGGTTGCTCTACTTCTGTGATGCTTCAGCTTTCACCCCTTGATACCTGACTCCCAAGTTTTTATTATTAAGACCCATTAGAATTCGTGCTATAACACAGTAGGGGAAGAGTGAGATGACCAGTCACAGGGTCTAGAGACTAGCATGGCAGGGGAAGAGAGAGAAGACCAGTCACAGGGGCTAGAGCCCAGCTTGGCAGAGAAGAGTGGATAGCCAATCACATTGCATATGCATTTAGGAAGCAGAGAGAGGACAGCAAATAGGCTAAGAAACCTCAAGACCCACCCATCCCCAGTGACCAACTTCCTCAAACTGAGCTCTACCCCACAGCTCTCCCTCAGCTACAGAACCTGTGGGTGTTTCATTTCACATTCTAACCATTATAGCAGTTGGCACAAACAGAACAAGTCCCTGAAGATTTGCTCTTCGAAATTTGGGTCACAGAGCTGGAAAGATGCAGGCTGGAGGTTTCCAGTGGCTGACTTTCCTGTCACAAAGAGAATATCTTTCTGGAAAAAGTCAGATGGGGTGGAGATAGGTGAACATGAGGGCTCAATGGAAATTTGGGGTTGAAGAAAGTGGGAAGCTAAGAGAAAGAGCTAATACTTTATCAGAGCCCCATGATGTCCTTAGGTTTGAACTAGCCCCGCCTCTGATTACATCGATGACTAAATACTGTTTGCTCATTTACAAATGCAAGTGTAGCGGGCAGACCACCTTCTCTTCACATACTTCAGATACACCTTTTAAAAAAATCCATTCTTGATTACTAGCCATTTCCTATTCATTTATGCCAGTTTATTGGGGTATAATTGACAAACAGTTTCGCTGAATCCTCTCCAGGTCTCCGGAAGGGCAGAGGCTTTGTCATATTTATGTTTTTCTTTTCCACGCCATTTACCATGGTATCTAGTAAACAATGCCAGTAAATGTTTGTTAAAGGCTAGAGATGTGGCTCAATGGTGGAGCCCTTGCTTAGCACACAAAAGGCCTTGGATTCTGTCCCTAGTGCAGCTTTCTACCCCCAAACAAAAGTCATTAAGATGAAATAGTGGAATTGGGGTGTTGCTCAGGGGTAGAGTGATTGCCTAGTATGTGTAAAGCCCTGATTTGACTCCCAGAATCCACCACCTCCAAAGCAAACTAAAATAAAATGAAATACCACATGATGTATAAGGAGATATCATTAGTACATGTTTTCATTAGAATCTTTTATTCTTTTTAAATTTTAGCCCTTATTTAATAAAATATTGCTTAAGCCAGGTGTTCTTCAGTCCTATGATGAAGATTCTGAGTAAGCAAAGAATAGTAATACACTGTCAAACTAAGTCTCTGAATAAGAAGAAAATGCCTTTGATTAGTGAAATATCACCAGCAATCTGACCTCCAGATACACATCACAGAACATCAAGTTGTTCACAGTCAGGTCTTGAGAGTCAGTGGAAGATGATGCCAGCATGGCACTGCCCAAGGCGGCCAGGACATTATTCTCCCACATCCATTGGTCACTGGAAGTGGGCCTCTATGATAGGAGGTGCATAACCTTGGATAAGGCAACTCTCGGCAGCCCACAGAGCCCCTGAAGAGGCTGATTGTTGAGGGAAATCTGCTGACATTATTCCTAGCAAAAGCAGCAAAGGGGCCTCTCTGCATCTATAGGGCACACTACAGTCTACTGTGCTTGCTAGGGAAAGGGCCCCTTCCAGGACCCTTAGTACAGCTAAAGTACAAACCTGTGAGAAGATCTCCAGAGCCCAAACAGAAATATCAGGAAGTGGCAATGACAAAGGAGCTATAGAAGTTCTGAAAATCAGACAGAACCTCTAAAGGGGCAAGACTGTCGCATGGCAGAATATGTTGTGATCTCAGATTCCTAGTGAGTTCTAGGCCAGCCTGGGCTACAGTGAGACCCTGCATCAAAGCAAGTCTTTGAGCATGCCCTGAAGGCTAAGTAGAATTGAGGTAGAAAAACACTGAAGATTGAATAGAAACAGTATTGCATTATGGTTAAAGCAGTGCCTCTGTTAATGGCACCAATCAAGAATAAGACCACTATCAATTTAAAGTCAAATTTGAAGCAAGCTTTAATTAAATACTGTCCATGTGGATGGGCTCTGGCCAGGTCCATACCCAGGTTATCAGGAAATGGCCCAGAATCACAGTTTACAGTGGTGTAAGAAGGAAAACCCATAATTCGTTGCATTTCCCATCAGGGCTAATCAGGGACAAGCAAATATCCTGACATACTTCCAGCCTGTGAGCCTTCTGCCAACATGTGATCAAGCACATCTGGTGCAGATAGGTCAAAAAAACTTTTTTAGGGGAATAAAAAATATGTAACTTGTAGGATGGGTGTTTGTGGCTCATGCCTTTAATCCTAGCACTCAGGAGGCAGAGGCTGGTGGATCTCTATGAGTTCGAGGCCAGCCTGGTCTACCGAGTGAGTGCCAGAATAAGCTCCAAAGCTACACAGAGAAACCCTGCCTCAGAAAACCAAAATAAAAAAATAAAAAATATGTGGCTTGTTATCTTCCATAAACAATAGCCTCTAGAATTTTAGAAACTATCTGTCTTTGAGCAAGAGGCTTGCAGATCAGAGGCATTTTTGTTTCATGGATCTCTTTGGCATAGTAATTAAAACTAAACACACCAGAGGATTACTTTTAAATTGAAATGAGAATTATCACCTTCCCCACCAAGAATGAGGTTTTACTTTGGCTTGCTGTTGTAAATAGATTTTTCTTTGGGCACCAGTTCACAAAAAATTGACACAGAGACAGACTTATCATTAATTATGAAAGCTCAGCTTATAGCTTAGGCCTGTATCTCTAGCTCTTATCACTTAAATTAACCCATTTATATTAATCTACATTTTGCCTGGTGGCTTTTTACCTCTCTTCCATCTTGCACCTCCTGTTTCCTCTCCCCGTTCTCTGGCATCTCTTCCACACCTTGATCCATCTCCCCTTCTTCTCTCTTTGCCTGGAAGTCCCTCCTAACCCCTAGCCATTGGCCATTCAACTCTTTATTAAACCAATCGTAAGGTGCCTTGGCAAAGATACATCTTTACAGTTTACAAAAAGATTATTCCACAGCATGCTAGAGTGGCAAGAAAGTAACAAAACTTTGTTATATGTTCAGAACTAACTTGCCAGAAAACTATTGAAAAAACAGTGAGAAATTCACCTCATCAGCCTGGTTCTCCATAGCAGGCAGGATATGAGAAAACAGACGGGCTACTTCAGTTTCCCAGCTTAGGCCCATCAACAGGGCCTAACATTTGTCAATACCTTAGCTACCAGGTGCTAACCCATCTGCTATGTCCCCAGCTGCATTCTGTTGTGGACCGTGTGGTGACCATTGCTACTAGGCAAAGTTCCCGCATTTCAAATTTTCAGATTACAATTCTCCAGCAGCCTTTTACTTTCATTTTTAATGATTCTCACTATGTGTTATGAGAGTTCCCTTATATTTTTTCCTTTGGGAAATTTTGTGAGGGCTTTGAAGGATGAAAATGAACAAAATGGCAACCTCTCTAAACAAAATAATTCTTTGGAAAAAAAAATCCCCAATACCATGAAACCATATATCATGATAACTCTGCCTATTCCCATACAAGCTGCTAGAAAATTTAGATAAGTAACATTTGATAAAGTATATTTGATAGTCAAGATTTATGAATTTCTAAGGTCTACTCAGGTCATAGTAATATTTGTCTGGTTTCATTTTTGCTCGCTTTTAAGTTTTAGCTATTTAGATAAACTAAGCCATACAAGAAACTACAATATTCTATAATAGAGTGCCTAAGCCAAGAAAGTCCTTTTCCCAAGGTTATTTAGACAAAGGTCCCCATTCCTCAGAGGCATGAAGAAAGTTCCTGCTTGTTAAAAAGAGACATTCTTATCTCTGGCAAGAGGAACTTGTGGCCCTTTTATTAAGATCTGACTGCTGCCTATAAACTTGCCAAGGTCAATCCCTGATCATAAACCACACTCAACTCACATGCCCCTTTTCTCCCATTTAATCCAATGGCAACCACAGAGTATAAAAGGTGCATTCCTTTTTCAATAAACATGCACAGAGCTGTCCGGATTTACCCCCAGATTGTGTCAGTCCTGTCTTCCGTGGAATCCCCCTGCCCCAAGCCAGTGCTCCACACAACCTCTTTGGGACCACAGGAACAGGTCTCCAGCAACATCCACTCCTCAGGCCTTAGAAGATTATCCTAATCCATTTTCTGTTGCTGTAACAAAATTCTAGAAAACAGATAATTGATAAGATTAGAGGTTTCTTTTATTTTAACTGTTTTTGTTTTTGTTTTTGTTTTTTTGTTCCTGATTCTGAAGGTCTTGACATCCAGATCCGGCCTTCTCCCCACGTGAGTGTGGGGAGACAGAATATTCTTCCTATTTTAGGCCTCTTTTTTTAAAAAAAATAAAATAAAATAAAACCATCCATATGACTGTTATGTTTTTGAAGAAAAAGAGGAAAAGAGGCAGGGTTGAGACATGATAACTAGTTTATTATAAGCTCGTATGGGGAGACTAAGAGAGAAGAGGAACAGGGGTAATGGCTGACCTCCATGGCTGGTCGCCATAGAGTCTCAGAGAGAGTGCATAGATGGGAGAAGAGAGAGTGAAGCAGAAGCAGAGAGAGAGAGTAGCAGGGAAGTTGGGACTTTTAAAGGGAAGACTGCGAATGTGCACTGAGGTTCCACAGATGCCCAGAGCCCTCACGCAGGCCATAATGCTGCGTGGCAGGTGACGTGGTGATGACGTAGCACATTTTCCTGACTCTTGTCCGGGGGAGAGGTCTGTCTTTTAAAGAGGTAGAGCCGATTAGCATTAAAGCCTGAACCTTTCAATGACTTCACCTGACCCTCATTACCTCCCAGAGAGGCTCTCCTCTCCTTCCAATGTTGTCAACAAACAAATTTGTGAATTAAGTTTCTAACAAGTGAGCTACTGGGGGACACATTCAAACCATATTGGGGGCACACTGTCATCATGGTCAGCCCCCAGGAAGACCAGTCCTAGAAGAAAAGGCTCTTAGAGCATGCCCTTAAAGCTCGGTAGGGATTCTTTGCCTGTGTGTGTGTGTGTGTGTGTGTGTGTGTGTGTGTGTGTGTGTGTGTGTGTGTGGTTATCAGGCTGTAACCTGGCCCAGGAAAGACGTAACCAGAAAAAAACAGAGTGGGTGCCCTTAGTCCCAGGTCCATGGGTTGGGTGCTCTGATCCAAGGATATTTGAAGGTTCTACTAATAATCAACACTTTTAATTTTTAAATTTCATGTGTGTCTGGTGTGTATGTGCATGCACACACTGTATGTATCATGCAAGCTCTCTCATACTGTTTCCTTGGGTTCTGGAGCCTGAACTCAGGTTGCCAGAATGTCTGTGCAAACATACTTACCAGATTAGCATCTCACTGGCACAGGATCAAACCTTTAAAGGGAACATAGCATTTTTAGTATCAATAGAGCTGAGGTAAGGAAATTATGTTACAGTATAGGGGCCTCTGGTCTAGAAAACCCACTAGAGTCAGACTCAAAACTTCTGAATTATGATCTGAACTAATGAGGGCAGAATCAGAAAATACACTTACGATGCTTTTTCCCCTTTATAACACCAAGCCACCAGATGGCCCTTAGTAAGATCTAGTGAGGAATTTCCTTTTCTGTGATTTTAGAGGCTATCCTGGAACTAGCTCTTATAGACCAGGCTGGTCTCCAACCCACAGAGATCCGACTGCCTCTGCCTCCTGAGTGCTGGGATTAAAGGCATGCACCATCACTGCCCATCAAGGAATTTCCATTTTTAATTATGATTCCAAAATTCCATTTGAGTTCTAAAATGCTCAAAGGTGGTTAGTTTCTTTTGTCATTATAAAGTCCATTGTCCAATTCTATCTCTAAATAACCCCCCCCTTTTTTTCATGTGACTCAACCCTCTGCCAGGCCCCTACCCTAAAACCTAAATTATATTTTACCTTATGCAGTTCTTTTTATCAGACTTGGACTCACAGATACAAAAGAACTCAGCTCTTCAAACCTGGAGTTCCCTTCCTACAGGAAGATGTTTTATCACACACATTTTCAGGTGTCAGTGGCTGTGGACCAGAAACTGACATCTCTCAAATAACTTGGTGAATTCATGCTCTTGAAAAGCTAGCCCTTACATTTAAATTAAATCACAAGCACAGCCTCAGGGGGTCAGGAGAGTGGAAGACAAGTTAAAGTCAAAGCTTGGGGACCCAAAGTGGAATTCTCAGTTTTCCTGGTAGAACATTTTGTTGCCATGATGTCTTTCTAGAATGAAGAACCAGAAACTGTCCCTTGTACTCGGTTAGCTACATTGTATTATTCTTCCCTGGGATAGTCTTGTGATGTATCTGTTGGGGAAATGGGCTTGGTCATGTCATCCTGGAAAAAAAAAATCCCTTAGACAAAGGCAGCCAAAATTAGGTTCCAATAAGCTACATTTTGAGCTGCATTTCTATCATTTTACACATCGTTACCACAGAGTAGCTGATGGCTGAATTTACTTTCACACTAGACAATTCCATCTTTCCCAGATGAATTGTGGTTGTCCTCTTCCCATATTCTCTGACAAGGGTAAAACTTGGCTTTAAATGCAATCAAGTACTCTATTTATCAAAAGGGGAAAAAGTGTGACAAGCACCTGGAGAGGGGGACAGAGGGGAGGGTTTGAGGATCTTGGGACTCTTGCCTATGACATTTGCTTCTTACCATTGTCCAGTTCTTCTTTTTCTTTTTTCTTTTTTTTTTGGTTTTGTTTGTTTGTTTTTTCGAGACAGGGTTTCTCTGAATTGTTTTGGAGCCTCTCCTGGAACTCGTTAGACTAGGCTGACCTTGAACTCACAGAGATCCACCTGCCTCTGCCTCCCCAGTGCAGGGATTAAAGGTGTGCACCACCAATGCCCGGCCCATTGTCCAGTTCTTTAAAGTGGCAGAAATTTATTAGAGTGACTTATTCCATAGTGGCTTGGGTCTTAATACTCTCATGAGGCAGGGACATGTTTAAAATCATATCTTAAGAACAAAAATAGGACTGGAAATCACCCTGCCAAGCAAAGTGAGCTAAACCCAGAAGGACAAATACCTCATGTCTTCTCCTATAAATGCAATCTAGATTCAGCAATACACACATACATGCACACACACTCACAAAAGAAAACAAAAAGAGGAAGAACTACTTGTAGGAAGGTGGCTAGGGAGTAGGCAAATGTAAGCAAAGTGCTATGGAAGAAAATGTTATAATGAATCCCATTATTTTGTACACTAAAAAGCTTAAAAACTAAAATTATATATTATATCCTACAGAGAAATGGGTAGTAAAGAAGGAGGCCTTTGCTGTTTTCAGGATGGACCAAGAGACACAGGAGTGGGTTTCACTGTGCATGGTAGAAGGGAGGAAAAGAGAGAGAAGACAAAATTTATACCTGATCCCTACCATAAGCCAGGGCCTACAAACACACACACACACACACACACACACACACACACACACACACACACACACTCACACATACACACACACACACACACACACACTCCTTGGCACGCAGACACACACAGAGCTCTGCTATTCTTTAGCTAATGGGATTGGCACCGCTTAAAGCAGACTGCTAGGTCATTGTCTACGACCACAGCAAGAGAAACATTATTTAAAGACCATTCAGACTCGAAAAGAAGCGGCTGAGCAGAGTAATTACGGGAGACCCTCCATTAACTAGGGCGTCTTTGCTCTTTGTCTGAGTTGGTTTAATAAGGCCCGCTAATGGGACTGAGGGGGAGGGAGAATGCTAATGGTCCTAAAACAGCCCCTTCTTGGCCCTTTTGTCCCAAAGACTGTCTTTAGAGATGTTGTGGCCAAAGCCAGAAGTTACCATTCTGCAAAACGACTCTCACAAAAACTTGTTGTGAACTCCTGCTTGCTCAGGACTCTGATTTTCAGAATTGGAAAACATGTTTGTCTTCCTTGATCTCTCTGATTCCAAGGCCATTTTCCCCTGGGCCCCTCTCTTCGATCCTTGGCCATTGGGTACTTGGGAAATAATCCCTGGAAACAGCAGAGCTCCCGTGGTCATCAGGCAGAACAGCACTCCTGAAGAGTATGCCCCACTTGCTGCATACTTATAGGGGCAATCTGAATGCTTGTATGCCGTAACTCCATTTAAAAAAGAAAGTCAGTTGCAGGCTTGAGGTTTCACAGTGATCATGGATGCCCAGATTTAGAATACTGTATTATTACCAAGAGTATGAGCCAACCTCAGAATTCTGCCAATTTAGTGGAAACTGATTTCATCTAAAAACCAAAAAAAGAGAGAAGCTTTTATGATTAAAATAGAAAAGTGTGTTCTCAGAAAACCTTAGGCCCCGTAAAGGTATTGCCCTCATGAAGCAAGCTTGTTTATCAATTTGTTCACCTACATAAAGGTAGAAGGTGACCTTCCTAGGTCCTAGATGGATTCATGTGCTTAAATGTGGTAATGTATGATTTTAATGTACGTTATCACACAAACAGAAAAATTAATATACAAAACACTAAAATACAAAAGAATAGAGGTATGTAATCACCTTGTCCAACAGAAAAGTAGTCTCTAAGGCAATGATTCTAACACTTAGCTAGGTCTGCAAGCATGGTGTGTGTGTTGGGGGGGGAGGTGTGTAACCATCCATGTAAAGGCTCCCATGTCAGCTATGTTAACTGACCAACGAGTTCCTGGATTTGCCTGTGTCCACCCCAGCGTTGGGGTAATAGGTACACATGCAGTTGTGCCCTGTGTTTTTTTTTGTAGGTGCTGGAGATTTGAACTCATCATGCTTAGCAATAAGTATTTTTACCCACTGAATCATCTCCCCAGCCCCTCTTCCTTCTCTACATCCGCTTCCTCATTATCATCATGATGGTGATGATGATGATGACAGTGATGGTCATGATGATGGTGATGATGATAGTGATGATAGTGATGATGATAGTGATGATGATGGTGATGATGATGGTGATGATAGTGATGATGGTGATGATAGTGATGATGATGATGACAGTGATGGTCATGATGATGGTGATGATGATAGTGATGATGGTGATGATGATAGTGATGATGGTGATGATAGTGATGATGATAGTGATGATGGTGATGATGATAGTGATGATGGTGATGATGATGATGAGAGTGATGATGATGAGAGTGATGATGATGACAATAGTGATGATGACAATGATATAGATGATAGTGTCATGATGGTGATGGTGGTGGTGATGATAATATTACAGACCAACTGTATTAGCCCCACGTTGCAGGGGCCATTTATTATAGATTGATGTCTTCAGGGCTGCAGTTGAAACCAGCCGAACAACCCTGGGTCTGATCCTGAGTAGAGGAGTGTGGACGTGGGATAGGCTACCTCTCCAATGGCATTAAAGAAGAGACAGAAGCTGGGCATGGGTGGTGCACGCCTTTAATCCCAGCATCAGGAGGCAGAGGCAGGCGGATCTCTGTAAATTCGAGGCCAGCCTGGTCTCCAAAGTGAGTGCCAGGCAGGATAGGCTCCAAAGCTACACAGAGAAACCCTGTCTCGGAAAAAGAAGAAGAAGAAGAAGAAGAAGAAGAAGAAGAAGAAGAAGAAGAAGAAGAAGAAGAAGAAGAAGAAGAAGAAGAAGAAGAAGAAGAGACAGAGACATCTGGTTATATCAGGAGAGCAATCAGTTAATACTGAAGACCATGGTTTATTGATTGATCATCCTAAGTAACCATTCAAAGGTGGGGGCAATGGCAGAAGACATCTATTATCACGTATAAAGTGCTGATAGCTAATATTTCCCTTAATCCTGGAGACACTCCTTTGCTGCATGTACTCAAGCCCTCAGGCACCACAGACCAGCTTGTCTCACTAGCCTTCAGGGCGTGTGTAGACTTGCTCTGGCCCAAAGCTGTTGTTATTTATAATAGGAACTATTCCTTACTGAGGGTAGGCCATCCAACGGCTATCAGCCAACATCTAAAAGACAATAGAAATTCTGGGCTGTCCAGAACTTGTGGTAGAATATATTCCAAAATATTTCCAAAATATTATACAGGCCCCAAACATGATAACAGAGATGATGAAGATGATAAAGATGGTGATGATAGTGATGATGATGATGATGGTGATGATAGTGATGATGATGATGATGGTGATGATAGTGATGATGATGATGATGGTGATGATAGTGATGATGATGGCGGTGGTGAAGGTAACGACGATAGTGGTGATGATGGAGATGGTGATGATGATAGGGTTTCTCACTGAACCTGGAGCTTACCTTTACAGTTAGGCTGACTGCCCCAAAAGCCCCCAGGATCTTGCTGTCTTCCTTCTCCAACAATGAGACCATAGGGAATGCATGTTGCCATATCCATGAGTAGATCTGCAGATATGAACTCAGGTGTTTGTCCTTATGAGGCAAGCATTTTACCCACTGAATCATCTCCCCAAAGTATCTCCTTTCTTCCTCCTTTTCTTGTATTGTCTCTCTCATTCCTTTTCCCTGTGTGTCTTGTGTGTGGTGTGGTGTGTGTATGATGTATGTACTTACTAAAGAAGGTGTGTGTGTGTGTGTGTGTGTGTGTGTGTGTGTGTGTGTGTGCTTGCGCCACATATTTGGAAGCCAGGGTTAGATGTTCCTTTATTGTTCTCCATCTGTATTTTTGAGACAAATCTCTCATCAAGCCTAAAACTCATCTGATTGGGCTAGACTGGACAGCCAGTTAGCTTCAGGAATTCATCTGTCTCTGTGCCCTCCAGGGCCAGAGTTGCAGGCATGTTCTACTGTGTCCATTGGTTCTAGGAATCTGAAATCATGTCCTAATGCTTGCATGGCGGGCACTCTCTCATCAAGTCATTCCCAGTCCCCCTTAGCATCTTTCCTAGTAGATCCTTCCCATACCATTATACTACAACCTCAGTCTTGGGTTTCCTAGACTCCAGCACATCAGAAATACAAGCAAGCTTCTTGGCACACCTCTTCCATGTTTGTAAGTGTTCAATCAATGATATTCTTGACAGCAGCTGAATAGATCAATGCATTGAATTATTAGCTTATCCTGAAGCCATCTTCTTTCATTCTCCTCTTTTAATAACACAAAAAGCTTGTGCTTATAATGGCTGTCAGTTTCCTATAATTTCTCTTTATATTCTGTTACAGATGGTTCTTCCTGTCAGCCTGGTCCCACAGCTGTGTCAGCCCCAACATGAACACTCAGAGACTTATATTAATTCTAATATTGACTAGGGCTTCTTATTGGCTATCTCTGTCTTAATTATTAACCCATTTCTATCAATCTATGTATTGCCAGTAGGGTGTGGCTTACCAGGTAATTCCCAGGTATGGTGTCACACCTCCGGCAGCATCGTGACTCTGTCCAGCAGACTCGCTCTGCCTATCATTCCCAAAATCCTCCTCCTCCCCCAGCCTCACCTATCTTCCTGCCTGGCCAATCAGTGTTTTATTCATCAACCAATAAGAGAAACATATACAGAATAATATCTCCCATCAATATTCTAAAGTAGAAGTAGTTTCCTTAGTCCTCCTGTGCATTCTCCTCTAGGTCACACTGCTTTGTTCTCCTTCTTCACCCATAAATAAAATAAGTGATGTCCTTGTTGAAGGTCCCCCAGAACATGCTCTTCAACCCATTCTCTGACAAGTGGAATGATGCCTGATTGCTATTGCCTATGAGATCTGAAGACAGGGTCATTTATACAGCTCTCAGATCAAACCCTTAGGGATGAGCCAGCTTTCCCTATGTTTTCTTGCAGGGGCATTCTTCACAGTCACTGTCCTTTGATTTCTTGAAGCTGTTTTTACCCACATGGCACTCATGCCTCTATGGTACAAATGGGCATATCACGCCAAGGCAGTCATTATTGTTAATGACTTTTCTCCACCAACCTGCACAGCAGGGAGGATACTTCCAGGCTGGCTCAATTTCTCCGTATCTTGTGATCCAAGTATGTGGGTCTTCAACAATGGGGTCTTATCATCAAGTTCTGGTAAATAATCAAGAGCCGTGGCAATATCCTGCACTGTTTATGGTGTCTCTAGGATTCTCTTTCCCAGTAGCAGAAAGGAGGGTATCCCACATATGGCACTGGTCTTCTCGGTAGCCTAGGGCTTCTAGAAGGAGCACTGTCCTTTTGTGTAGGGTCATTCCAATTAAATTCTTCATGTATGTATGAAGCTAACAAGGTTTCCATATGGCCTTTTCAAGCATCCTTAGTGTTAGTTATCTCCTGTGACCCACCCTCACATCTCCTTCCCCACTAAAACCTTCCTACCTCATTGGTACCTTACTGTTCTATTGCTTTGATGAGACAGCATGACCACAGCAACTCTTATAAGGAAAACAGGTAACTGGTACTGGCTTACAGTTCAGAGGTTAATACATTGCCATCACGGCAGGGAGCTTGGCAGCATTCAGGCAAACATGGTGCTGGAGAAGAGCTGAGAGTTTTGCGTATGGATCCACAGGCAGCAGGAAGAAAGAGCCACTGGGCCTGGCTTGGGCTTTTGAAACCTCAAAGCCCACTCCCAGTGATACAACTCCTCCAACAAGGCTACACCTCCAAATCCTTCCCAAGTAGTGCCACTCCCTGTTGACCAAGCATTCAAATATATGAGCCTATGGGGGCTATTCCTACTCAAACCACAACACTCATTATTCCCCCTTATTCTTTATATTGATTGTCTTCACTTACTCTTCCTCTTAGAAGTACCACTATCCCAACATCCTTCAAATTGCTTCTTTCTCTGACTTCATTTAAGCAGAAGCTTGGTTCACAGGAGACTTCTACCACTCAATATAATGTCAGCATGCTCGAGTCCACTGTGTACACCCTGAAGCTGAGCAAGTTGAGCTCATTATTTATTGTAGGGAGAGGGAAGTACACCACAGGGAAACATGGGGCATCTTTGTAAAAGAGAGTTAGGATTTGTTATAGGACTGTGGCTTCTGCTAAGAGACCTAGGGAAAGCCTGGTGGTGGTGGGTGGCACACCTTTCATCCCAGTACTCTGGAGTCAAGGGAAGGTGGGTCTCTGAGTTAGAGGCCAGCCTGGTCTACAGAGTGAATTCCAGGGAAGTCAAGCTTACACAGACAAAACCTGGAGGGAGGGAGAGAGAGAGAGAGAGAGAGAGAGAGAGAGAGAGAGAGAGAGAGAGAGAGGTTGAGAACTGGGGAAAGGTTTAAGGATGGTAAGCTTTACTGTGGACTTGATACTGTCAAGAAGTAGGGGTATGGAGCTGGAGCAGTGGCTCAGTGATTAAGAACACTGGCTGCTCCTTCCAGGGGACCCAGGTTCAGTTCCCAGTGCCACATGGTAGCTTACAACTCATAAATAAATAAGTTTAAAAAAATAGTAGGGAGTAATTCTTACCTCCTGCTTACCTGGGAATCATATTAAATATTAACCAGAAGAAGGAAAAGTAGCAACGGCCATTCATAGCTGTGAAGAGAGGACATTTGGACGTTTTTGTGCTTTGGGCACTATCCATGTCTTGTAGTCAGAAGTGATTACAGAATGGTTTTGTTTTGTCTTGTCTATTATAGTCAGCAGAATAGCATTGTTATGCTAAGTAAAATTACGAATATTCACTAAAGCACCCCAAACACTGTGAATGGTCATCATATAGGACCTAGCATCAAGGAGGCTTCAAGGGCACGTTTCTCTTTTGTAAATGTTGATGTGATTTATCCAGAATGTCAAATGTAGTATAGTTATAGTCTGTTAATTTTTAATTCTCAGCAGTTCTATTGACCTACCAAGCATTCCTTATGCCCCATTTGTGTGTGTTAGTATTCTACCTTATTCCCCTTACTTTCTCTACTCTTTTTTTTTTTCTGAGACAGAATTTCTCTGTATTGCTTTGGAGCCTGTCCTGGAACTCGCTCTGTAGACCAGGCTGGCTTAGAACTCACAGAGATCTGCCTGCCTCTGCCTCCCGAGTGCTGCTGAGATTGAAGGCGTGCACCACCAGCGCCCAGCTTTCTCTACTCTTTAATCCATGAGTACAGAGTTCACTGATGGCATCAAGGTGACTAGAATTTCCCTGTTATTTATTTGTGATTGGAAGCTTGTAGCTACTCATAAGGCCCAAAGTAAGTTGTGAACCACAATCGTCCCACTGGGCTGTGGAGCTCCAGAACTTGCCCCCTCTGTTAAGCTGGCACCCGATGTCTGTTCCCTTCAAACCCCAGTATTTGTTATTCTCATATTTGTCTTTTTATGTCTGGTTAATTTCCCTTAACATAATGCTATCCATTTAGCTACAAATCTCAGGATTTCATTCTTTTATACAGTTGCATAATATCCTGTTACGTATATATTCTTTATTCCTTAACTCCTTCATGGGGCCTAGGATTATTCTATACCTTAGCTATTGAGAATAATGCATAGTAAAAGTGGGCATGCATGTGTCTGTTGGGTATGCTGATTTCATTCTGTTTGGACATATCTCCAAAAGGGACACATGGATCACATGGTATAGCTAGGTCTCAGAGTTTTGGAGGCACAGATTCTTTCTCTTTCCCCGCTTCTTAGCACTTAGGGGAACTAGATCACTAACTCAGGTCTGACAAATGGGAAACAAGGTGTTTTCTTGTCCTGCCAGGTCCCGCTGCCCTTCTTAGCCGCAAATAAACACACGGAGATGCTATGTTAATTATTAAACTATTGGCTGATGACCAGGGCTTCTTATTGGTTAGCTCTATCTTAATTATTAACCCATTTCTATTAGTCTAAGTATTTCCACATGGTCTTATCAGAGAACGCCTGGCACATCCTATCCTCCTGGTTCCTCCATGGTGTCCTCGGGGTGCCTCTCTGCCTACCTTTCCCAGAATTCTCCTCATCTCCTAGTCCCACCTATCTTCCTGCCTCTATTGGCCAAACAGTGTTTTATTCATCAACCAGTAAGAGAAACATATACAGAAGGACAACCCCCCCCCATCAGGAACCTGAATAAGACCAAACTAGACTCCCTTAATATAGGTGACAATGGTGCAGCTGGGACAATTTAAGAGACCACTGGTGGTGGATCCAAGATTTAATGCACAAACTGACTTAGTGGAGTCCATTCTATATGGAGAGATACCTTGCCCAGGCTAGACACAGGGGTGGGGTGGGGGTGTGGAGAGGTCCTTTGGCCCTGCCTCAACAAGATGATGGGACAGATTTAGTAAACATTCTAGGGGAGGTCTTACCCTCTCCGAGGAGCAGATGAGAGATGGGGAGGTGGGAGGAGGGCGTTGAGAAGAGGGAGGGGACACTGGGATTGGAATGTAAAAAATAAATTAATAAAAAATTTTAAAAACATAAAAAAACAAACATCGCTGAGCCTCTAAGGTGTCCCAGACACTTGCAGGTATTATTTCTGATTGATACACTGAAAGTTCAAAGCACAACCTTGGCCACATTCTTAAATATGGTGCAATCATTCTTAAATAAGAATAGAAAATAGATAGATAGATAGATAGATAGATAGATAGATAGATAGATAATTGGTAAATAGAGGTACTGTGTGCAAGCAGTTCAATTGATGGCTTTATTTGGAGGTAACTGTGTATTTAGACTTTTACCCGACTTCAATTTTTATCCTACAATCAAAACTGTTTCTGGATTATCCAAAGTGATAGGAAATAAAGAGAAAAACACAGTAGTGCTCACTCTTGACCCTTCATACATCTTAATTTTGAAGTTGCCTTTTCAGAATCATAAAATAAAGAGCTATTTTCCTGCAATTTCTCTCCTTCAAAATATTTGGATAATACACAAGGGTGACTAAATGGATAGTTCGAATCCACCATGAAGACGGCCAGTCGGTAAAGAAAAGCGGAGAGAACAGAGTCCAAATGTCCTTGGAGTACCTGGAAATTACACCTGGCAGCCAGCAACCTTTTGTGCCTCTTTGTTGTACTGTGTTTTCCCCGCAGCGGGCTTTCAAGGGAACCTTTATTACACTGATTACTAAATTAGTGTTGGATTTAATGAGAGAGATCTGTCCTTTTATTTGTGCCTTTTCCCTTCTTCTTCTTACTTAAAAAAAAAAAAAGAAAAAGGATCAGCATCACAAAAGCTTTGTACATTTCTAGTTTGCTTTTGATGATGTGACCATTTGCTCTCATCCATCTCCATGGTAATAGGCTTCCTCCACCCCCACCACTCCTGGCCTCCGAGGCTTCGGAGGCTTCGGGAGAGTTGCACGCTAAAATAATGCAGAGAAACAAATTGGTCTCTGTAAATAGGCCCTATCTTCAAAGCCTTTGAATTTTCTTCAGAATGTGATCCATTTTCCCCCCTGAGCTTGGAAATAGGAATATTGCAGATAAAATATTTGAAAGTAAAAATTTGCATCTCAACAAACACATCTCAGTAAGTACTCATCTTCCAAAATAAGACTTGGACAGGACTTTAAAATTGGAAAAGGCTCAGTTTTCATTTGGTCCAAGATGCAGGAATATTTGAGGAAATATTCCTCAAATACTTGAGGAAACTGAGTCTCAAAGTGATTAGCTATCTTGTATGCAGGCATAACTTGGGGCTGGGATTTAAGCCTCCCAGCAAAATGACTCCCTCTGTTCTTAGTATTGCACTACCACCACCCAGCTTACATATGGTTTTTAACTTGACCTGTTTAAAACACACACACACACACACACACACACACACACACACACACACAATCTTGTGACTTTAAAATTATGTTATCTTAAAGAATAAACACATAGAACTAACTCAGTATTATAAAGATGAGATCTATACAAGCACACACATGTATAAATATATAAATTTTGTAGTAGTAAATAAAGATAATAACATTGATAATCTCTGGGTGGGTGTAGCTAACTTAGATGTTCTTTTTCACCTAGTTTTTTTGGTGGGGGCTGGGAATGTAATTCAGTTTTGGTATTGTGCTTATCTAGCCTGGGTTAGCTCCCCAGTGTTTTGGAAAACGGTGTGCAGTGTACAAGTCTATAAGTCCAGCACTCTGGAGGGAGCGGTAGAATGAAGACATTCCAGGGTAATCCTTGGCTATGTAGCAAGTTAGGGTCCAGCCTGGGATACAAGAGACTCCCCTGCCTCAAAGGGGAGAAAATTGTGTTTTGTGTTTAAATATTTTTTAGTATAAAATTTGCATTATTTTTCACATAAGAAAAAATGTATTTTATTTTTAGGGAAAAAATACTTACATATTTGATGCTTAAAAATGTAAGCCAGAGGTCTAGTAAAATGGCTCAGCCAGTAAAGGTGCTTGCCACCAAGCCCGAAGACCTGAGTTGTGACCAGGGAGCCACATGGTAGAAGGAGAGACCCGAGTCTTCGTAAAGTTGTCTTCTGGCTCACACAACACCATGGCATGTTCACATCTACACATGTCTATAAATCAACATGCTCAAAAATTTAGATCACTCCCATCTGACCCAATCTTACCATTCTTTTCCTGCAAAATATGAAATAATTTATGATTCAAAAGCTATTGACACATAGCCCTGCTCTGCTACTATGACTTGGCTCTGGGGCCTGGAATGGTGTTTTTCTTTCACAGAATGGTGGTGAGTCTCACTCAGCCAGGAACAAAGTGACTGACTTTGTCTGTGCATTAGACAAAGTTGTACTTTTTAACCTAAACCCTGGAAAGCATTTCCTAGTCCTTAACTGGTAGGCCTGCCTCGTCAAGACACTTTATTGGTTTTAAAGGCTTTCCACAGCCATGCGTTGGTGGCCCACGCCTTTAATTCCAGCACTTGGGAGGCAGAGGCAGGCGGATGGATCTCTGTGAATTCGAGGCCAGCCTGGTCTCCAGAGCGAGTGCCAGGATAGGCTCTAAAGCTACACAGAGAAACCCTGTCTGGGGGCTGGGGGGGGGGAGAAGGCTTTCTACAGGTCCACAAACAAAACCCAAAAGATCAACTGTACTTAAAAAAGGAGCACCTTCTGGGAATAAATGATATGTAAGAAAAACAACAGCAGACCACCATATGACACATGGGGAGGGTCCCTGGAGCAGTGCATTTTGGGTGACAGATGTTGAGAAAAATGTACTGTGATCCTAATTGTGAGATGACACAGGGCTTGGGTGTAGCGTGGGATTCAGTTAAGCAAGTAACCAAAGCGGAACCTGCTGCTATTTAGAAGGTAACGTCTGTCCCAGCCCTGTGAACTACCACACAGGACTTAGTTTTCTGGCATTGTTTTCTCTACTTGACTACAGTTCAGATTAACTAGACCCAACATCTTTTTTTCTTATTAATTTATTTTTTACATTCCAATCCCAGTTCCCCCTCCCACCTCTCATCCCGCTACCCCTACTCTCTCCTCTCCCCCCCCCCCATCCCCATCACGGTGAATAACTGATGCTTAGTCCGTAAAGTTAGGATAACTTTTAATAGATAAATGCCAACCAACAGGAAGCCAGAGCTTGCCAAAGCAGCAAGGCAAGAGAGCTATCATGTGCCTTGTCTGTCCCTTTAAAACTCTACCACCTCACCCTGACATCACCTTGACCACACCCTGATGGGCGTGGTCGAGCACACCTATAGCCAGCCCTTAGAAGGCTTGGTTACGGTGTCTCCCTACACCCCCACCCCCCACATCCCATCTGTTTCGTCTCTTCCTCCTTTTCTTCTCCAGCCCCATGGAACTCCATGATATTTCTTGATTTCTAAATGTTCCCTGTGCACACATGGGCCTTGCATAAAGACTTTCCTGGGTTTTTTTGCTGTTTTATTTTTGCACCTACCACCAAGTGCTTTAATCACCCACAGCATGCAAGTGTGCCCAAATGCACAACTGCAGAAGGGTTTTCTCCCACCCACAATCCAAAACGGTATCTTGAGCCTCCTTTCTTTCCATTCTTTTATGGTCCTTATCACGAACACTTTCGTTATGCCATTTAATGCATTTCTCTTCTGTCTCTGACTCTGGAAGGTAGACTCCACAAGGAAGAATGTGGTTTTTCTTGTTACCCACTATGAGAGTAGCTATTCACATAGAAGAGTCACCCAACATGTATCTGTAGAATGAATGAATGGTTTCCTCTTAATCCTTTCTTCTGGCGTGAACGATTTGGGAAAGAAGGCTCTCAGGAAGGCTACTGAGATACCCGGAGGACAGTAAGTCAGCAAACAACCTGGGCTGAAGCGACATGCTGCACGTCTGTCATGAATCAACATAGGCGTTTCAGTGGTGCCTGTTGATATTTAGGCTGTACTTTCTGTGGCTTAGAGAGCAGGCCACCAAAAAGATGGTGTGAAATGCTATGACGCTTTCCTGTAATCACTTAACACAGGTGCTTGCTGCCCCCTGCAGGTGGTTACCTTGTGTAAGCCAGAGATGGACACTGTATTCTGCAAGTGATTTGCATACAGATCATCTGTAAAATAACTGATGAATAAATTTATTCAAGATTTTCAATTTAATACTTAGATTCTGGGTTTTTGTTTTTGTTATTGTTGTTTTCTGTTTGTTTGTTTGTTTGTTTGTTTGTTTTTGAGACAGGGTTTCTCTGTATAACAGCCCTAGCTGTCCTGGAGCTAGCTCTGTAGACTAAGCTGGCCTCAAAGTCACAGCGATCCACCTGCCTCTGCCGCCCAAGTGCTGGGATCAAAGGCATGCGCCACCACTGCCCAGCCAATGTTTTTAAATCTTAATGTGTATGTGCGTGTATATTTGAAATATCTAGTTTGAAATCATCAGATTTGAGGGATGTTAATTCTCCCCAAGTGTGAAAATATACAACACTCCTGTATTATTATTTTATTTCTTTTGTTTTGAGATAGGGTCTCACCATTTAGCCCTGGCTGGGATTAAAGGTGTGTGCCACCATGTCTAGATAGCTCATTTCTATTTTTAGCTATGTTTATGGATGTGTCTCTCCATGTGAGTATATGCACACGAGTGCAGATGCCTGCAGAGGCAGTGGATTCCATCAGAGTGGGGGTTACAGGTGGTGGCAAGCTATCTGATGTGGGTGCTGGGAATAGAACTCAGGTCTTTTGGGAGAGCTCCAGCCCCAAAGCTATTTATTATTAAGTCTTATATGAAAAGATAAGAAACACAGGAAAGAATAGTTGAGAGAATGACCAGAATGGAAATCTTGGTAGGGCCTGGCCTTGCTAGATGCTAAGACATGCTGTAAAGCTTGTCAGTCTTCTCGAACTCAACATTTAAATCCCAACTCTAATAGAAGCAAGTTTCCAATGGAAGTTGGTGCTAATATCTGCCCACAAAAAACAGTGTTCCAAAATCCCCTGGGGAAGCATCCAGAGAGTATGACTGTGAGGCATGGAGGCCTGTCAGAGGCTGAAACCTACCAGAAGCCTTCATGATTGAGAAAGAAGTGTCTCTAGTCAGTGACAGACAAGGAGACCAAGGAAGGAGGAAAAAAGCCCATAGGCAGGAATATATATGGGAAAACCCACATGAAAGAGTGGCAGCTCAGACAGCTGAACTTTGTAATAAATGGGAGGTGGACACGGGAGAGCCGGAAGTTCAAAGTCATGCTCATCCAGATATCGAAGTCCAGGGAAGCCTGGACTGCCTGAGACCCTGCCTCAATCAATCAATCAATCAATCAATCAATCAATCAATCAGTCAGTCCGTCAGTCAATAAATGACTAAATTAATTAATTAATAGTGTTGTTCAAGCAATACATTTGGAATAAGATAAAATCAAATCCATGCCTCATACTAAATAGTCATAGATCTAATAGGTAGCATGAGTATGAAAAGAAAACAGACTTCATCTTTAACTTTAGTGTGGGAAAAATCTCAAACTCTGGAGGCAATAATGGTAAGGACTATATTTGACTATATACATATTTACAACTAAAAAATTGGCATGACTAAAACATTACCATAAACAAATTTTAAAAATAGACAACAAATGTATTTGCAAGATACACCACAGATTAAAGGATAATATTCCTGCCAAATGTGGTAGCATATGCCATTAATCCCAGCACTCAAGAGGCAGAGGCAGGCAGATCTCTGTAAGTTCAAGATCAGCCTGGTTTAATGAGTGAGTTCTAGGATAGACAAGACTATGTAGAGAGACCCCTGCCTCAAAGAACCAAATAAATAAATAAATAAAATTTAAAAAGGATATCCCTAATATCTAAAGAACTTTTGATATTATAGGGGCAAAGAACACAAAACCTAATAGAAAAATGGAAAACTACACTAACAGACACTTCTGGCAAGAAAGAGAGTAGGGATTTTTTACTTTATTTGTCAAATAAGAACTCAGTCCTTGTATCATGATCACTAACAAAGAGAAGGAAAAACTAGATGAGAGTTTAATAAAAGGTTGGGAATAAAGAAAATGAATGCATATGGGCACAGTACTCACAGCTGGCAAGAACCAGTTGCCTTAGCTACCTGTCTGAGATAGGACCACAGTTTCTCACTTCCTCCAAGTCCACGCCCACTCCAACAAAGCCACACCTGCTAATAGTGCCACTCCCTATGGGCCAAGCATTCAAACATGAATCCATGGGGGCCATTCCTATTCAAACCAACACACCACCCAAAGAACACAGGGTAGGCAAGAGGAGAGGGCAGAGGCATGAAGTTACACCACAGTGCTTCAGTTGGGAGAGCCGTGGGAATAAACCTCACCTCACCAACCTTCTGCCAGGATCATTCAGTGACTGTATTAAACCACAGGTCAACAAAGTACAGAACTGATACCTGGGACATAGACCAGGGATCGAAAGGAGAAACATCATCTGGGGAGACAAGAGGGAGCTGCTAGGAGCATTGATTATTTCAAGTACAGAGTCCAAATGACTATGAGATATCACAATATAGAAGGTTAGTCTATCCCTCTTTAAGAACAGACCTTGCTGGATGTGGTGGCACACACCTTTGATCCCAGCTCTCAGGAGACAGAGATAGGTGGATCTCTGGAGTTCATGGTCAACCTGGTCTATAGAGTGAGTTTAGGGATACCTAGGGCTACACAGAGAAACACTCTCTCGAAAAACCAACCAACCAACCAAAAAAAAAAAAAAAAAAAAAAAAAAAAAAAAAAAAAAAAAAGAAAGAAAGAAAATAACAGGCCTGGACAGAAGTTAAATGGTTAAATACAAGCTAAATCTTTATCATTATTGGGATTTACTACAATATTATAACCATAATAGTAGAACCATGGCAGAGCAAAGACACCCACACATTCTTCCAAGCTAGTCCTGTGGGGACAGAACCTAAGCCATCTTTCTTTGTGTCTGGTTATTTTGAACAATAGATTGATTTGGGATCCAGATTCACCTGGGAAGACTGTCTCAGTGAGGGAATTGTCTGCACTGGTTTTGTCCTGTGGGCAAATCTGCAGGAGACGGTCATAATACATTTAAATGATTTGAGAAAACCCACCCCACTGTGGGTGGCCTCACTCCCTACTCAGGAGGTCCTGAACTGCCTAAGAATTGATCAAATACAGTTGAGTGCAAGCAGGCTCATGAGCATTTGTGCAGCCATTTCTCTCTGCTCTTGGCTGTGGATGTCACATGGCTGTTTCAAGTTCCTGCTGCTTTGATTTTCCCTCCACATTAGGCTGTATCTGGAACTTTAAGCCTTAACAAACCCTTTCTTCCCTAAAATTTTTGTTGTTGTCTTTTGTTTTCCTTCCTTCCTTCCTTCCTTCCTTCCTTCCTTCCTTCCTTCCTTCCTTCCTTCCTTCATTTTTTTTTTTTTTTTTTGAGATAGACATTGCCCAGGCTGCCCTGAAACTTGCTATGTGAACCAGGCTGGCCTTGAACTCATAGAGATCTTCCTGCCACTGCCTCTGAGTGCTGGAATTGACTGCAGGTGCCACCATGCCTGGCTTCTAAATTGCTTTTTGTCAAGGTCTTTTATCACAGAGGAGGAAATGGAGCACATAGTAACAGTCCCAAACCCCACCTGGATGCAGATTGTCTCAGGAACTGTATCAGTGTTTGATGATTTCTATCTTTTTTTTTTTGTTTACATTAACCAGTTTATTAAAGACAGGGAGAGCGAGAGCAAGAGGGAGAGAGAGACAAAGAGGCTAGAGCAAGAAAGAAGGGAGAAGAGAGTGAAGGGTGTTTGCTGATTTCTAAGACATTAACCTTCAGGGTTCTTGACCGAGAAATTAGAATTCTGAAGATACTTCCAAAACCTCTTACATCTTGCTGTGGTGGGATTTTGTTTGTTTAGTTGCTTTGTCTGTTTGTCTGTCTGTTTTACCTTCCTTCCATGTTATGCTGGGCAGTTGGTTTTGTTGTTTTGTCATCTTGACGAAAGCTGGAGTCACCTGGGAAAGGGAAATGCCAGCTAAGAACTGTCTCCATCCGAAAGCCTATGAGGCAAGTCTGCAGAGCCATTTTCCTGTTTGATGATTGATGTTGAAAGACCCTGCCCACTATAGGCGGTGCTGCCACTGGGCTGGTGGTCCTGGGTTCCATAAGAAAGCAGGTTGAGCAAGCCATGAGAGCAAGCCAGTGAGCAGTGCTCCTCCATGGCCCCTGCATCAGCTCCAGGATCCTGCCCTGACTTAACCTCGGTGTTGCACTACAACTGTAGGATGAAATAAACACTTTTTTTCCCCCCAAACTGCTTTTGATCAAGTGTTAGATCACAGCCACAGAAGCAAACCAACTGAAATGCTTTTTAACTGACAACAACTGCCCATTGTGGTAAGCAGTCAGTTCTTTCTTCTGTGATAAAAAAAAAAAAAATGCTAAAAGTTTCTAAGGTGTTCTGGAAAAACACAAGTCCAAAGAAGCAAAACCAAAACCCAAGGTAAAGCAGTGATGGCAAATGTATGGGTTTTAGGGTTATCATTGTTATTGGAACATGGAGGTCAAAATTACCCTGCATTTCACTGATATATCAAAATGTTAAATGTTAAAACAAACAATGCAAAATAACTGCCAAGTAAAATGAAATCAGAATAGGACCAATGTTTAAAATTGGTTTGAGACAGGGTCTCACTTAGCCCAGGCTAGCCTCAGACTCTGTAGATGAGGATGATCCTGACCTCCCAGACCCTCCTGACCCCACCTCCCCCATCCTGAGACTAAAGGTACATGTCATTACTTAGTAGTTGTCTTTGCTTATTATTATTTATTTATGTGTATGCATGGTTGACTAGAAGTGGTGTCAGATCCCCCTGGAGCTCGAGTTACAGGCAGTTGGTTATAGGCACATGGGTGCTAGGAACTGAACTCTGGTCTCTGGAAGAATGCCAAGCACTCTTAGCCCCAAGCCACCTCTCCAGCCCTAAAGTTTATCTTTTAAAAAAACAAAATTTAAACTGGGCAGTGGTGGCACACAGCTTTAATCCCAGCATTCTGGAGGCAGAGGCAGGTGGATCTCTGTGAGTTCGAGACCAGCCTGGTATACAGAGTGAGTGCCAGGACAGGCTCCAAAGCATTACAGAGAAACCCAGTACTAAAAAACAAAACAAAATTAAAGAAACATTTTCAATAACTATTCACTGAAGCACTATTCAAGAAATAGCCAAGAAACAGAAGCAACCTTGGTGACTACCAAGTGATGGACGGCTTTGTAAACTGTGTGGTACAAACACAACATGGGAAGCTCCAGAGTCATAAAAGAGAATGAAATTCTGTCAGTAGTTACAAGACAGACAGACAGACTGGAGATCCTTGGGTTGGGTTTAGTAAGCCAGAAGTACCACACAATCTAACCTACTATGGGATATAAAAATGTAGGTCCCAAGAAGTTGAAATTAAGGTGGTAGCTGTCAAAGTCTAGGAGCCAAGAAGAGACGTGAAACAGTTGCCCAGTGTGAGCAGTTCCTGAGAAGCAAGCATCCCTCCTGAGCCAGTACACAGCAGGCTGACCACAGAGGACAGCAATCTCCTCTGTATTCCAGAAAGCTGGAAGATTCAGAAGGTTTCCTATAAAGGAGTGGCAAGGGAGGGGATGCAGAGGTTTAACTCGGTTTAAGCATTTCATGATATATGCACACAGAAACATCAAATCAATCCATTGATAGGTACATTGTTACATTTTTTTAGTTACTGCATTTAAAATTCTATTTTTTTCATTTACGGGGGCATGCGTAGGTATGTGCATGCCATAGCCTATGTGAGTAGGTCAGAGGACAACTTGCTGGGATCAGTTTCCGTCTTTCCTCTGTGGGATTGAATTTAGGTGTCCAGGGTTGGCAGCAGGTGCCTTTATCCACCAACCCATCTTTCTGGCCCACAATGGCGTGGTTTTGTTTTAAATGTACCAGCTAAAAATAAGCGCTTTTTTTTTTTTTTTTTTTTTTTTTTTTTTTTTTGGTTTTTCGAGACAGGATTTCTCTGTGTGGCTTTGGAGGCTGTCCTGGAACTAGCTCCACCTCCTGAGTGCTGGTATTACAGGCGTGCGCCACCACCTGGCTAAAAAATAAACTTAATTTGAAAGAAAAGAAGAAATTTTTTTTGAGATCTCCAAAACAAGATGGACATGGCAAGGGACAGTATTCCCATCCTTTTCATTTAACTGAAAGAGAAAGCCGGCCCAAAACAATTTATTGGGTGGTGGCTCAGGCCTTTAATGCCAGCACTTGGGAGGCAGAGGCAGAGGCAGAGGCAGGCGGATCTCTGTGAGTTAGAGGCTAGCCTGGTCTTCAAAGAGAGTTCTAGGACAGCCTCCAAAACCAAAACCCTATCTTGAAAACCAAAAAAAAAAAAAAAAAAAAAAAAAGTACTTCAGGTAAGTCTGCCATCTGCTTGTCCTGATTTTTGCTTCGTGATAAATGTTGCTGGCCTTCTCACTGCCTGCAGATGCTCTCTGAGTTATTAAGAGGCTGCAATGGGGCACCATAAAGGAGCACCACTGTAAAGAAGCATCCTAAAGCTTAGTGTGTGGGACCATTGCCCGCTGCACCCTCACCTGCTCTTTATGGGGATGAAGACAATTTCTTTTCTCTCTGACTTTTGTTTTTATAGTCCCCTTCCTTTAAAACCCATCCTTCTCAAAGCAAATTACAATGTTTACACCGTGAGCACCTACACTTCAAGCACTAATCAAATCTATTTTAAGCCCTCTAGCGTTTTTTGGAATTTCATATCACTCTCTCCACTGGTAATATAGCTCCAAAATTTATAAAATAATTACTGTGATATTTTTTTCCATTCACCTCAGAGTACCTCTCTTAAGTATTTTGCAATTGAAAATGACTAGTGGCTTCTTTTTTCCTGCCCGTTTTTATTGTAAAAGATGGTTTCTCATCGGAGAAAATGTAATCATTTCTACCATTTTTCTTCCTCTACAAATTGCCAGAAAATATATTGCAGACTACATTGATGGTGCCCGCTGTGTCTACTGAGCTTTATTCATTGCTTTCTTCTCTCTAGGAGTTGATATCTGCACAGCCTTTGCTTTGTCTGTTGCTTGTTTTTGATGCTTCAAGTGCACTTTTGCTGCAGTAGGGTGATATGGTGTGTCTGCCCAGAACAGCCCAAGGTTCCCTACTATTGCTGTTTCCCACAATTACATGTTGCTACTGATGGAATTCTAAATTAGTAACCTCCATGAAAACTGTTAAACTTCATTGCTTGTAGGAAGAATTATAATGCTTTCCCTTGGGGTTTAACTGATTTTTAGGCCCCTCCCCAAAGGTTCAGAAAAATATCGATTTCCAGAAAAATTGTAGGAAAACATTCCAGCATGGAGATGCCACACTTACAGATACATTGAACCACAGCCCAGCTGGTGTCAGCACAAGTGGTCAAGTTACAGAAAATGGTGTTGAAGAAAACAGGGTGGTGTGTCTGGGGGTGGGGGTAGTACATTTCATCAGTGTTGAAGCTTGGTGGCATGTAACCGAAAACCAGCAGCTAATGGTGACTCAACTGAGTTACAAGTCTATTTCTCTGTCCCATCAAAGACATCTAAGGATGGTTCTGTCCACTCTGTCTGTCACCACAACTGGGTCATTATGATGCTTCCTAGCTGCTTCCTTCTTCCCACTCTTGCTGCCCTGTCAGGGTCCCAGGTCCTCCAGGAGTTTCAGTTGCATTCTGATGTGGGAGAAAATAAAACAGAAGGAATGTTGGCCTTGTCCCTGTAAGACACCTCTAGGGAGTTCCAGTGGATATCTCCACTTGCATCAAAACACACAGCCATAACCGGCTGCTGGTGAGGCGAGACCATCGAAGTTTAATACTAGAGCACAATGTCCACTCAGCTACTGAGGGATCCTAGGAGTGAGTGACTTAAGTGCCCTTCCCTAAGTAGTGACAAAATACTTGGTACCTGAATGATGACCAGAGTGTTTCAGGTAAGGTAAAGAGCAGATGGGAAATGTTTGGTGATTTCATAAACAAGTATTTCAAAAAGGGCTGGGGATGTAGTTCAATGGTAGAACAATTGCCCAACATACATGAGACCCTTGGTCTGCACATTTGCGAATGCACACACCCACACACACTCTGATCACTCACTCACTATCACACACCAAGGAAACAGGATCCTGAAGTATAGTGAGGAAGAAAGAAATTAGAGAAGACGAGTGCAGGTGATGGATAGTAATTCCATAGAGTCCTCTATCCATCCTCATCACCACGAAGTCTTTCTTTCTTTCTTTCTTTCTTTCTTTCTTTCTTTCTTTCTTTCTTTCTTTCTCTCTCTCTCTTTCTCTATCTCTTTCTTTCTCTCTCTCTTTCTCTCTCTCTTTCTTTCTTTCTTTCTTTCTTCTTCCTTCCTTTCTCTTTTTTACTACGACTTTTAATTGCACTAATTCGGTTTTTTAACAATTTATTTTTATTAATTATTTTTATGCCTATGTGCATGTGTCTCTGGAAGCCAGAGAAAGCATCAGATGCCCTGGAGCTGGAGTTATAGGTGGTTGTGAATCACTAGACAAGGGTGTCAGGAACCAAACTCAGGTCCCCTGGAAGAGTACCAGCCACTCTTAACCAGCGCATCATCTATTCAGTCCTCCTAATTAATTTTAAAAGAGGCAAGCCCCTGTTTTAAATGCTTCTAGATCTATTTAGATTATAGTAGATAATAAACAGGCTATAAATACACTAGAAAAATACTTTGCTCTTAACTTTTATTTCATTCCTCATGATGTAATAGATTGCATTAGATCAACATAGATTTGATGCTGTCTGTCTGTAGACAACATATAAATTACATTTGTTCATTATCTGCTTGAATGAGAAACAGATACAGTTCTACCATATCCACAGTGGAATGATTTTTATGGGGAGTGTTGGCCTCAGTAGATTCGAGGATTGATCTCTCTCTCTCTCTCTCTCTCTCTCTCTCTCTCTCTCTCTCTCTGTAAGGGTAGGGGAGTGGGGGGTTACTAGTAGGTAAGAAGAAATCCTAGTGTCTGTTTTCTCTGTCACTATTTGAGAGTCAAGAAAGAAAAGGTCTTTCCTTGACTGAGGGTGTAGCTCTGCGGTAGAGTGCTTGCCTAGGCTACACAAAGCCTTGAGTTCAGTCCCCAGCAGTATCTAAACCAGGAGTGGTGACACATGCCAGTAATCCTAGCACTTGGGAGATGAGGCAGAATGATCAGAAGTTCCAGATCATTCTTGTCTAAATAATGTGTTCAAGGCTAACCTGTGATCCGTAAGGCTGTGTCCAGCGGGGGACAGGATGGGGGCGGCGGATAATTTCCTTTAATCACAGCTTGTTAACTTACCTTTTTTAAGTTGTAAAGTCAAGCATCTTGTATGACTCGTTATTGTATTGTTGGCTAAGTCAGCATTTTCGTTGTTAAAACAGCCCTTGAATTTTTAGTCAGTAGCTTTTGCTCATCCAAGAATGGCTAAGGAGAACCCAAGCCTACTAGAAGGAATCATCGCAAATACCTGTCTTTCGTCGCCCTCTAGCGGAGTAGCTCAGCTTAACATCGAAAATCTGCCTGGCTGCTCGCTTGCTCTCCTGTGGGTCTGTCTCTTTGTACTCTCTCAACGCTTGTTGCCACCTCTTACATTGATTTGTACGGTTGTTTGATTGACACCTGCCTCCTTCCCCGTCCTATGCTGTGCACTGCACAAGGCAAGGGCTCTCTGTTTCCTAGTTTGCCTGATAATGTTCTTTAATAAAGACTAGTGCTAGTAAATGAAGACACGTGAGGGTTTGGCTGTCTCCTTAATTGGCTGCAGTGAGGGGAGAAAATGCAAGTTCAAGGCGTGCCTGCGATGCTTTAAATCAACCCATGCTACTTAAATTTAAAATTCCTTTTAAAAATTGTAACATGTATACAGAAAAGCACACAAATTTAAGAGTTCATAGTGCTCAATGGACCTTCAAAAATGACCATACCAGGGGGTGGTGCACGCCTTTAATCCCAGTACTCCGGAGGCAGAGGCAGAGGCAGGCAGATCTCCATGAGTTCAAGGCCAGCCTGGTCTACAGAGATAATTCCAGAACAGCTAAGGCTACACAGAGAAACCCTGTCTGGAAAAACAACAACAACAAAGTCACACCAAGAAATAGAAAGTTCTAGAATCCCAGAATCATATTTATATCTATGCCCTTGCAGGTCTCTATCCTATTCCAGGCTGACCACAGTGGTAACCCGAATAGTGTAGCTTCTTTCATTTGTTTTGGATTCTATAACACAGACTCAAAGACAACATACCATTTTGCATATGTATCTTTTGGTTCAACAATGCATTTGTGATTCTCATTCATGTTTAGTTTTGAAAACTGAGTCCAAAGGTGCCAAACTGAATTTCCTGTCAAAACTGCAAAAGGACTTTTAAAATATTCTAAGCGGTAGACTTGGAGCTAAAAGGAGTGCAGCTTTCTTTCCACTTGCTTGATCAGTCAGTTTAGTATCCACAAAGACAAGTTGAGGCTTTTGGGCAGTGCCTCACAACCACCAAGTTCCTTTCTTCAGCTGATTCCATCCCAACCTGCTTTCCTGGTCTACACACTTGGCATTCTGGTCTAGTGTCCTCTTCTTGGGTCCCCTTGCTACACTGCCATTATTTCTCCTATCTTTGATTTCATGGCCCCTTCTTCCTCATTCTCTCTCTCTCTCTCTCTCTCTCTCTCTCTCTCTGTGTTGTGTGTGTGTGTGTGTGTGCAGTGTGTGTGTGCAGTGTGTGTGTGTGCAGTGTGTGTGTGTGCAGTGTGTGTGTGCAGTGTGTGTGTGTGTGTGTGCAGTGTGTGTGTGTGCAGTGTGTGTGTGCAGTGTGTGTGTGTGCAGTGTGTGTGTGTGCAGTGTGTGTGTGTGCAGTGTGTGTGTGCAGTGTGTGTGTGCAGTGTGTGTGTGTGCAGTGTGTGTGTGTGCAGTGTGTGTATGTGTGTGTGTGCAGTGTGTGTGTGTGTGCAGTGTGTGTGTGCAGTGTGTGTGTGTGTGTGTGTGTGCAGTGTGTGTGCGTGTGCAGTGTGTGTGTGCAGTGTGTGTACAGTGTGTGTGTGTGTGTGCAGTGTGTGTGTGTGTGTCCTCATCCATGCATGTTACACTTCCTTGCCATTTCCTCAGTTGGGATATAGGGAATCTGAAGATGAGTGTGTTGAGATAGGAAAGGCGGAAATAAAAAAAATCAATACAAATGGCGGAGGGAATGTGACCTGGGAATTATTTTATGACTTTTTCTTTCATGACAAATTGGAAATATACAGAAAGACCGTTTAAGCGTCTCACACAGGTGAGAAGAGTGGCTGCCTTACACCTCATTTCCTGAGAATGTGAGGCAGGAGTTAGAGCCAGCTGCCCCTTTTAATGGAATAAGTGCCACTAGAGGTGGCCCAATTTTCTGCAAATGCTTCCCAGCTCCCTGGACCTCCAGCTTTTGCCCTTCCTCCTCTTCGTCAGTTCGTTGTCTTTAAGGAGACATGGGCCCAGGTGTAGCAGGATTGAGAGAAGCCTTCCATGGGTCCCATTATCTGAACGTTCTTGGTTCTCTGCACTAACCTACGAGTCTAGTGTCTTCTCAGCTCTTTGCCTCCACTCACCCCTAATGCTGACTACCACATTGCCCACCATACACCACACTCCGCCTTGTGTTGCCATGGTGCCAGCAATGTCCTTCTGTTCTATTGTTGGCTTCTCATGCATGTCTTATAACTCCCCCAAATGTTATCTTATAGTGAAATAGAAAATCGCCCTTCAGAGTTCTTGCCTAGCCAGAGTGAACACACATATTTCCTCTCCCGTGTCCCCACAATCCTCACGTTAACTGCATTTGACCTCAGCTGTGGACCAGACTCCTCCGCTAGACTCTGAGGAGAGGACCTACCTCATTCCTCTTGCCATTCCCAGAACCTATACCACAAGGGGCAGAAGTAATAGCACTGCCTAATCAAAGAGCATCAAGGAAGCCTTCATATAACTGCACCTCAAGCTGGAGATCCCCTGTAACATTGCCCAGAACCTGAACACTTCTCCAAATGTGATGGACTTGTTCCATGGCTCCTGCCCATCAAACTGGGGTAGTCTGATGTGCTCTCTGATTCAAGGCATCATTGTTGCTATCTCTATAATATACCTATACCATGCTTCATTTAAATGTGATGGATACATGTTGAACTTGAGCTCACTCTATGTGCAACAAGTGTCTCGGCGGGGGGGGGGGGGGGGGGCAGGTCTTAGCTGTCAATTCCCCTTGATTTATATTCATTTCCCAGGTACACTAATTGCCAATAACGGTGCTGACCTCCGCAGGATGGACTGCATAACTATGATGTTAATCTGTATGTAGCAAAGGTGTAACGTTTACAAGTCACTCACTTTTCTCACACAAACTCTGATTTGCCCAGAAATATCTGGAAACTTTAGACGTCTTCAGACCATACCCTGTAAGAAGCTGAGTGAGTGTGAATTTTCCAGGTATGCCACATTCACCTGCAGCTAGCCAGTCTTAAGTTCGATGAGCAGGGTTACTTGTTTCCTACTGGAGGAAGCCTCAGCGTTGATGCTAGCCTATAATGTGAGATTTCTAGCGCCACCTAGTGGCTTGCCCGTGCTTCCTCCCATGGTGCTGTTTTTAGGGAACTTGTGTTCTCCGCCATTCTGACTTGTGGGGAGGCTTTGGGTCCTTTAATCTCTTAAAGTCATGCGTGCTGTAGGTACAACAGACAGATCCAAAAGGCAACTTAACCCAACTGGTTTCAATTCAGACAAGTCCCCCGAACTAATAATGTTCACCACCAACACATCGTATTAGCTTTGTAATAAACTCTCAAGTCTAGGGAAACAAGATTTGCTTGTATTTTTGTGAACTCTCTGTCAATCATTAATGTTTCACATACATTTGATAAAAATTGTATCCGATTAAAGATAAGACTGCTAGAACATAAAATGTATGAATGTATAAATTACTTTACATGAATTTATGTTAGTATGTCAACTTTCCTATGACAAAAGAGTACATTTTCTTCTACTTGTTCAGATCTTATTTTATGTCTTTAATATCGTATCATTTTCTTGGTGGAAGTTCTGTAATCTGTTAAATTTATTCTTAGGTGTTTTGAGCTGTTATCAAAATGAAAACGCTATTTCCCCATTCCAACTGTAGGTGCCTTGGCTCAAATTTTGTGTGTTTGTGTTGCATCTTAAGTCAGCAACAAAGAACTCTGATGAGTTCTAAGATCGGTTCTTTGCTCAGATCTCTTGACATTTTCTTGTTTTTCTTTCTATGTTTCCGACTCCAAGGCAATTTTAGTGAATTTAATCAATTCCGAATTTTCTTCCAAAAATAATGTGACTGTGGTTGCACACAGCTACAATCCGTGTACTAGGAAAGTGGAAACAGAAGGATCGGGGAGTCAGGGAAGAGACAAAAATACAAGGGAATCCTAAACAACATGGTGAGTTTGGGCTTAGCAGAGATCCTGTTTCCAAAATCACAAAAACACAGAAAGATAGTATGCCATTGAAGAAATCAGAGAGGACATTACAAATTCCCAGAGACATTTGAAAGAGAGAGCACAAACTACCAAAACTTTTAGGAAATAGCCAAGGACACATATCTAGGTGGGAGAAAACAGGATTAGAGTAGCCAGGGAACTAGAGCGAGGAGTCAGAAGACTTCAGCAGTGTGGCTACCTAACGTTTCCCGGGGAAACCAACATATCAAGAGAGGTCACACAGTTAGAGTGCAGTGATGTAGCTACCCAAGTCACCCATGCTCTTGTATATATCCACGTTTATTTAAGTGGCCCCAAAACTACTTTATTGGTTTACCAAGATAGACTTGGGGGCTGGAGAGGTGGCTCAGCGATTAAGGGCACTGGCTGTTGTTCCAGAGGACCTGGGTTCAATTCCCAGCACACACACATGGCACCTAACAACTGTCTGTAACTCCAAGATCTGACACCCTCACACAGACATACATGCATACAAAACACCAATGCACATAAAATAAAAAAAAGAGAGTTGGACAGAATTCTTCCTTCTGCTCCTGCCCTTTCTATTTGGAATAAATGGGACATTCTCTCTAGGAATAGCCACACAAGAATACTAAAAACTAATCCTTTTTGTTTTTTTTTTTGTTTTTTAAGACAGGGTTTCTCTGTGGCTTTGGAGGCTGTCCTGGAACTAGCTCTTGTAGACCAGGCTGGTCTCGAACTCACAGAGATCCTCCTGCCTCTGCCTCCCAAGTGCTGGGATTAAAGGTATGCATTACCAATGCCCAGCCTAAAAACTAATTCTTAATTCTAAGAATTAAGGAGTTTTCTAATGCTTACCTTCTTGATCAGGACTAGCAGAGTCCAATAACCTTGAAGATTCTGTCTTAAAACCTGATTATAGGTTCTGAACACATTTTGAAGGCTAAGATAGCAAAGACCTTCTCAGAGTTGTTTATGCATGAAGTGTGAGAAAATAGAATTCAAAGCTTTAAAAAAATCTGGACTTTAAGAACGGCAGAATGGGGTTCGAAGCTGGGTGGTGGTGGTGCATGCCTTTATTGTGAAACGATGGAAAATTAAGGTTTCCTGTAGAGGACAGTAAGTCATGCCTGTTAGAGGCTGGCTACAGGTATGCCTGACCACACCTGTCAAGGTGTGGTCAAGGTGAGGTCAGGATGACTCGGCATGGGCTCCTAAGGGGCTGCAGAGCACATGGAAGCCCCTTCTCCCTGGCCTCACTGTTAAGCTGGCCTGGGTACGCTCTGGCTTGTGTTTGGCTGGTATTTATCTCAATAAAGATATCTTGACCATACGGACTACGGATAGTCTCTTGTAGTCACGCAATAGTTGCCAGCTGTCATCTAGGGTCTAATCTGAAAACTGATACCGTAACACATAGCAGGATCTATTTTAACTGTCATCCCTCAGCCATTCTATCTACACGACTGAAGTAATTACTAGCAATAGAAATGTACACTGCCGGGATATAGATTTAACCATGATAATTACCCAAATCATATAAGGTAATATTTCATTAACTGCCTTGATGCTCAGATGAGACTTTGAACTTGAGGCATTTGTTGGGGCTGTTGAGAATTGAGGGTTTTCTTTAAAATGGACTAAATGAACTTGTATTGTTAGATCCATATGTACCTTTGGGAGCCAGGCACAGAATGTTGTAGTTATTTTTTTCTTTTTGGGGGGAGGGGAGGGTTTTAAGACAGGGTTTCTATGTGGCTTTGGAGGCTGTCTTGGAACTAGCTCTTGTAGACCAGGCTGGTCTCAAACTCACAGAGATCTGCTTGCCTCTGCCTCCCGAGTGCTGGGTTACAGGCGTGAGCAGCCACCACTGGCCAGCCCAGAATGTTATAGTTTTAATCTTAATTGTTCTCCGATGGATCAAGTTATTGAAACAAGAGAGCTTTAACCTCCCTTGTAGATCAGTCCAGTAGTGAATTTATAATTTGATGGCATCATTGGGAAATGGTAGAAATGAGGAGGAAAGCTAATTGTCACTATAAAGAAGAGGTTGGCTAACATTAGACATATGGAGTTTGGAGTGATATTTCAACCCATGCGTATCGCATGCACCAATCAAATTAACATGATTTGTATTTTCATGTTTCATTTAGGATCTTTGAGCTACTCTCTTCCAGATATTAATAAAATAAAACCAGCCTGGTGGCACACGGTGAGGCAGGAGATTCCAGAGCTCAAAAACTGGACTGAGCAACATAGTAAGAACTTGTCTCAAATGTAGGACTGTTTTGTTAAGCCTGGGGTGTATGTAATAACCTCCCATGGTGGAATATTTGCCTAGCATGTTCAAGGGCTTAGGTTCAATCCCCTTTAGTGAAATATGTTTCTGTAAACTATACTCATCATTCTATTGACATGCCAGAACTTACTTACTCCTTATCTGTGTATGGCTGAACAGCCTTCACTCTGTGTGTGGGGGAGAGGGGGTGGGGATCAACAGCTTATTCATTCATTGCCTGATGGACACCTAGGTTGAATTCATCATTGTTACTACCAGGGCTGCATGTATCACCCCAATGCACTAACTTTATTTCCTTTGTATAGATGAAAGAGGTTATGGGTAGATCATATAAAAATTCTATTTAAGCTGGGCGGTGGTGGCACATGCCTGTAATCCTAGCACTCAGGAGGCAGAGGCAGGCGGATCTCTGTGAGTTCTTGAGACCAGCCTGGTCTACAAGAGCTAGTTCCAGGACAGCCTCCAAAGCCACAGAGAAACCCTGTCTGGAACCCCCCCCCAAAAAAAGAATCTCTATTTAAGCCATGTGGTGGTGGCTCATGCCTTTAATGCCAGCACTCGGGAGGCAGAGGCAGGAGGATCTCTGTGAGTTCGAGGCCAGCCTGTCTCCAGAGCGAGTGCCAGGATAGGCTCCAAAGCTATACAGAGAAACCCTGTCTCAAAAAACAAAACAAACAAACAAACAAAAACAAAAAGAGAAACTGGGGGGTTTCCATTTTTAGGAACCTGAGTGTTGTTTTCATTAGTGTTTTTACTGATTTACACTATCATTAGCAGTGTATGAGAGTTCTTTTTTTTTTTTCTGCATACCCATCAGTGGTTTTTTGTTTGTTTGTTGCGTTCCTGTTGTAACAGCCATTCTAAGGTGAAATGTTATCTCATTGTAGTTTTGAATTTCAAGACATGCTCCAAGTCATAGTAACCAAAGCAGCACTCGGTTATCCTGAAAAAATGACACCAAAGGAAGAAATCACAGAGCAAACCCTTGAAATCATTAGGAGAGGGAACCATCTTTTAGACATGTCCTCAAAATGCAGAGCATAGAAACCAAAATACACAAATAGAATTAAGCATAATTAAGAAACCTTTTTTTTTTACTTTTTTGATAAGGTTAATATGTATAATTTTATTAATTAAAAAAATTGAGCCCAGTGGTTGTGGCATATGCCTTTAATCCCAGCACTCAGGAGGCAGAACCAGGTGGCTCTCTGTGAGTTTGAGACCAGCCTGGTCTACAAGAGGTAGCTCCAGGACAGCCTCCAAAGCCACAGAGAAACCCTGTCTCAGAAAAACAAAAACAAAAACAAATTGAAATTATAATATAGTTTTAACATTTCTTCCTCCTTTTCTTCCCCAAGCCCTCTCATATAACCTTCCTTGCTCCTTTTCAACTCCATCCTTTTTTCATTGTCATTACATGAATATACATATATGTATTATATATATATATATATATATATACATGCACATAATACATATGAATACATACACATTCATAAATACAACCTTCTCAGTCTATATAATGTTAATCATACATATATTTTCAGGGCTGACTATTTGGTATTGGATAGCCAGTGAGATCTTCCCTGGGAAAGACTATTTCTCTCACTCTCAGCGATCCTTACTTGCCTGTAGACCTTTGTAGGGTTTGTTTGCAGCAAAGGGAATAACAGAATGAAAAAGCAACCTACAGATTAGGAGAAAATCACTGGCAGCCACCTATCTAAGCAGGTTCTCTTTGCCAACTTGATTTGGATTATTTACTTTATGTATGAGTGCTCTATCTGCATGTGCAACTTTATGCCAGATCCTACAATAGATGGCTGTGAGCCACCATGTGGTTGCTGGGAATCAAACTCAGGACCTCTGGAAGAGCAGTCAGTGCGCTTAACCTCTGAGCCATCTCTCCAGCCCCTGGATTTTTTTTTTTTTTTTTTTTTTTTAAGGAACAAAACTCCAAGGGATTTCTGAAGCACACCTCTCAGTGTGTCACGTTGAAATTTACAGAGGTGGTTAGATCAAGAGGGCTCCTTTGATTATCCTTATATTAATCCTCTGATTTCATTTCATAGTTGGAGGGTGGTGGAAAGTAGGGGTGTGATCTGTTTGGAGGAAGTAGAGGATGAGAGTGTGAACCGTATCTTGCCCTGGATCCTACTGGTTGATCTCTAGTACAATTTAACAGGCATAGTAGCTCATACCTATAATCCGGGCACTCAGGAAACAGACTCTCAAGATCATCGTTGGCCACACAACAAAGGTAGAAGACACTTTGGGCTACATGAGACCCTACCTCAAAAATTTTTAAATAAAACAATAAAGGCAGAAATAGCCAAGTTTCTTATTATGTCTCCCTTTCCTTTCTCCTTTAACACACAAAATCTTTCCTTATTGCAACCCAGAGCACTCACAAAGGCCTTTGGTCTGAGCTCACCTTTAATCTGGGTACATGGCTGTAAACTGTGTGGCATTTGAGGTGGTAGAGACTGATAGCCACAGTCATAAACAAACTTCATAACAAAGTTTTCACACTCGGGGTAAAGTACAGGGTGCACCCTGGCCAAAACCCAGACTTGCTTGTGGAGTCTTCTGATTGCCTATGGACATGACACCCCTCCCATAATTCATGAATACTTATCTATACATGCTCTTGAGACAAACACAGAAAAACAGCAGATAGTTGTCAATTGTTTTGTTTGGGGTTTTTTGTCCCTTGATTCTCCACATGAGTCCAGAAATCAGAGCCATTTGTCCTCATAATGACCATATAAGTTGCACTGGTCTGGGTATGTTACAAGTTTGATTGGCTCTTTCTATGATGCAAGCAGATATCAAAGCCTCACCATGTATTCTACAAATACACACAGATACCCATCAACTGAAACAAATGTAAAAAGAAATGGGTGATTAAATGTCACAGCCACAATTACTGTGGCTATTTCATTGTTTGATATTTCAGAAGTCCATTTTAAGGACTTAGAATATGTAATGATTTGGAGTGCTTATTTGTTTACTCCTCAGTTCAGACATGTGTTTGTCTTATAGCTCAAGGTAGCCTTAAACCCACCCTCATTTCCTGCTTAGCCGCCTGAGTGCTAAAATGCCCAACAGTCACTATTCTCAAGACATTATCTGTTTCTCTTATTTTAAGGACTCGAATTGCATCCTTCCACTCCAACTATCAATTCACCTTCTATTCTCAGTATTTGAGTCTGCTTAGTTGGGGCTAGCCTTGCTGGATTTACGTCTCTGACTTAAGAACCGATACAAAGAAAGCCATAGGAAATACAGCTATTTTCTCAGGAACTACATATAGTCTACTCCCTGGGTTGTACTTAAAACCTATTTTTCTTTCTCTTTAACAAGGTGGAAGTGAGAAATTTTATGGCCTAATGGATTGCCGATCATTATTTCAAACTCAATGTTTACATACCCAGTTTCTTTATCTTTTTTGGGGGGGTGGGGGTGGTTGGTGGGTGGGAGGTTTCGAGACAGGGTTTCTCTGTGGCTTTGGAGGCTGTCCTGGAACTAGCTCTTGTAGACCAGGCTTGTCTCAAACTCTCAGTTTCTGTATCTTGATGGGTATTCTAATGTTCAAAACATATTCATCTGATTGTCTAAGCAGAGCACCTCAGATGTAAACGTTCTGACAGAAAACCTACCTTTTGAGGGGGTGACACCACCAAGACGGATATCATGGGAGTTGACCAAGAAGGAAACATCATCAAGTGAAAATCAAGTAAGACTATACTCAGTGCGTGAGTGGGGCCAGCCTTGAAATATGATCTAGAAGCTTGAACTTCCCATCATCAAGTTATAGCTTCTATCATTCAGACTATGGGGGACTTCCTGATTATCTCAGACTCAATCACCCCATGAGGAATTCTGGGAAGTCTCCAGACTGATAGTGGAATTGACCTTGGAATCTGTTGTGGCTTATATCAGACTAATTCAGTTCAGGACTGTTAATTTGCTGACTATCAAAGAGACCTGAATATGAAATTTCAGGACATGAAATACAAGAAAAGAAGAGTTATAGCAGGAATATGTTTGGGGGTGGAGAGAATCCACATTAATTTTCTTATAGTGTGAGCAAGAATATGAAAGTGTCAGGAGGAATTACAAATGCTCTGTCTTTAGCCGGGTATGGGACTCTGTTGAACTAAACCTTACTTCTGACTATGCTTTGCCCACTTTCTGTAGAGAGCAAAGAGAATACATGATTTCCCTCGAAAAACTCTTAACGAATTCTTCCTTTCACCACCCAGTTAGGCCAGATTAAAAGCTAGGGAATAGGTACTGCTCTCTTTTTAAAATTAGAGATAATTCACAAAAAATATGTGAAAACTGGTGTTTATGACCAGGCTACAAAATTTTCATATTCTAAATAGTAATCTTTTTATAGCATCAGCAATATTTATTGAAATATTCTCCCGAATAATTTTTTTCAGATTTTTTAATTTGAATTAGAAACAAGATTGTTTTACATGTCAATCCCAGTTCCCTTCTCCCTCCCATCCTCCTCTACCATCCCCCCAATTAAAAACCTACCTATCACACATATCCTTTCTGCTCCCCCTGAATGATGAGGCCTTCCATAGGGTGTCATCAGAGTCTATCATATCCTGTGGGATAGGGCCTACGCCCACCCCCGTGTGTCTTGGCTCAGGGAGTATTCTTCTATGTGGAATGGGCTCCCAAAGTCCACACCTACACTAGAGATAAGTACTGAACTACTACAGGAGGTCCTGTAGATTTCTGAGGTTTCCTCAATGAAATCCATGTTCTTGGGGTCTGGATCAGTCCCATGCTGGTATCCCAGCTATCAGTCTGCGGAGCAAGAGTTCTCCGATGTTCAGGTCAGCTGTTTCTGTGGGTTTCACCAGCCTGGTCTGGACCTCTTTGCTCTTCACTCGTCCTTCTCTGGATCTGGATTCCATTTCAGTTCAGTGATAAGTTCTGGGTGTCAGCTTCTAATTCCACCAGCTGCTGGATGAGGGCTTTCGGGTGGCATATAAGTCAGTCATCAATCTCATTATCAGGGAAGGGCATTTAAGGTAGCCTCTCCTCTGTTGCTTAAATTGTTAGCTGGTGTCATCTTTGTAGAACTCCAGACATTTCCCTAGTGCTTGATTTCTCTGTAAACCTAAAATGTCTCCCTCTATTATGGTATCTCCATTCTTGTTATATTCTATTCTTCCCCTGACTCAACCTTTCTGCTCTCTCATGTCCTCTGCATCCTTCCTCTTCTTCCATTCTCATTTTCCTAGCTCCCTCCCCCCTCTTCCCGTGCTCTCAATTTGCTCAGGGGATCTTGACCCTTTCCCCTTCTCCAGGGGACAAAGTTTGTCTCTCTTAGGGTCCTCCTTGTTTATGAGCTTCTCTGGCAGTATGGATTGTAGGCTGGTAATCCTTTCCTTTATGTCTAAAATCCACATACAAGTTAGTACATATCATGTTTGTCTTTTTGTGATTGGGTTATCTCACTTAGAATGGTTTCTTCTAGTTCCATCCATTTTCCTGCAAATTTCAAGTTTCCATTGTTTTTTTTTTCCGTTGAGTAGTACTCCATTGTGTAAATGTACCACATTTTCTCTATCCATTCTTCAGTTGAGGGGCATCTAGGCTGCTTCCAGTTTCTGGCTATTACAAATAGTGCTGCTATGAACATCGTTGA